>NC_133896.1:79995985-80311271 GCF_964199755.1 Larus michahellis | reverse complement strand
GTCTTTGAGTACTGTTTTCACTGTCCCGGTTACCTCTTTGCTAACATTCTCTTCAGAGCTGCAGTGAAACAAGGAACCATGTGGAGAAGGCACCCACACTGAAAATGCCTGGAAGGAACGTTGGGGCTTCTTCTCAGTGTCTCTGACATAGGGTTTCACTGTCCCGGGAAAGTCTCTGCTAACACCCTGCAGAGCGCTGTGCCCAATATACAGAAACGTCTTGCGGTATCTCCTACAGGGAAAGTGCCAGGAGGAACTGTCGAGCTTGTTCTCAGTGTCTCCGAGAATTGATCTGATTATCCCTGTGACCTCTTTGCTAAGACTCTCCAGAGAGCCGTCCTCAAAACAAACACACATCTTGACATATCTCCCACATTGATCGCAGTGTCTCCAGCAACGGCATTCAAGGAGCCAGGAACTTTTCTGCCTCCACTGTCCATTGAGTTGTCCTCAAAACCAATCTACATCCTGCTATATCTCCCACATGGAAAGTGCCAGGAGGGAAAAGTGAGGATTATGCTTAGACTTTCTCGGAACTGCTTCAAATCAACTAGATATCTTTGTGCTGTAAATCTCCCAACAGCCAAACGCAAAAGCAGCAAACATCTCGCTGTATGTCCCACATCGAAAGTGCCAAGAGAGTAATGTAGAGCTTGCTCTCCCTGTCTTTGAGTACTGTTTTCACTGTCCCGGTTACCTCTTTGCTACCATTCTCTTCAGAGCTGCAGTGAAACCAGGAACCATGTGGAGAAGGCACCCACACTGAAAATGCCTGGAAGGAACGTTGGGGCTTCTTCTCAGTGTCTCTGACATAGGGTTTCACTGTCCCGGGAAAGTCTCTGCTAACACCCTGCAGAGCGCTGTGCCCAATATACAGAAACGTCTTGCGGTATCTCCTACAGGGAAAGTGCCAGGAGGAATTGTGGAGCTTGTTCTCAGTGTCTCTGAGAATTGCTCTGATTATCCCTGTGACCTCTTTGCTAAGACTCTCCAGGGAGCCGTCCTCAAAACAAACACACATCTTGACATATCTCCCACATTGATCGCAGTGTCTCCAGGAACGGCATTCAAGGAGCCAGGAACTTTTCTGCCTACACTGTCCATTGACTTGTCCTGAAAACCAATATACATCCTGCTATATCTCCCACATGGAAAGTGCCAGGAGGGAAAAGTGAGGATTATGCTTAGACTTTCTCGGAACTTCTTCAAATCAACTACATATCTTTGTGCTGTAAATCTCCCAACAGCCAAACGCAAAAGCAGCAAACATCTCGCTGTATGTCCCACATCGAAAGTGCCAAGAGAGTAATGTAGAGCTTGCTCTCCCTGTCTTTGAGTACTGTTTTCACTGTCCCGGTTACCTCTTTGCTACCATTCTCTTCAGAGCTGCATTGAAACCAGGAACCATGTGGAGAAGGCACCCACACTGAAAATGCCTGGAAGGAACGTTGGGGCTTCTTCTCAGTGTCTCTGACATAGGGTTTCACTGTCCCGGGAAAGTCTCTGCTAACACCCTGCAGAGCGCTGTGCCCAATATACAGAAACGTCTTGCGGTATCTCCTACAGGGAAAGTGCCAGGAGGAATTGTGGAGCTTGTTCTCAGTGTCTCTGAGAATTGATCTGATTATCCCTGTGACCTCTTTGCTAAGACTCTCCAGGGAGCCGTCCTCAAAACAAACACACATCTTGACATATCTCCCACATTGATCGCAGTGTCTCCAGCAACGGCATTCAAGGAGCCAGGAACTTTTCTGCCTCCACTGTCCATTGAGTTGTCCTCAAAACCAATCTACATCCTGCTATATCTCCCACATGGAAAGTGCCAGGAGGGAAAAGTGAGGATTATGCTTAGACTTTCTCGGAACTGCTTCAAATCAACTACATATCTTTGTGCTGTAAATCTCCCAACAGCCAAACGCAAAAGCAGCAAACATCTCGCTGTACGTCCCACATCCAAAGTGCCAAGAGAATAATGTAGAGCTTGCTCTCCCTGTCTTTGAGTACTGTTTTCACTGTCCCGGTTACCTCTTTGCTACCATTCTCTTCAGAGCTGCAGTGAAACCAGGAACCATGTGGAGAAGGCACCCACACTGAAAATGCCTGGAAGGAACGTTGGGGCTTCTTCTCAGTGTCTCTGACATAGGGTTTCACTGTCCCGGGAAAGTCTCTGCTAACACCCTGCAGAGCGCTGTGCCCAATATACAGAAACGTCTTGCGGTATCTCCTACAGGGAAAGTGCCAGGAGGAATTGTGGAGCTTGTTCTCAGTGTCTCTGAGAATTGCTCTGATTATCCCTGTGACCTCTTTGCTAAGACTCTCCAGGGAGCCGTCCTCAAAACAAACACACATTTTGACATATCTCCCACATTGATCGCAGTGTCTCCAGGAACGGCATTCAAGGAGCCAGGAACTTTTCTGCCTACACTGTCCATTGAGTTGTCCTGAAAACCAATATACATCCTGCTATATCTCCCACATGGAAAGTGCCAGGAGGGAAAAGTGAGGATTATGCTTAGACTTTCTCGGAACTGCTTCAAATCAACTACATATCTTTGTGCTGTAAATCTCCCAACAGCCAAACGCAAAAGCAGCAAACATCTCGCTGTATGTCCCACATCGAAAGTGCCAAGAGAGTAATGTAGAGCTTGCTCTCCCTGTCTTTGAGTACTGTTTTCACTGTCCCGGTTACCTCTTTGCTACCATTCTCTTCAGAGCTGCATTGAAACCAGGAACCATGTGGAGAAGGCACCCACACTGAAAATGCCTGGAAGGAACGTTGGGGCTTCTTCTCAGTGTCTCTGACATAGGGTTTCACTGTCCCGGGAAAGTCTCTGCTAACACCCTGCAGAGCGCTGTGCCCAATATACAGAAACGTCTTGCGGTATCTCCTACAGGGAAAGTGCCAGGAGGAATTGTGGAGCTTGTTCTCAGTGTCTCTGAGAATTGCTCTGATTATCCCTGTGACCTCTTTGCTAAGACTCTCCAGAGAGCCGTCCTCAAAACAAACACACATCTTGACATATCTCCCACATTGATCGCAGTGTCTCCAGGAACGGCATTCAAGGAGCCAGGAACTTTTCTGCCTACACTGTCCATTGAGTTGTCCTCAAAACCAATATACATCCTGCTATATCTCCCACATGGAAAGTGCCAGGAGGGAAAAGTGAGGATTATGCTTAGACTTTCTCGGAACTGCTTCAAATCAACTACATATCTTTGTGCTGTAAATCTCCCAACAGCCAAACACAAAAGCAGCAAACATCTCGCTGTATGTCCCACATCGAAAGTGCCAAGAGAATAATGTAGAGCTTGCTCTCCCTGTCTTTGAGTACTGTTTTCACTGTCCCGGTTACCTCTTTGCTACCATTCTCTTCAGAGCTGCAGTGAAACCAGGAACCATGTGGAGAAGGCACCCACACTGAAAATGCCTGGAAGGAACGTTGGGGCTTCTTCTCAGTGTCTCTGACATAGGGTTTCACTGTCCCGGGAAAGTCTCTGCTAACACCCTGCAGAGCGCTGTGCCCAATATACAGAAACGTCTTGCGGTATCTCCTACAGGGAAAGTGCCAGGAGGAATTGTGGAGCTTGTTCTCAGTGTCTCTGAGAATTGCTCTGATTATCCCTGTGACCTCTTTGCTAAGACTCTCCAGAGAGCCGTCCTCAAAACAAACACACATCTTGACATATCTCCCACATTGATCGCAGTGTCTCCAGCAACGGCATTCAAGGAGCCAGGAACTTTTCTGCCTACACTGTCCATTGAGTTGTCCTCAAAACCAATATACATCCTGCTATATCTCCCACATGGAAAGTGCCAGGAGGGAAAAGTGAGCATTATGCTTAGACTTTCTCGGAACTGCTTCAAATCAACTACATATCTTTGTGCTGTAAATCTCCCAACAGCCAAACGCAAAAGCAGCAAACATCTCGCTGTACGTCCCACATCCAAAGTGCCAAGAGAATAATGTAGAGCTTGCTCTCCCTGTCTTTGAGTACTGTTTTCACTGTCCCGGTTACCTCTTTGCTACCATTCTCTTCAGAGCTGCAGTGAAACCAGGAACCATGTGGAGAAGGCACCCACACTGAAAATGCCTGGAAGGAACGTTGGGGCTTCTTCTCAGTGTCTCTGACATAGGGTTTCACTGTCCCGGGAAAGTCTCTGCTAACACCCTGCAGAGCGCTGTGCCCAATATACAGAAACGTCTTGCGGTATCTCCTACAGGGAAAGTGCCAGGAGGAATTGTGGAGCTTGTTCTCAGTGTCTCTGAGAATTGATCTGATTATCCGTGTGACCTCTTTGCTAAGACTCTCCAGAGAGCCGTCCTCAAAACAAACACACATCTTGACATATCTCCCACATTGATCGCAGTGTCTCCAGGAACGGCATTCAAGGAGCCAGGAACTTTTCTGCCTACACTGTCCATTGAGTTGTCCTCAAAACCAATATACATCCTGCTATATCTCCCACATGGAAAGTGCCAGGAGGGAAAAGTGAGCATTATGCTTAGACTTTCTCGGAACTGCTTCAAATCAACTAGATATCTTTGTGCTGTAAATCTCCCAACAGCCAAACGCAAAAGCAGCAAACATCTCGCTGTATGTCCCACATCGAAAGTGCCAAGAGAGTAATGTAGAGCTTGCTCTCCCTGTCTTTGAGTACTGTTTTCACTGTCCCGGTTACCTCTTTGCTACCATTCTCTTCAGAGCTGCAGTGAAACCAGGAACCATGTGGAGAAGGCACCCACACTGAAAATGCCTGGAAGGAACGTTGGGGCTTCTTCTCAGTGTCTCTGACATAGGGTTTCACTGTCCCGGGAAAGTCTCTGCTAACACCCTGCAGAGCGCTGTGCCCAATATACAGAAACGTCTTGCGGTATCTCCTACAGGGAAAGTGCCAGGAGGAATTGTGGAGCTTGTTCTCAGTGTCTCTGAGAATTGATCTGATTATCCCTGTGACCTCTTTGCTAAGACTCTCCAGAGAGCCGTCCTCAAAACAAACACACATCTTGACATATCTCCCACATTGATCGCAGTGTCTCCAGCAACGGCATTCAAGGAGCCAGGAACTTTTCTGCCTCCACTGTCCATTGAGTTGTCCTCAAAACCAATCTACATCCTGCTATATCTCCCACATGGAAAGTGCCAGGAGGGAAAAGTGAGGATTATGCTTAGACTTTCTCGGAACTGCTTCAAATCAACTACATATCTTTGTGCTGTAAATCTCCCAACAGCCAAACGCAAAAGCAGCAAACATCTCGCTGTATGTCCCACATCGAAAGTGCCAAGAGAGTAATGTAGAGCTTGCTCTCCCTGTCTTTGAGTACTGTTTTCACTGTCCCGGTTACCTCTTTGCTACCATTCTCTTCAGAGCTGCAGTGAAACCAGGAACCATGTGGAGAAGGCACCCACACTGAAAATGCCTGGAAGGACCGTTGGGGCTTCTTCTCAGTGTCTCTGACATAGGGTTTCACTGTCCCGGGAAAGTCTCTGCTAACACCCTGCAGAGCGCTGTGCCCAATATACAGAAACGTCTTGCGGTATCTCCTACAGGGAAAGTGCCAGGAGGAATTGTGGAGCTTGTTCTCAGTGTCTCTGAGAATTGATCTGATTATCCCTGTGACCTCTTTGCTAAGACTCTCCAGGGAGCCGTCCTCAAAACAAACACACATCTTGACATATCTCCCACATTGATCGCAGTGTCTCCAGGAACGGCATTCAAGGAGCCAGGAACTTTTCTGCCTCCACTGTCCATTGAGTTGTCCTCAAAACCAATCTACATCCTGCTATATCTCCCACATGGAAAGTGCCAGGAGGGAAAAGTGAGGATTATGCTTAGACTTTCTCGGAACTGCTTCAAATCAACTACATATCTTTGTGCTGTAAATCTCCCAACAGCCAAACGCAAAAGCAGCAAACATCTCGCTGTATGTCCCACATCGAAAGTGCCAAGAGAGTAATGTAGAGCTTGCTCTCCCTGTCTTTGAGTACTGTTTTCACTGTCCCGGTTACCTCTTTGCTACCATTCTCTTCAGAGCTGCAGTGAAACCAGGAACCATGTGGAGAAGGCACCCACACTGAAAATGCCTGGAAGGAACGTTGGGGCTTCTTCTCAGTGTCTCTGACATAGGGTTTCACTGTCCCGGGAAAGTCTCTGCTAACACCCTGCAGAGCGCTGTGCCCAATATACAGAAACGTCTTGCGGTATCTCCTACAGGGAAAGTGCCAGGAGGAATTGTGGAGCTTGTTCTCAGTGTCTCTGAGAATTGATCTGATTATCCCTGTGACCTCTTTGCTAAGACTCTCCAGGGAGCCGTCCTCAAAACAAACACACATCTTGACATATCTCCCACATTGATCGCAGTGTCTCCAGGAACGGCATTCAAGGAGCCAGGAACTTTTCTGCCTACACTGTCCATTGAGTTGTCCTCAAAACCAATCTGCATCCTGCTATATCTCCCACATGGAAAGTGCCAGGAGGGAAAAGTGAGGATTATGCTTAGACTTTCTCGGAACTGCTTCAAATCAACTACATATCTTTGTGCTGTAAATCTCCCAACAGCCAAACGCAAAAGCAGCAAACATCTCGCTGTATGTCCCACATCCAAAGTGCCAAGAGAATAATGTAGAGCTTGCTCTCCCTGTCTTTGAGTACTGTTTTCACTGTCCCGGTTACCTCTTTGCTACCATTCTCTTCAGAGCTGCAGTGAAACCAGGAACCATGTGGAGAAGGTATCCACACTGAAAATGCCTGGAAGGAACGTTGGGGCTTCTTCTCAGTGTCTCTGACATAGGGTTTCACTGTCCCGGGAAAGTCTCTGCTAACACCCTGCAGAGCGCTGTGCCCAATATACAGAAACGTCTTGCGGTATCTCCTACAGGGAAAGTGCCAGGAGGAATTGTGGAGCTTGTTCTCAGTGTCTCTGAGAATTGATCTGATTATCCCTGTGACCTCTTTGCTAAGACTCTCCAGAGAGCCGTCCTCAAAACAAACACACATCTTGACATATCTCCCACATTGATCGCAGTGTCTCCAGCAACGGCATTCAAGGAGCCAGGAACTTTTCTGCCTACACTGTCCATTGAGTTGTCCTCAAAACCAATATACATCCTGCTATATCTCCCACATGGAAAGTGCCAGGAGGGAAAAGTGAGCATTATGCTTAGACTTTCTCGGAACTGCTTCAAATCAACTAGATATCTTTGTGCTGTAAATCTCCCAACAGCCAAACGCAAAAGCAGCAAACATCTCGCTGTATGTCCCACATCGAAAGTGCCAAGAGAGTAATGTAGAGCTTGCTCTCCCTGTCTTTGAGTACTGTTTTCACTGTCCCGGTTACCTCTTTGCTACCATTCTCTTCAGAGCTGCAGTGAAACCAGGAACCATGTGGAGAAGGCACCCACACTGAAAATGCCTGGAAGGAACGTTGGGGCTTCTTCTCAGTGTCTCTGACATAGGGTTTCACTGTCCCGGGAAAGTCTCTGCTAACACCCTGCAGAGCGCTGTGCCCAATATACAGAAACGTCTTGCGGTATCTCCTACAGGGAAAGTGCCAGGAGGAATTGTGGAGCTTGTTCTCAGTGTCTCTGAGAATTGCTCTGATTATCCCTGTGACCTCTTTGCTAAGACTCTCCAGGGAGCCGTCCTCAAAACAAACACACATCTTGACATATCTCCCACATTGATCGCAGTGTCTCCAGGAACGGCATTCAAGGAGCCAGGAACTTTTCTGCCTACACTGTCCATTGAGTTGTCCTCAAAACCAATATACATCCTGCTATATCTCCCACATGGAAAGTGCCAGGAGGGAAAAGTGAGGATTATGCTTAGACTTTCTCGGAACTGCTTCAAATCAACTACATATCTTTGTGCTGTAAATCTCCCAACAGCCAAACACAAAAGCAGCAAACATCTCGCTGTATGTCCCACATCGAAAGTGCCAAGAGAGTAATGTAGAGCTTGCTCTCCCTGTCTTTGAGTACTGTTTTCACTGTCCCGGTTACCTCTTTGCTACCATTCTCTTCAGAGCTGCAGTGAAACCAGGAACCATGTGGAGAAGGCACCCACACTGAAAATGCCTGGAAGCAACGTTGGGGCTTCTTCTCAGTGTCTCTGACATAGGGTTTCACTGTCCCGGGAAAGTCTCTGCTAACACCCTGCAGAGCGCTGTGCCCAATATACAGAAACGTCTTGCGGTATCTCCTACAGGGAAAGTGCCAGGAGGAATTGTGGAGCTTGTTCTCAGTGTCTCTGAGAATTGCTCTGATTATCCCTGTGACCTCTTTGCTAAGACTCTCCAGAGAGCCGTCCTCAAAACAAACACACATCTTGACATATCTCCCACATTGATCGCAGTGTCTCCAGCAACGGCATTCAAGGAGCCAGGAACTTTTCTGCCTACACTGTCCATTGAGTTGTCCTCAAAACCAATATACATCCTGCTATATCTCCCACATGGAAAGTGCCAGGAGGGAAAAGTGAGGATTATGCTTAGACTTTCTCGGAACTGCTTCAAATCAACTACATATCTTTGTGCTGTAAATCTCCCAACAGCCAAACGCAAAAGCAGCAAACATCTCGCTGTACGTCCCACATCGAAAGTGCCAAGAGAGTAATGTAGAGCTTGCTCTCCCTGTCTTTGAGTACTGTTTTCACTGTCCCGGTTACCTCTTTGCTACCATTCTCTTCAGAGCTGCAGTGAAACCAGGAACCATGTGGAGAAGGCACCCACACTGAAAATGCCTGGAAGGAACGTTGGGGCTTCTTCTCAGTGTCTCTGACATAGGGTTTCACTGTCCCGGGAAAGTCTCTGCTAACACCCTGCAGAGCGCTGTGCCCAATATACAGAAACGTCTTGCGGTATCTCCTACAGGGAAAGTGCCAGGAGGAATTGTGGAGCTTGTTCTCAGTGTCTCTGAGAATTGATCTGATTATCCCTGTGACCTCTTTGCTAAGACTCTCCAGGGAGCCGTCCTCAAAACAAACACACATCTTGACATATCTCCCACATTGATCGCAGTGTCTCCAGGAACGGCATTCAAGGAGCCAGGAACTTTTCTGCCTACACTGTCCATTGAGTTGTCCTCAAAACCAATCTGCATCCTGCTATATCTCCCACATGGAAAGTGCCAGGAGGGAAAAGTGAGGATTATGCTTAGACTTTCTCGGAACTGCTTCAAATCAACTAGATATCTTTGTGCTGTAAATCTCCCAACAGCCAAACGCAAAAGCAGCAAACATCTCGCTGTATGTCCCACATCGAAAGTGCCAAGAGAATAATGTAGAGCTTGCTCTCCCTGTCTTTGAGTACTGTTTTCACTGTCACGGTTACCTCTTTGCTACCATTCTCTTCAGAGCTGCAGTGAAACCAGGAACCATGTGGAGAAGGCATCCACACTGAAAATGCCTGGAAGGAACGTTGGGGCTTCTTCTCAGTGTCTCTGACATAGGGTTTCACTGTCCCGGGAAAGTCTCTGCTAACACCCTGCAGAGCGCTGTGCCCAATATACAGAAACGTCTTGCGGTATCTCCTACAGGGAAAGTGCCAGGAGGAATTGTGGAGCTTGTTCTCAGTGTCTCTGAGAATTGATCTGATTATCCCTGTGACCTCTTTGCTAAGACTCTCCAGAGAGCCGTCCTCAAAACAAACACACATCTTGACATATCTCCCACATTGATCGCAGTGTCTCCAGCAACGGCATTCAAGGAGCCAGGAACTTTTCTGCCTACACTGTCCATTGAGTTGTCCTCAAAACCAATATACATCCTGCTATATCTCCCACATGGAAAGTGCCAGGAGGGAAAAGTGAGCATTATGCTTAGACTTTCTCGGAACTGCTTCAAATCAACTAGATATCTTTGTGCTGTAAATCTCCCAACAGCCAAACGCAAAAGCAGCAAACATCTCGCTGTACGTCCCACATCGAAAGTGCCAAGAGAGTAATGTAGAGCTTGCTCTCCCTGTCTTTGAGTACTGTTTTCACTGTCCCGGTTACCTCTTTGCTACCATTCTCTTCAGAGCTGCAGTGAAACCAGGAACCATGTGGAGAAGGCACCCACACTGAAAATGCCTGGAAGGAACGTTGGGGCTTCTTCTCAGTGTCTCTGACATAGGGTTTCACTGTCCCGGGAAAGTCTCTGCTAACACCCTGCAGAGCGCTGTGCCCAATATACAGAAACGTCTTGCGGTATCTCCTACAGGGAAAGTGCCAGGAGGAATTGTGGAGCTTGTTCTCAGTGTCTCTGAGAATTGCTCTGATTATCCCTGTGACCTCTTTGCTAAGACTCTCCAGGGAGCCGTCCTCAAAACAAACACACATCTTGACATATCTCCCACATTGATCGCAGTGTCTCCAGCAACGGCATTCAAGGAGCCAGGAACTTTTCTGCCTCCACTGTCCATTGAGTTGTCCTCAAAACCAATCTACATCCTGCTATATCTCCCACATGGAAAGTGCCAGGAGGGAAAAGTGAGGATTATGCTTAGACTTTCTCGGAACTGCTTCAAATCAACTACATATCTTTGTGCTGTAAATCTCCCAACAGCCAAACGCAAAAGCAGCAAACATCTCGCTGTATGTCCCACATCGAAAGTGCCAAGAGAGTAATGTAGAGCTTGCTCTCCCTGTCTTTGAGTACTGTTTTCACTGTCCCGGTTACCTCTTTGCTACCATTCTCTTCAGAGCTGCAGTGAAACCAGGAACCATGTGGAGAAGGCACCCACACTGAAAATGCCTGGAAGGAACGTTGGGGCTTCTTCTCAGTGTCTCTGACATAGGGTTTCACTGTCCCGGGAAAGTCTCTGCTAACACCCTGCAGAGCGCTGTGCCCAATATACAGAAACGTCTTGCGGTATCTCCTACAGGGAAAGTGCCAGGAGGAATTGTGGAGCTTGTTCTCAGTGTCTCTGAGAATTGATCTGATTATCCCTGTGACCTCTTTGCTAAGACTCTCCAGGGAGCCGTCCTCAAAACAAACACACATCTTGACATATCTCCCACATTGATCGCAGTGTCTCCAGGAACGGCATTCAAGGAGCCAGGAACTTTTCTGCCTACACTGTCCATTGAGTTGTCCTCAAAACCAATCTACATCCTGCTATATCTCCCACATGGAAAGTGCCAGGAGGGAAAAGTGAGCATTATGCTTAGACTTTCTCGGAACTGCTTCAAATCAACTACATATCTTTGTGCTGTAAATCTCCCAACAGCCAAACGCAAAAGCAGCAAACATCTCGCTGTACGTCCCACATCCAAAGTGCCAAGAGAATAATGTAGAGCTTGCTCTCCCTGTCTTTGAGTACTGTTTTCACTGTCACGGTTACCTCTTTGCTACCATTCTCTTCAGAGCTGCAGTGAAACCAGGAACCATGTGGAGAAGGTATCCACACTGAAAATGCCTGGAAGGAACGTTGGGGCTTCTTCTCAGTGTCTCTGACATAGGGTTTCACTGTCCCGGGAAAGTCTCTGCTAACACCCTGCAGAGCGCTGTGCCCAATATACAGAAACGTCTTGCGGTATCTCCTACAGGGAAAGTGCCAGGAGGAATTGTGGAGCTTGTTCTCAGTGTCTCTGAGAATTGATCTGATTATCCCTGTGACCTCTTTGCTAAGACTCTCCAGAGAGCCGTCCTCAAAACAAACACACATCTTGACATATCTCCCACATTGATCGCAGTGTCTCCAGCAACGGCATTCAAGGAGCCAGGAACTTTTCTGCCTACACTGTCCATTGAGTTGTCCTCAAAACCAATATACATCCTGCTATATCTCCCACATGGAAAGTGCCAGGAGGGAAAAGTGAGCATTATGCTTAGACTTTCTCGGAACTGCTTCAAATCAACTAGATATCTTTGTGCTGTAAATCTCCCAACAGCCAAACGCAAAAGCAGCAAACATCTCGCTGTATGTCCCACATCGAAAGTGCCAAGAGAGTAATGTAGAGCTTGCTCTCCCTGTCTTTGAGTACTGTTTTCACTGTCCCGGTTACCTCTTTGCTACCATTCTCTTCAGAGCTGCAGTGAAACCAGGAACCATGTGGAGAAGGCACCCACACTGAAAATGCCTGGAAGGAACGTTGGGGCTTCTTCTCAGTGTCTCTGACATAGGGTTTCACTGTCCCGGGAAAGTCTCTGCTAACACCCTGCAGAGCGCTGTGCCCAATATACAGAAACGTCTTGCGGTATCTCCTACAGGGAAAGTGCCAGGAGGAATTGTGGAGCTTGTTCTCAGTGTCTCTGAGAATTGATCTGATTATCCCTGTGACCTCTTTGCTAAGACTCTCCAGGGAGCCGTCCTCAAAACAAACACACATCTTGACATATCTCCCACATTGATCGCAGTGTCTCCAGGAACGGCATTCAAGGAGCCAGGAACTTTTCTGCCTACACTGTCCATTGAGTTGTCCTCAAAACCAATATACATCCTGCTATATCTCCCACATGGAAAGTGCCAGGAGGGAAAAGTGAGCATTATGCTTAGACTTTCTCGGAACTGCTTCAAATCAACTACATATCTTTGTGCTGTAAATCTCCCAACAGCCAAACGCAAAAGCAGCAAACATCTCGCTGTATGTCCCACATCCAAAGTGCCAAGAGAATAATGTAGAGCTTGCTCTCCCTGTCTTTGAGTACTGTTTTCACTGTCACGGTTACCTCTTTGCTACCATTCTCTTCAGAGCTGCAGTGAAACCAGGAACCATGTGGAGAAGGTATCCACACTGAAAATGCCTGGAAGGAACGTTGGGGCTTCTTCTCAGTGTCTCTGACATAGGGTTTCACTGTCCCGGGAAAGTCTCTGCTAACACCCTGCAGAGCGCTGTGCCCAATATACAGAAACGTCTTGCGGTATCTCCTACAGGGAAAGTGCCAGGAGGAATTGTGGAGCTTGTTCTCAGTGTCTCTGAGAATTGATCTGATTATCCCTGTGACCTCTTTGCTAAGACTCTCCAGAGAGCCGTCCTCAAAACAAACACACATCTTGACATATCTCCCACATTGATCGCAGTGTCTCCAGCAACGGCATTCAAGGAGCCAGGAACTTTTCTGCCTACACTGTCCATTGAGTTGTCCTCAAAACCAATATACATCCTGCTATATCTCCCACATGGAAAGTGCCAGGAGGGAAAAGTGAGGATTATGCTTAGACTTTCTCGGAACTGCTTCAAATCAACTAGATATCTTTGTGCTGTAAATCTCCCAACAGCCAAACGCAAAAGCAGCAAACATCTCGCTGTATGTCCCACATCCAAAGTGCCAAGAGAGTAATGTAGAGCTTGCTCTCCCTGTCTTTGAGTACTGTTTTCACTGTCCCGGTTACCTCTTTGCTAACATTCTCTTCAGAGCTGCATTGAAACCAGGAACCATGTGGAGAAGGCACCCACACTGAAAATGCCTGGAAGGAACGTTGGGGCTTCTTCTCAGTGTCTCTGACATAGGGTTTCACTGTCCCGGGAAAGTCTCTGCTAACACCCTGCAGAGCGCTGTGCCCAATATACAGAAACGTCTTGCGGTATCTCCTACAGGGAAAGTGCCAGGAGGAATTGTGGAGCTTGTTCTCAGTGTCTCTGAGAATTGATCTGATTATCCGTGTGACCTCTTTGCTAAGACTCTCCAGAGAGCCGTCCTCAAAACAAACACACATCTTGACATATCTCCCACATTGATCGCAGTGTCTCCAGGAACGGCATTCAAGGAGCCAGGAACTTTTCTGCCTACACTGTCCATTGAGTTGTCCTCAAAACCAATATACATCCTGCTATATCTCCCACATGGAAAGTGCCAGGAGGGAAAAGTGAGGATTATGCTTAGACTTTCTCGGAACTGCTTCAAATCAACTAGATATCTTTGTGCTGTAAATCTCCCAACAGCCAAACGCAAAAGCAGCAAACATCTCGCTGTATGTCCCACATCGAAAGTGCCAAGAGAGTAATGTAGAGCTTGCTCTCCCTGTCTTTGAGTACTGTTTTCACTGTCCCGGTTACCTCTTTGCTACCATTCTCTTCAGAGCTGCAGTGAAACCAGGAACCATGTGGAGAAGGCACCCACACTGAAAATGCCTGGAAGGAACGTTGGGGCTTCTTCTCAGTGTCTCTGACATAGGGTTTCACTGTCCCGGGAAAGTCTCTGCTAACACCCTGCAGAGCGCTGTGCCCAATATACAGAAACGTCTTGCGGTATCTCCTACAGGGAAAGTGCCAGGAGGAATTGTGGAGCTTGTTCTCAGTGTCTCTGAGAATTGATCTGATTATCCCTGTGACCTCTTTGCTAAGACTCTCCAGAGAGCCGTCCTCAAAACAAACACACATCTTGACATATCTCCCACATTGATCGCAGTGTCTCCAGGAACGGCATTCAAGGAGCCAGGAACTTTTCTGCCTACACTGTCCATTGAGTTGTCCTCAAAACCAATCTGCATCCTGCTATATCTCCCACATGGAAAGTGCCAGGAGGGAAAAGTGAGGATTATGCTTAGACTTTCTCGGAACTGCTTCAAATCAACTACATATCTTTGTGCTGTAAATCTCCCAACAGCCAAACGCAAAAGCAGCAAACATCTCGCTGTATGTCCCACATCGAAAGTGCCAAGAGAATAATGTAGAGCTTGCTCTCCCTGTCTTTGAGTACTGTTTTCACTGTCACGGTTACCTCTTTGCTACCATTCTCTTCAGAGCTGCAGTGAAACCAGGAACCATGTGGAGAAGGTATCCACACTGAAAATGCCTGGAAGGAACGTTGGGGCTTCTTCTCAGTGTCTCTGACATAGGGTTTCACTGTCCCGGGAAAGTCTCTGCTAACACCCTGCAGAGCGCTGTGCCCAATATACAGAAACGTCTTGCGGTATCTCCTACAGGGAAAGTGCCAGGAGGAATTGTGGAGCTTGTTCTCAGTGTCTCTGAGAATTGATCTGATTATCCCTGTGACCTCTTTGCTAAGACTCTCCAGAGAGCCGTCCTCAAAACAAACACACATCTTGACATATCTCCCACATTGATCGCAGTGTCTCCAGCAACGGCATTCAAGGAGCCAGGAACTTTTCTGCCTACACTGTCCATTGAGTTGTCCTCAAAACCAATATACATCCTGCTATATCTCCCACATGGAAAGTGCCAGGAGGGAAAAGTGAGCATTATGCTTAGACTTTCTCGGAACTGCTTCAAATCAACTAGATATCTTTGTGCTGTAAATCTCCCAACAGCCAAACGCAAAAGCAGCAAACATCTCGCTGTATGTCCCACATCGAAAGTGCCAAGAGAGTAATGTAGAGCTTGCTCTCCCTGTCTTTGAGTACTGTTTTCACTGTCCCGGTTACCTCTTTGCTACCATTCTCTTCAGAGCTGCAGTGAAACCAGGAACCATGTGGAGAAGGCACCCACACTGAAAATGCCTGGAAGGAACGTTGGGGCTTCTTCTCAGTGTCTCTGACATAGGGTTTCACTGTCCCGGGAAAGTCTCTGCTAACACCCTGCAGAGCGCTGTGCCCAATATACAGAAACGTCTTGCGGTATCTCCTACAGGGAAAGTGCCAGGAGGAATTGTGGAGCTTGTTCTCAGTGTCTCTGAGAATTGCTCTGATTATCCCTGTGACCTCTTTGCTAAGACTCTCCAGGGAGCCGTCCTCAAAACAAACACACATCTTGACATATCTCCCACATTGATCGCAGTGTCTCCAGCAACGGCATTCAAGGAGCCAGGAACTTTTCTGCCTCCACTGTCCATTGAGTTGTCCTCAAAACCAATCTACATCCTGCTATATCTCCCACATGGAAAGTGCCAGGAGGGAAAAGTGAGGATTATGCTTAGACTTTCTCGGAACTGCTTCAAATCAACTACATATCTTTGTGCTGTAAATCTCCCAACAGCCAAACGCAAAAGCAGCAAACATCTCGCTGTATGTCCCACATCGAAAGTGCCAAGAGAGTAATGTAGAGCTTGCTCTCCCTGTCTTTGAGTACTGTTTTCACTGTCCCGGTTACCTCTTTGCTACCATTCTCTTCAGAGCTGCAGTGAAACCAGGAACCATGTGGAGAAGGCACCCACACTGAAAATGCCTGGAAGGAACGTTGGGGCTTCTTCTCAGTGTCTCTGACATAGGGTTTCACTGTCCCGGGAAAGTCTCTGCTAACACCCTGCAGAGCGCTGTGCCCAATATACAGAAACGTCTTGCGGTATCTCCTACAGGGAAAGTGCCAGGAGGAATTGTGGAGCTTGTTCTCAGTGTCTCTGAGAATTGATCTGATTATCCCTGTGACCTCTTTGCTAAGACTCTCCAGGGAGCCGTCCTCAAAACAAACACACATCTTGACATATCTCCCACATTGATCGCAGTGTCTCCAGGAACGGCATTCAAGGAGCCAGGAACTTTTCTGCCTACACTGTCCATTGAGTTGTCCTCAAAACCAATCTACATCCTGCTATATCTCCCACATGGAAAGTGCCAGGAGGGAAAAGTGAGCATTATGCTTAGACTTTCTCGGAACTGCTTCAAATCAACTACATATCTTTGTGCTGTAAATCTCCCAACAGCCAAACGCAAAAGCAGCAAACATCTCGCTGTATGTCCCACATCCAAAGTGCCAAGAGAATAATGTAGAGCTTGCTCTCCCTGTCTTTGAGTACTGTTTTCACTGTCACGGTTACCTCTTTGCTACCATTCTCTTCAGAGCTGCAGTGAAACCAGGAACCATGTGGAGAAGGTATCCACACTGAAAATGCCTGGAAGGAACGTTGGGGCTTCTTCTCAGTGTCTCTGACATAGGGTTTCACTGTCCCGGGAAAGTCTCTGCTAACACCCTGCAGAGCGCTGTGCCCAATATACAGAAACGTCTTGCGGTATCTCCTACAGGGAAAGTGCCAGGAGGAATTGTGGAGCTTGTTCTCAGTGTCTCTGAGAATTGATCTGATTATCCCTGTGACCTCTTTGCTAAGACTCTCCAGAGAGCCGTCCTCAAAACAAACACACATCTTGACATATCTCCCACATTGATCGCAGTGTCTCCAGCAACGGCATTCAAGGAGCCAGGAACTTTTCTGCCTACACTGTCCATTGAGTTGTCCTCAAAACCAATATACATCCTGCTATATCTCCCACATGGAAAGTGCCAGGAGGGAAAAGTGAGGATTATGCTTAGACTTTCTCGGAACTGCTTCAAATCAACTAGATATCTTTGTGCTGTAAATCTCCCAACAGCCAAACGCAAAAGCAGCAAACATCTCGCTGTATGTCCCACATCGAAAGTGCCAAGAGAGTAATGTAGAGCTTGCTCTCCCTGTCTTTGAGTACTGTTTTCACTGTCCCGGTTACCTCTTTGCTAACATTCTCTTCAGAGCTGCATTGAAACCAGGAACCATGTGGAGAAGGCACCCACACTGAAAATGCCTGGAAGGAACGTTGGGGCTTCTTCTCAGTGTCTCTGACATAGGGTTTCACTGTCCCGGGAAAGTCTCTGCTAACACCCTGCAGAGCGCTGTGCCCAATATACAGAAACGTCTTGCGGTATCTCCTACAGGGAAAGTGCCAGGAGGAATTGTGGAGCTTGTTCTCAGTGTCTCTGAGAATTGATCTGATTATCCCTGTGACCTCTTTGCTAAGACTCTCCAGAGAGCCGTCCTCAAAACAAACACACATCTTGACATATCTCCCACATTGATCGCAGTGTCTCCAGGAACGGCATTCAAGGAGCCAGGAACTTTTCTGCCTACACTGTCCATTGAGTTGTCCTCAAAACCAATATACATCCTGCTATATCTCCCACATGGAAAGTGCCAGGAGGGAAAAGTGAGCATTATGCTTAGACTTTCTCGGAACTGCTTCAAATCAACTAGATATCTTTGTGCTGTAAATCTCCCAACAGCCAAACGCAAAAGCAGCAAACATCTCGCTGTATGTCCCACATCCAAAGTGCCAAGAGAATAATGTAGAGCTTGCTCTCCCTGTCTTTGAGTACTGTTTTCACTGTCCCGGTTACCTCTTTGCTACCATTCTCTTCAGAGCTGCAGTGAAACCAGGAACCATGTGGAGAAGGCACCCACACTGAAAATGCCTGGAAGGAACGTTGGGGCTTCTTCTCAGTGTCTCTGACATAGGGTTTCACTGTCCCGGGAAAGTCTCTGATAACACCCTGCAGAGCGCTGTGCCCAATATACAGAAACGTCTTGCGGTATCTCCTACAGGGAAAGTGCCAGGAGGAATTGTGGAGCTTGTTCTCAGTGTCTCTGAGAATTGATCTGATTATCCCTGTGACCTCTTTGCTAAGACTCTCCAGGGAGCCGTCCTCAAAACAAACACACATCTTGACATATCTCCCACATTGATCGCAGTGTCTCCAGGAACGGCATTCAAGGAGCCAGGAACTTTTCTGCCTCCACTGTCCATTGAGTTGTCCTCAAAACCAATATACATCCTGCTATATCTCCCACATGGAAAGTGCCAGGAGGGAAAAGTGAGGATTATGCTTAGACTTTCTCGGAACTGCTTCAAATCAACTAGATATCTTTGTGCTGTAAATCTCCCAACAGCCAAACGCAAAAGCAGCAAACATCTCGCTGTATGTCCCACATCCAAAGTGCCAAGAGAGTAATGTAGAGCTTGCTCTCCCTGTCTTTGAGTACTGTTTTCACTGTCCCGGTTACCTCTTTGCTACCATTCTCTTCAGAGCTGCATTGAAACCAGGAACCATGTGGAGAAGGCACCCACACTGAAAATGCCTGGAAGGAACGTTGGGGCTTCTTCTCAGTGTCTCTGACATAGGGTTTCACTGTCCCGGGAAAGTCTCTGCTAACACCCTGCAGAGCGCTGTGCCCAATATACAGAAACGTCTTGCGGTATCTCCTACAGGGAAAGTGCCAGGAGGAATTGTGGAGCTTGTTCTCAGTGTCTCTGAGAATTGATCTGATTATCCCTGTGACCTCTTTGCTAAGACTCTCCAGAGAGCCGTCCTCAAAACAAACACACATCTTGACATATCTCCCACATTGATCGCAGTGTCTCCAGGAACGGCATTCAAGGAGCCAGGAACTTTTCTGCCTACACTGTCCATTGAGTTGTCCTCAAAACCAATATACATCCTGCTATATCTCCCACATGGAAAGTGCCAGGAGGGAAAAGTGAGCATTATGCTTAGACTTTCTCGGAACTGCTTCAAATCAACTAGATATCTTTGTGCTGTAAATCTCCCAACAGCCAAACGCAAAAGCAGCAAACATCTCGCTGTATGTCCCACATCGAAAGTGCCAAGAGAGTAATGTAGAGCTTGCTCTCCCTGTCTTTGAGTACTGTTTTCACTGTCCCGGTTACCTCTTTGCTAACATTCTCTTCAGAGCTGCAGTGAAACCAGGAACCATGTGGAGAAGGCACCCACACTGAAAATGCCTGGAAGGAACGTTGGGGCTTCTTCTCAGTGTCTCTGACATAGGGTTTCACTGTCCCGGGAAAGTCTCTGCTAACACCCTGCAGAGCGCTGTGCCCAATATACAGAAACGTCTTGCGGTATCTCCTACAGGGAAAGTGCCAGGAGGAATTGTGGAGCTTGTTCTCAGTGTCTCTGAGAATTGATCTGATTATCCCTGTGACCTCTTTGCTAAGACTCTCCAGAGAGCCGTCCTCAAAACAAACACACATCTTGACATATCTCCCACATTGATCGCAGTGTCTCCAGGAACGGCATTCAAGGAGCCAGGAACTTTTCTGCCTACACTGTCCATTGAGTTGTCCTCAAAACCAATATACATCCTGCTATATCTCCCACATGGAAAGTGCCAGGAGGGAAAAGTGAGCATTATGCTTAGACTTTCTCGGAACTGCTTCAAATCAACTAGATATCTTTGTGCTGTAAATCTCCCAAGAGCCAAACACAAAAGCAGCAAACATCTCGCTGTATGTCCCACATCGAAAGTGCCAAGAGAGTAATGTAGAGCTTGCTCTCCCTGTCTTTGAGTACTGTTTTCACTGTCCCGGTTACCTCTTTGCTAACATTCTCTTCAGAGCTGCATTGAAACCAGGAACCATGTGGAGAAGGCACCCACACTGAAAATGCCTGGAAGGAACGTTGGGGCTTCTTCTCAGTGTCTCTGACATAGGGTTTCACTGTCCCGGGAAAGTCTCTGCTAACACCCTGCAGAGCGCTGTGCCCAATATACAGAAACGTCTTGCGGTATCTCCTACAGGGAAAGTGCCAGGAGGAATTGTGGAGCTTGTTCTCAGTGTCTCTGAGAATTGATCTGATTATCCCTGTGACCTCTTTGCTAAGACTCTCCAGAGAGCCGTCCTCAAAACAAACACACATCTTGACATATCTCCCACATTGATTGCAGTGTCTCCAGGAACGGCATTCAAGGAGCCAGGAACTTTTCTGCCTACACTGTCCATTGAGTTGTCCTCAAAACCAATATACATCCTGCTATATCTCCCACATGGAAAGTGCCAGGAGGGAAAAGTGAGGATTATGCTTAGACTTTCTCGGAACTGCTTCAAATCAACTAGATATCTTTGTGCTGTAAATCTCCCAACAGCCAAACGCAAAAGCAGCAAACATCTCGCTGTATGTCCCACATCGAAAGTGCCAAGAGAGTAATGTAGAGCTTGCTCTCCCTGTCTTTGAGTACTGTTTTCACTGTCCCGGTTACCTCTTTGCTACCATTCTCTTCAGAGCTGCATTGAAACCAGGAACCATGTGGAGAAGGCACCCACACTGAAAATGCCTGGAAGGAACGTTGGGGCTTCTTCTCAGTGTCTCTGACATAGGGTTTCACTGTCCCGGGAAAGTCTCTGCTAACACCCTGCAGAGCGCTGTGCCCAATATACAGAAACGTCTTGCGGTATCTCCTACAGGGAAAGTGCCAGGAGGAATTGTGGAGCTTGTTCTCAGTGTCTCTGAGAATTGCTCTGATTATCCCTGTGACCTCTTTGCTAAGACTCTCCAGAGAGCCGTCCTCAAAACAAACACACATCTTGACATATCTCCCACATTGATCGCAGTGTCTCCAGGAACGGCATTCAAGGAGCCAGGAACGTTTCTGCCTACACTGTCCATTGAGTTGTCCTCAAAACCAATATACATCCTGCTATATCTCCCACATGGAAAGTGCCAGGAGGGAAAAGTGAGGATTATGCTTAGACTTTCTCGGAACTGCTTCAAATCAACTACATATCTTTGTGCTGTAAATCTCCCAACAGCCAAACGCAAAAGCAGCAAACATCTCGCTGTATGTCCCACATCGAAAGTGCCAAGAGAGTAATGTAGAGCTTGCTCTCCCTGTCTTTGAGTACTGTTTTCACTGTCCCGGTTACCTCTTTGCTACCATTCTCTTCAGAGCTGCAGTGAAACCAGGAACCATGTGGAGAAGGCACCCACACTGAAAATGCCTGGAAGGAACGTTGGGGCTTCTTCTCAGTGTCTCTGACATAGGGTTTCACTGTCCCGGGAAAGTCTCTGCTAACACCCTGCAGAGCGCTGTGCCCAATATACAGAAACGTCTTGCGGTATCTCCTACAGGGAAAGTGCCAGGAGGAATTGTGGAGCTTGTTCTCAGTGTCTCTGAGAATTGCTCTGATTATCCCTGTGACCTCTTTGCTAAGACTCTCCAGAGAGCCGTCCTCAAAACAAACACACATCTTGACATATCTCCCACATTGATCGCAGTGTCTCCAGGAACGGCATTCAAGGAGCCAGGAACTTTTCTGCCTACACTGTCCATTGAGTTGTCCTCAAAACCAATATACATCCTGCTATATCTCCCACATGGAAAGTGCCAGGAGGGAAAAGTGAGCATTATGCTTAGACTTTCTCGGAACTGCTTCAAATCAACTACATATCTTTGTGCTGTAAATCTCCCAACAGCCAAACGCAAAAGCAGCAAACATCTCGCTGTATGTCCCACATCGAAAGTGCCAAGAGAGTAATGTAGAGCTTGCTCTCCCTGTCTTTGAGTACTGTTTTCACTGTCCCGGTTACCTCTTTGCTACCATTCTCTTCAGAGCTGCATTGAAACCAGGAACCATGTGGAGAAGGCACCCACACTGAAAATGCCTGGAAGGAACGTTGGGGCTTCTTCTCAGTGTCTCTGACATAGGGTTTCACTGTCCCGGGAAAGTCTCTGCTAACACCCTGCAGAGCGCTGTGCCCAATATACAGAAACGTCTTGCGGTATCTCCTACAGGGAAAGTGCCAGGAGGAATTGTGGAGCTTGTTCTCAGTGTCTCTGAGAATTGCTCTGATTATCCCTGTGACCTCTTTGCTAAGACTCTCCAGAGAGCCGTCCTCAAAACAAACACACATCTTGACATATCTCCCACATTGATCGCAGTGTCTCCAGGAACGGCATTCAAGGAGCCAGGAACGTTTCTGCCTACACTGTCCATTGAGTTGTCCTCAAAACCAATATACATCCTGCTATATCTCCCACATGGAAAGTGCCAGGAGGGAAAAGTGAGGATTATGCTTCGACTTTCTCGGAACTGCTTCAAATCAACTAGATATCTTTGTGCTGTAAATCTCCCAACAGCCAAACGCAAAAGCAGCAAACATCTCGCTGTATGTCCCACATCGAAAGTGCCAAGAGAGTACTGTAGAGCTTGCTCTCCCTGTCTTTGAGTACTGTTTTCACTGTCCCGGTTACCTCTTTGCTACCATTCTCTTCAGAGCTGCAGTGAAACCAGGAACCATGTGGAGAAGGCACCCACACTGAAAATGCCTGGAAGGAACGTTGGGGCTTCTTCTCAGTGTCTCTGACATAGGGTTTCACTGTCCCGGGAAAGTCTCTGCTAACACCCTGCAGAGCGCTGTGCCCAATATACAGAAACGTCTTGCGGTATCTCCTACAGGGAAAGTGCCAGGAGGAATTGTGGAGCTTGTTCTCAGTGTCTCTGAGAATTGCTCTGATTATCCCTGTGACCTCTTTGCTAAGACTCTCCAGAGAGCCGTCCTCAAAACAAACACACATCTTGACATATCTCCCACATTGATCGCAGTGTCTCCAGGAACGGCATTCAAGGAGCCAGGAACTTTTCTGCCTACACTGTCCATTGAGTTGTCCTCAAAACCAATATACATCCTGCTATATCTCCCACATGGAAAGTGCCAGGAGGGAAAAGTGAGGATTATGCTTAGACTTTCTCGGAACTGCTTCAAATCAACTACATATCTTTGTGCTGTAAATCTCCCAACAGCCAAACACAAAAGCAGCAAACATCTCGCTGTATGTCCCACATCGAAAGTGCCAAGAGAGTAATGTAGAGCTTGCTCTCCCTGTCTTTGAGTACTGTTTTCACTGTCCCGGTTACCTCTTTGCTAACATTCTCTTCAGAGCTGCAGTGAAACCAGGAACCATGTGGAGAAGGCACCCACACTGAAAATGCCTGGAAGGAACGTTGGGGCTTCTTCTCAGTGTCTCTGACATAGGGTTTCACTGTCCCGGGAAAGTCTCTGCTAACACCCTGCAGAGCGCTGTGCCCAATATACAGAAACGTCTTGCGGTATCTCCTACAGGGAAAGTGCCAGGAGGAATTGTGGAGCTTGTTCTCAGTGTCTCTGAGAATTGATCTGATTATCCCTGTGACCTCTTTGCTAAGACTCTCCAGGGAGCCGTCCTCAAAACAAACACACATCTTGACATATCTCCCACATTGATCGCAGTGTCTCCAGGAACGGCATTCAAGGAGCCAGGAACTTTTCTGCCTACACTGTCCATTGAGTTGTCCTCAAAACCAATATACATCCTGCTATATCTCCCACATGGAAAGTGCCAGGAGGGAAAAGTGAGGATTATGCTTAGACTTTCTCGGAACTGCTTCAAATCAACTAGATATCTTTGTGCTGTAAATCTCCCAACAGCCAAACGCAAAAGCAGCAAACATCTCGCTGTATGTCCCACATCGAAAGTGCCAAGAGAGTAATGTAGAGCTTGCTCTCCCTGTCTTTGAGTACTGTTTTCACTGTCCCGGTTACCTCTTTGCTAACATTCTCTTCAGAGCTGCATTGAAACCAGGAACCATGTGGAGAAGGCACCCACACTGAAAATGCCTGGAAGGAACGTTGGGGCTTCTTCTCAGTGTCTCTGACATAGGGTTTCACTGTCCCGGGAAAGTCTCTGCTAACACCCTGCAGAGCGCTGTGCCCAATATACAGAAACGTCTTGCGGTATCTCCTACAGGGAAAGTGCCAGGAGGAATTGTGGAGCTTGTTCTCAGTGTCTCTGAGAATTGATCTGATTATCCCTGTGACCTCTTTGCTAAGACTCTCCAGGGAGCCGTCCTCAAAACAAACACACATCTTGACATATCTCCCACATTGATCGCAGTGTCTCCAGGAACGGCATTCAAGGAGCCAGGAACTTTTCTGCCTACACTGTCCATTGAGTTGTCCTCAAAACCAGTATACATCCTGCTATATCTCCCACATGGAAAGTGCCAGGAGGGAAAAGTGAGGATTATGCTTAGACTTTCTCGGAACTGCTTCAAATCAACTACATATCTTTGTGCTGTAAATCTCCCAACAGCCAAACGCAAAAGCAGCAAACATCTCGCTGTATGTCCCACATCCAAAGTGCCAAGAGAGTAATGTAGAGCTTGCTCTCCCTGTCTTTGAGTACTGTTTTCACTGTCCCGGTTACCTCTTTGCTAACATTCTCTTCAGAGCTGCAGTGAAACAAGGAACCATGTGGAGAAGGCACCCACACTGAAAATGCCTGGAAGGAACGTTGGGGCTTCTTCTCAGTGTCTCTGACATAGGGTTTCACTGTCCCGGGAAAGTCTCTGCTAACACCCTGCAGAGCGCTGTGCCCAATATACAGAAACGTCTTGCGGTATCTCCTACAGGGAAAGTGCCAGGAGGAATTGTGGAGCTTGTTCTCAGTGTCTCTGAGAATTGATCTGATTATCCCTGTGACCTCTTTGCTAAGACTCTCCAGAGAGCCGTCCTCAAAACAAACACACATCTTGACATATCTCCCACATTGATCGCAGTGTCTCCAGGAACGGCATTCAAGGAGCCAGGAACTTTTCTGCCTACACTGTCCATTGAGTTGTCCTCAAAACCAATATACATCCTGCTATATCTCCCACATGGAAAGTGCCAGGAGGGAAAAGTGAGCATTATGCTTAGACTTTCTCGGAACTGCTTCAAATCAACTAGATATCTTTGTGCTGTAAATCTCCCAACAGCCAAACGCAAAAGCAGCAAACATCTCGCTGTATGTCCCACATCGAAAGTGCCAAGAGAGTAATGTAGAGCTTGCTCTCCCTGTCTTTGAGTACTGTTTTCACTGTCCCGGTTACCTCTTTGCTAACATTCTCTTCAGAGCTGCAGTGAAACCAGGAACCATGTGGAGAAGGCACCCACACTGAAAATGCCTGGAAGGAACGTTGGGGCTTCTTCTCAGTGTCTCTGACATAGGGTTTCACTGTCCCGGGAAAGTCTCTGCTAACACCCTGCAGAGCGCTGTGCCCAATATACAGAAACGTCTTGCGGTATCTCCTACAGGGAAAGTGCCAGGAGGAATTGTGGAGCTTGTTCTCAGTGTCTCTGAGAATTGCTCTGATTATCCCTGTGACCTCTTTGCTAAGACTCTCCAGAGAGCCGTCCTCAAAACAAACACACATCTTGACATATCTCCCACATTGATCGCAGTGTCTCCAGGAACGGCATTCAAGGAGCCAGGAACTTTTCTGCCTACACTGTCCATTGAGTTGTCCTCAAAACCAATATACATCCTGCTATATCTCCCACATGGAAAGTGCCAGGAGGGAAAAGTGAGGATTATGCTTAGACTTTCTCGGAACTGCTTCAAATCAACTAGATATCTTTGTGCTGTAAATCTCCCAACAGCCAAACACAAAAGCAGCAAACATCTCGCTGTATGTCCCACATCGAAAGTGCCAAGAGAGTAATGTAGAGCTTGCTCTCCCTGTCTTTGAGTACTGTTTTCACTGTCCCGGTTACCTCTTTGCTAACATTCTCTTCAGAGCTGCAGTGAAACCAGGAACCATGTGGAGAAGGCACCCACACTGAAAATGCCTGGAAGGAACGTTGGGGCTTCTTCTCAGTGTCTCTGACATAGGGTTTCACTGTCCCGGGAAAGTCTCTGCTAACACCCTGCAGAGCGCTGTGCCCAATATACAGAAACGTCTTGCGGTATCTCCTACAGGGAAAGTGCCAGGAGGAATTGTGGAGCTTGTTCTCAGTGTCTCTGAGAATTGATCTGATTATCCCTGTGACCTCTTTGCTAAGACTCTCCAGAGAGCCGTCCTCAAAACAAACACACATCTTGACATATCTCCCACATTGATCGCAGTGTCTCCAGGAACGGCATTCAAGGAGCCAGGAACTTTTCTGCCTACACTGTCCATTGAGTTGTCCTCAAAACCAATATACATCCTGCTATATCTCCCACATGGAAAGTGCCAGGAGGGAAAAGTGAGGATTATGCTTAGACTTTCTCGGAACTGCTTCAAATCAACTAGATATCTTTGTGCTGTAAATCTCCCAACAGCCAAACGCAAAAGCAGCAAACATCTCGCTGTATGTCCCACATCGAAAGTGCCAAGAGAGTAATGTAGAGCTTGCTCTCCCTGTCTTTGAGTACTGTTTTCACTGTCCCGGTTACCTCTTTGCTAACATTCTCTTCAGAGCTGCATTGAAACCAGGAACCATGTGGAGAAGGCACCCACACTGAAAATGCCTGGAAGGAACGTTGGGGCTTCTTCTCAGTGTCTCTGACATAGGGTTTCACTGTCCCGGGAAAGTCTCTGCTAACACCCTGCAGAGCGCTGTGCCCAATATACAGAAACGTCTTGCGGTATCTCCTACAGGGAAAGTGCCAGGAGGAATTGTGGAGCTTGTTCTCAGTGTCTCTGAGAATTGATCTGATTATCCCTGTGACCTCTTTGCTAAGACTCTCCAGGGAGCCGTCCTCAAAACAAACACACATCTTGACATATCTCCCACATTGATCGCAGTGTCTCCAGGAACGGCATTCAAGGAGCCAGGAACTTTTCTGCCTACACTGTCCATTGAGTTGTCCTCAAAACCAGTATACATCCTGCTATATCTCCCACATGGAAAGTGCCAGGAGGGAAAAGTGAGGATTATGCTTAGACTTTCTCGGAACTGCTTCAAATCAACTAGATATCTTTGTGCTGTAAATCTCCCAACAGCCAAACGCAAAAGCAGCAAACATCTCGCTGTATGTCCCACATCCAAAGTGCCAAGAGAGTAATGTAGAGCTTGCTCTCCCTGTCTTTGAGTACTGTTTTCACTGTCCCGGTTACCTCTTTGCTAACATTCTCTTCAGAGCTGCAGTGAAACCAGGAACCATGTGGAGAAGGCACCCACACTGAAAATGCCTGGAAGGAACGTTGGGGCTTCTTCTCAGTGTCTCTGACATAGGGTTTCACTGTCCCGGGAAAGTCTCTGCTAACACCCTGCAGAGCGCTGTGCCCAATATACAGAAACGTCTTGCGGTATCTCCTACAGGGAAAGTGCCAGGAGGAATTGTGGAGCTTGTTCTCAGTGTCTCTGAGAATTGATCTGATTATCCCTGTGACCTCTTTGCTAAGACTCTCCAGAGAGCCGTCCTCAAAACAAACACACATCTTGACATATCTCCCACATTGATCGCAGTGTCTCCAGGAACGGCATTCAAGGAGCCAGGAACTTTTCTGCCTACACTGTCCATTGAGTTGTCCTCAAAACCAATATACATCCTGCTATATCTCCCACATGGAAAGTGCCAGGAGGGAAAAGTGAGCATTATGCTTAGACTTTCTCGGAACTGCTTCAAATCAAATAGATATCTTTGTGCTGTAAATCTCCCAACAGCCAAACGCAAAAGCAGCAAACATCTCGCTGTATGTCCCACATCGAAAGTGCCAAGAGAGTAATGTAGAGCTTGCTCTCCCTGTCTTTGAGTACTGTTTTCACTGTCCCGGTTACCTCTTTGCTACCATTCTCTTCAGAGCTGCAGTGAAACCAGGAACCATGTGGAGAAGGCACCCACACTGAAAATGCCTGGAAGGAACGTTGGGGCTTCTTCTCAGTGTCTCTGACATAGGGTTTCACTGTCCCGGGAAAGTCTCTGCTAACACCCTGCAGAGCGCTGTGCCCAATATACAGAAACGTCTTGCGGTATCTCCTACAGGGAAAGTGCCAGGAGGAATTGTGGAGCTTGTTCTCAGTGTCTCTGAGAATTGATCTGATTATCCCTGTGACCTCTTTGCTAAGACTCTCCAGAGAGCCGTCCTCAAAACAAACACACATCTTGACATATCTCCCACATTGATCGCAGTGTCTCCAGGAACGGCATTCAAGGAGCCAGGAACTTTTCTGCCTACACTGTCCATTGAGTTGTCCTCAAAACCAATATACATCCTGCTATATCTCCCACATGGAAAGTGCCAGGAGGGAAAAGTGAGCATTATGCTTAGACTTTCTCGGAACTGCTTCAAATCAACTAGATATCTTTGTGCTGTAAATCTCCCAACAGCCAAACGCAAAAGCAGCAAACATCTCGCTGTATGTCCCACATCGAAAGTGCCAAGAGAGTAATGTAGAGCTTGCTCTCCCTGTCTTTGAGTACTGTTTTCACTGTCCCGGTTACCTCTTTGCTAACATTCTCTTCAGAGCTGCAGTGAAACAAGGAACCATGTGGAGAAGGCACCCACACTGAAAATGCCTGGAAGGAACGTTGGGGCTTCTTCTCAGTGTCTCTGACATAGGGTTTCACTGTCCCGGGAAAGTCTCTGCTAACACCCTGCAGAGCGCTGTGCCCAATATACAGAAACGTCTTGCGGTATCTCCTACAGGGAAAGTGCCAGGAGGAATTGTGGAGCTTGTTCTCAGTGTCTCTGAGAATTGCTCTGATTATCCCTGTGACCTCTTTGCTAAGACTCTCCAGAGAGCCGTCCTCAAAACAAACACACATCTTGACATATCTCCCACATTGATCGCAGTGTCTCCAGGAACGGCATTCAAGGAGCCAGGAACTTTTCTGCCTACACTGTCCATTGAGTTGTCCTCAAAACCAGTATACATCCTGCTATATCTCCCACATGGAAAGTGCCAGGAGGGAAAAGTGAGGATTATGCTTAGACTTTCTCGGAACTGCTTCAAATCAACTAGATATCTTTGTGCTGTAAATCTCCCAACAGCCAAACACAAAAGCAGCAAACATCTCGCTGTATGTCCCACATCGAAAGTGCCAAGAGAGTAATGTAGAGCTTGCTCTCCCTGTCTTTGAGTACTGTTTTCACTGTCCCGGTTACCTCTTTGCTAACATTCTCTTCAGAGCTGCAGTGAAACCAGGAACCATGTGGAGAAGGCACCCACACTGAAAATGCCTGGAAGGAACGTTGGGGCTTCTTCTCAGTGTCTCTGACATAGGGTTTCACTGTCCCGGGAAAGTCTCTGCTAACACCCTGCAGAGCGCTGTGCCCAATATACAGAAACGTCTTGCGGTATCTCCTACAGGGAAAGTGCCAGGAGGAATTGTGGAGCTTGTTCTCAGTGTCTCTGAGAATTGATCTGATTATCCCTGTGACCTCTTTGCTAAGACTCTCCAGGGAGCCGTCCTCAAAACAAACACACATCTTGACATATCTCCCACATTGATCGCAGTGTCTCCAGGAACGGCATTCAAGGAGCCAGGAGCTTTTCTGCCTACACTGTCCATTGAGTTGTCCTCAAAACCAATATACATCCTGCTATATCTCCCACATGGAAAGTGCCAGGAGGGAAAAGTGAGGATTATGCTTAGACTTTCTCGGAACTGCTTCAAATCAACTAGATATCTTTGTGCTGTAAATCTCCCAAGAGCCAAACGCAAAAGCAGCAAACATCTCGCTGTATGTCCCACATCGAAAGTGCCAAGAGAGTAATGTAGAGCTTGCTCTCCCTGTCTTTGAGTACTGTTTTCACTGTCCCGGTTACCTCTTTGCTAACATTCTCTTCAGAGCTGCATTGAAACCAGGAACCATGTGGAGAAGGCACCCACACTGAAAATGCCTGGAAGGAACGTTGGGGCTTCTTCTCAGTGTCTCTGACATAGGGTTTCACTGTCCCGGGAAAGTCTCTGCTAACACCCTGCAGAGCGCTGTGCCCAATATACAGAAACGTCTTGCGGTATCTCCTACAGGGAAAGTGCCAGGAGGAATTGTGGAGCTTGTTCTCAGTGTCTCTGAGAATTGATCTGATTATCCGTGTGACCTCTTTGCTAAGACTCTCCAGAGAGCCGTCCTCAAAACAAACACACATCTTGACATATCTCCCACATTGATCGCAGTGTCTCCAGGAACGGCATTCAAGGAGCCAGGAACTTTTCTGCCTACACTGTCCATTGAGTTGTCCTCAAAACCAGTATACATCCTGCTATATCTCCCACATGGAAAGTGCCAGGAGGGAAAAGTGAGGATTATGCTTAGACTTTCTCGGAACTGCTTCAAATCAACTACATATCTTTGTGCTGTAAATCTCCCAACAGCCAAACGCAAAAGCAGCAAACATCTCGCTGTATGTCCCACATCGAAAGTGCCAAGAGAGTAATGTAGAGCTTGCTCTCCCTGTCTTTGAGTACTGTTTTCACTGTCCCGGTTACCTCTTTGCTAACATTCTCTTCAGAGCTGCAGTGAAACAAGGAACCATGTGGAGAAGGCACCCACACTGAAAATGCCTGGAAGGAACGTTGGGGCTTCTTCTCAGTGTCTCTGACATAGGGTTTCACTGTCCCGGGAAAGTCTCTGCTAACACCCTGCAGAGCGCTGTGCCCAATATACAGAAACGTCTTGCGGTATCTCCTACAGGGAAAGTGCCAGGAGGAATTGTGGAGCTTGTTCTCAGTGTCTCTGAGAATTGATCTGATTATCCCTGTGACCTCTTTGCTAAGACTCTCCAGAGAGCCGTCCTCAAAACAAACACACATCTTGACATATCTCCCACATTGATCGCAGTGTCTCCAGGAACGGCATTCAAGGAGCCAGGAACTTTTCTGCCTACACTGTCCATTGAGTTGTCCTCAAAACCAATATACATCCTGCTATATCTCCCACATGGAAAGTGCCAGGAGGGAAAAGTGAGCATTATGCTTCGACTTTCTCGGAACTGCTTCAAATCAACTAGATATCTTTGTGCTGTAAATCTCCCAACAGCCAAACGCAAAAGCAGCAAACATCTCGCTGTATGTCCCACATCGAAAGTGCCAAGAGAGTAATGTAGAGCTTGCTCTCCCTGTCTTTGAGTACTGTTTTCACTGTCCCGGTTACCTCTTTGCTAACATTCTCTTCAGAGCTGCAGTGAAACCAGGAACCATGTGGAGAAGGCACCCACACTGAAAATGCCTGGAAGGAACGTTGGGGCTTCTTCTCAGTGTCTCTGACATAGGGTTTCACTGTCCCGGGAAAGTCTCTGCTAACACCCTGCAGAGCGCTGTGCCCAATATACAGAAACGTCTTGCGGTATCTCCTACAGGGAAAGTGCCAGGAGGAATTGTGGAGCTTGTTCTCAGTGTCTCTGAGAATTGATCTGATTATCCCTGTGACCTCTTTGCTAAGACTCTCCAGAGAGCCGTCCTCAAAACAAACACACATCTTGACATATCTCCCACATTGATCGCAGTGTCTCCAGGAACGGCATTCAAGGAGCCAGGAACTTTTCTGCCTACACTGTCCATTGAGTTGTCCTCAAAACCAATCTACATCCTGCTATATCTCCCACATGGAAAGTGCCAGGAGGGAAAAGTGAGGATTATGCTTAGACTTTCTCGGAACTGCTTCAAATCAACTAGATATCTTTGTGCTGTAAATCTCCCAACAGCCAAACGCAAAAGCAGCAAACATCTCGCTGTATGTCCCACATCGAAAGTGCCAAGAGAGTAATGTAGAGCTTGCTCTCCCTGTCTTTGAGTACTGTTTTCACTGTCCCGGTTACCTCTTTGCTAACATTCTCTTCAGAGCTGCAGTGAAACAAGGAACCATGTGGAGAAGGCACCCACACTGAAAATGCCTGGAAGGAACGTTGGGGCTTCTTCTCAGTGTCTCTGACATAGGGTTTCACTGTCCCGGGAAAGTCTCTGCTAACACCCTGCAGAGCGCTGTGCCCAATATACAGAAACGTCTTGCGGTATCTCCTACAGGGAAAGTGCCAGGAGGAATTGTGGAGCTTGTTCTCAGTGTCTCTGAGAATTGCTCTGATTATCCCTGTGACCTCTTTGCTAAGACTCTCCAGAGAGCCGTCCTCAAAACAAACACACATCTTGACATATCTCCCACATTGATCGCAGTGTCTCCAGGAACGGCATTCAAGGAGCCAGGAACTTTTCTGCCTACACTGTCCATTGAGTTGTCCTCAAAACCAATATACATCCTGCTATATCTCCCACATGGAAAGTGCCAGGAGGGAAAAGTGAGGATTATGCTTAGACTTTCTCGGAACTGCTTCAAATCAACTAGATATCTTTGTGCTGTAAATCTCCCAACAGCCAAACACAAAAGCAGCAAACATCTCGCTGTATGTCCCACATCGAAAGTGCCAAGAGAGTAATGTAGAGCTTGCTCTCCCTGTCTTTGAGTACTGTTTTCACTGTCCCGGTTACCTCTTTGCTAACATTCTCTTCAGAGCTGCAGTGAAACCAGGAACCATGTGGAGAAGGCACCCACACTGAAAATGCCTGGAAGGAACGTTGGGGCTTCTTCTCAGTGTCTCTGACATAGGGTTTCACTGTCCCGGGAAAGTCTCTGCTAACACCCTGCAGAGCGCTGTGCCCAATATACAGAAACGTCTTGCGGTATCTCCTACAGGGAAAGTGCCAGGAGGAATTGTGGAGCTTGTTCTCAGTGTCTCTGAGAATTGATCTGATTATCCCTGTGACCTCTTTGCTAAGACTCTCCAGGGAGCCGTCCTCAAAACAAATACACATCTTGACATATCTCCCACATTGATCGCAGTGTCTCCAGGAACGGCATTCAAGGAGCCAGGAGCTTTTCTGCCTACACTGTCCATTGAGTTGTCCTCAAAACCAATATACATCCTGCTATATCTCCCACATGGAAAGTGCCAGGAGGGAAAAGTGAGGATTATGCTTAGACTTTCTCGGAACTGCTTCAAATCAACTAGATATCTTTGTGCTGTAAATCTCCCAACAGCCAAACGCAAAAGCAGCAAACATCTCGCTGTATGTCCCACATCGAAAGTGCCAAGAGAGTAATGTAGAGCTTGCTCTCCCTGTCTTTGAGTACTGTTTTCACTGTCCCGGTTACCTCTTTGCTAACATTCTCTTCAGAGCTGCATTGAAACCAGGAACCATGTGGAGAAGGCACCCACACTGAAAATGCCTGGAAGGAACGTTGGGGCTTCTTCTCAGTGTCTCTGACATAGGGTTTCACTGTCCCGGGAAAGTCTCTGCTAACACCCTGCAGAGCGCTGTGCCCAATATACAGAAACGTCTTGCGGTATCTCCTACAGGGAAAGTGCCAGGAGGAATTGTGGAGCTTGTTCTCAGTGTCTCTGAGAATTGATCTGATTATCCGTGTGACCTCTTTGCTAAGACTCTCCAGAGAGCCGTCCTCAAAACAAACACACATCTTGACATATCTCCCACATTGATCGCAGTGTCTCCAGGAACGGCATTCAAGGAGCCAGGAACTTTTCTGCCTACACTGTCCATTGAGTTGTCCTCAAAACCAGTATACATCCTGCTATATCTCCCACATGGAAAGTGCCAGGAGGGAAAAGTGAGGATTATGCTTAGACTTTCTCGGAACTGCTTCAAATCAACTACATATCTTTGTGCTGTAAATCTCCCAACAGCCAAACGCAAAAGCAGCAAACATCTCGCTGTATGTCCCACATCGAAAGTGCCAAGAGAGTAATGTAGAGCTTGCTCTCCCTGTCTTTGAGTACTGTTTTCACTGTCCCGGTTACCTCTTTGCTAACATTCTCTTCAGAGCTGCAGTGAAACCAGGAACCATGTGGAGAAGGCACCCACACTGAAAATGCCTGGAAGGAACGTTGGGGCTTCTTCTCAGTGTCTCTGACATAGGGTTTCACTGTCCCGGGAAAGTCTCTGCTAACACCCTGCAGAGCGCTGTGCCCAATATACAGAAACGTCTTGCGGTATCTCCTACAGGGAAAGTGCCAGGAGGAATTGTGGAGCTTGTTCTCAGTGTCTCTGAGAATTGATCTGATTATCCCTGTGACCTCTTTGCTAAGACTCTCCAGAGAGCCGTCCTCAAAACAAACACACATCTTGACATATCTCCCACATTGATCGCAGTGTCTCCAGGAACGGCATTCAAGGAGCCAGGAACTTTTCTGCCTACACTGTCCATTGAGTTGTCCTCAAAACCAATCTACATCCTGCTATATCTCCCACATGGAAAGTGCCAGGAGGGAAAAGTGAGGATTATGCTTAGACTTTCTCGGAACTGCTTCAAATCAACTAGATATCTTTGTGCTGTAAATCTCCCAACAGCCAAACGCAAAAGCAGCAAACATCTCGCTGTATGTCCCACATCGAAAGTGCCAAGAGAGTAATGTAGAGCTTGCTCTCCCTGTCTTTGAGTACTGTTTTCACTGTCCCGGTTACCTCTTTGCTAACATTCTCTTCAGAGCTGCAGTGAAACAAGGAACCATGTGGAGAAGGCACCCACACTGAAAATGCCTGGAAGGAACGTTGGGGCTTCTTCTCAGTGTCTCTGACATAGGGTTTCACTGTCCCGGGAAAGTCTCTGCTAACACCCTGCAGAGCGCTGTGCCCAATATACAGAAACGTCTTGCGGTATCTCCTACAGGGAAAGTGCCAGGAGGAATTGTGGAGCTTGTTCTCAGTGTCTCTGAGAATTGCTCTGATTATCCCTGTGACCTCTTTGCTAAGACTCTCCAGAGAGCCGTCCTCAAAACAAACACACATCTTGACATATCTCCCACATTGATCGCAGTGTCTCCAGGAACGGCATTCAAGGAGCCAGGAACTTTTCTGCCTACACTGTCCATTGAGTTGTCCTCAAAACCAATATACATCCTGCTATATCTCCCACATGGAAAGTGCCAGGAGGGAAAAGTGAGGATTATGCTTAGACTTTCTCGGAACTGCTTCAAATCAACTAGATATCTTTGTGCTGTAAATCTCCCAACAGCCAAACACAAAAGCAGCAAACATCTCGCTGTATGTCCCACATCGAAAGTGCCAAGAGAGTAATGTAGAGCTTGCTCTCCCTGTCTTTGAGTACTGTTTTCACTGTCCCGGTTACCTCTTTGCTAACATTCTCTTCAGAGCTGCAGTGAAACCAGGAACCATGTGGAGAAGGCACCCACACTGAAAATGCCTGGAAGGAACGTTGGGGCTTCTTCTCAGTGTCTCTGACATAGGGTTTCACTGTCCCGGGAAAGTCTCTGCTAACACCCTGCAGAGCGCTGTGCCCAATATACAGAAACGTCTTGCGGTATCTCCTACAGGGAAAGTGCCAGGAGGAATTGTGGAGCTTGTTCTCAGTGTCTCTGAGAATTGATCTGATTATCCCTGTGACCTCTTTGCTAAGACTCTCCAGGGAGCCGTCCTCAAAACAAATACACATCTTGACATATCTCCCACATTGATCGCAGTGTCTCCAGGAACGGCATTCAAGGAGCCAGGAGCTTTTCTGCCTACACTGTCCATTGAGTTGTCCTCAAAACCAATATACATCCTGCTATATCTCCCACATGGAAAGTGCCAGGAGGGAAAAGTGAGGATTATGCTTAGACTTTCTCGGAACTGCTTCAAATCAACTAGATATCTTTGTGCTGTAAATCTCCCAACAGCCAAACGCAAAAGCAGCAAACATCTCGCTGTATGTCCCACATCGAAAGTGCCAAGAGAGTAATGTAGAGCTTGCTCTCCCTGTCTTTGAGTACTGTTTTCACTGTCCCGGTTACCTCTTTGCTAACATTCTCTTCAGAGCTGCATTGAAACCAGGAACCATGTGGAGAAGGCACCCACACTGAAAATGCCTGGAAGGAACGTTGGGGCTTCTTCTCAGTGTCTCTGACATAGGGTTTCACTGTCCCGGGAAAGTCTCTGCTAACACCCTGCAGAGCGCTGTGCCCAATATACAGAAACGTCTTGCGGTATCTCCTACAGGGAAAGTGCCAGGAGGAATTGTGGAGCTTGTTCTCAGTGTCTCTGAGAATTGATCTGATTATCCGTGTGACCTCTTTGCTAAGACTCTCCAGAGAGCCGTCCTCAAAACAAACACACATCTTGACATATCTCCCACATTGATCGCAGTGTCTCCAGGAACGGCATTCAAGGAGCCAGGAACTTTTCTGCCTACACTGTCCATTGAGTTGTCCTCAAAACCAGTATACATCCTGCTATATCTCCCACATGGAAAGTGCCAGGAGGGAAAAGTGAGGATTATGCTTAGACTTTCTCGGAACTGCTTCAAATCAACTACATATCTTTGTGCTGTAAATCTCCCAACAGCCAAACGCAAAAGCAGCAAACATCTCGCTGTATGTCCCACATCGAAAGTGCCAAGAGAGTAATGTAGAGCTTGCTCTCCCTGTCTTTGAGTACTGTTTTCACTGTCCCGGTTACCTCTTTGCTAACATTCTCTTCAGAGCTGCAGTGAAACCAGGAACCATGTGGAGAAGGCACCCACACTGAAAATGCCTGGAAGGAACGTTGGGGCTTCTTCTCAGTGTCTCTGACATAGGGTTTCACTGTCCCGGGAAAGTCTCTGCTAACACCCTGCAGAGCGCTGTGCCCAATATACAGAAACGTCTTGCGGTATCTCCTACAGGGAAAGTGCCAGGAGGAATTGTGGAGCTTGTTCTCAGTGTCTCTGAGAATTGATCTGATTATCCCTGTGACCTCTTTGCTAAGACTCTCCAGAGAGCCGTCCTCAAAACAAACACACATCTTGACATATCTCCCACATTGATCGCAGTGTCTCCAGGAACGGCATTCAAGGAGCCAGGAACTTTTCTGCCTACACTGTCCATTGAGTTGTCCTCAAAACCAATATACATCCTGCTATATCTCCCACATGGAAAGTGCCAGGAGGGAAAAGTGAGCATTATGCTTAGACTTTCTCGGAACTGCTTCAAATCAACTAGATATCTTTGTGCTGTAAATCTCCCAACAGCCAAACGCAAAAGCAGCAAACATCTCGCTGTATGTCCCACATCGAAAGTGCCAAGAGAGTAATGTAGAGCTTGCTCTCCCTGTCTTTGAGTACTGTTTTCACTGTCCCGGTTACCTCTTTGCTAACATTCTCTTCAGAGCTGCAGTGAAACAAGGAACCATGTGGAGAAGGCACCCACACTGAAAATGCCTGGAAGGAACGTTGGGGCTTCTTCTCAGTGTCTCTGACATAGGGTTTCACTGTCCCGGGAAAGTCTCTGCTAACACCCTGCAGAGCGCTGTGCCCAATATACAGAAACGTCTTGCGGTATCTCCTACAGGGAAAGTGCCAGGAGGAATTGTGGAGCTTGTTCTCAGTGTCTCTGAGAATTGCTCTGATTATCCCTGTGACCTCTTTGCTAAGACTCTCCAGAGAGCCGTCCTCAAAACAAACACACATCTTGACATATCTCCCACATTGATCGCAGTGTCTCCAGGAACGGCATTCAAGGAGCCAGGAACTTTTCTGCCTACACTGTCCATTGAGTTGTCCTCAAAACCAATATACATCCTGCTATATCTCCCACATGGAAAGTGCCAGGAGGGAAAAGTGAGGATTATGCTTAGACTTTCTCGGAACTGCTTCAAATCAACTAGATATCTTTGTGCTGTAAATCTCCCAACAGCCAAACACAAAAGCAGCAAACATCTCGCTGTATGTCACACATCGAAAGTGCCAAGAGAGTAATGTAGAGCTTGCTCTCCCTGTCTTTGAGTACTGTTTTCACTGTCCCGGTTACCTCTTTGCTAACATTCTCTTCAGAGCTGCAGTGAAACCAGGAACCATGTGGAGAAGGCACCCACACTGAAAATGCCTGGAAGGAACGTTGGGGCTTCTTCTCAGTGTCTCTGACATAGGGTTTCACTGTCCCGGGAAAGTCTCTGCTAACACCCTGCAGAGCGCTGTGCCCAATATACAGAAACGTCTTGCGGTATCTCCTACAGGGAAAGTGCCAGGAGGAATTGTGGAGCTTGTTCTCAGTGTCTCTGAGAATTGATCTGATTATCCCTGTGACCTCTTTGCTAAGACTCTCCAGGGAGCCGTCCTCAAAACAAACACACATCTTGACATATCTCCCACATTGATCGCAGTGTCTCCAGGAACGGCATTCAAGGAGCCAGGAACTTTTCTGCCTACACTGTCCATTGAGTTGTCCTCAAAACCAATATACATCCTGCTATATCTCCCACATGGAAAGTGCCAGGAGGGAAAAGTGAGGATTATGCTTAGACTTTCTCGGAACTGCTTCAAATCAACTAGATATCTTTGTGCTGTAAATCTCCCAACAGCCAAACGCAAAAGCAGCAAACATCTCGCTGTATGTCCCACATCGAAAGTGCCAAGAGAGTAATGTAGAGCTTGCTCTCCCTGTCTTTGAGTACTGTTTTCACTGTCCCGGTTACCTCTTTGCTAACATTCTCTTCAGAGCTGCATTGAAACCAGGAACCATGTGGAGAAGGCACCCACACTGAAAATGCCTGGAAGGAACGTTGGGGCTTCTTCTCAGTGTCTCTGACATAGGGTTTCACTGTCCCGGGAAAGTCTCTGCTAACACCCTGCAGAGCGCTGTGCCCAATATACAGAAACGTCTTGCGGTATCTCCTACAGGGAAAGTGCCAGGAGGAATTGTGGAGCTTGTTCTCAGTGTCTCTGAGAATTGATCTGATTATCCCTGTGACCTCTTTGCTAAGACTCTCCAGAGAGCCGTCCTCAAAACAAACACACATCTTGACATATCTCCCACATTGATCGCAGTGTCTCCAGGAACGGCATTCAAGGAGCCAGGAACTTTTCTGCCTACACTGTCCATTGAGTTGTCCTCAAAACCAGTATACATCCTGCTATATCTCCCACATGGAAAGTGCCAGGAGGGAAAAGTGAGGATTATGCTTAGACTTTCTCGGAACTGCTTCAAATCAACTAGATATCTTTGTGCTGTAAATCTCCCAACAGCCAAACGCAAAAGCAGCAAACATCTCGCTGTATGTCCCACATCGAAAGTGCCAAGAGAGTAATGTAGAGCTTGCTCTCCCTGTCTTTGAGTACTGTTTTCACTGTCCCGGTTACCTCTTTGCTAACATTCTCTTCAGAGCTGCAGTGAAACCAGGAACCATGTGGAGAAGGCACCCACACTGAAAATGCCTGGAAGGAACGTTGGGGCTTCTTCTCAGTGTCTCTGACATAGGGTTTCACTGTCCCGGGAAAGTCTCTGCTAACACCCTGCAGAGCGCTGTGCCCAATATACAGAAACGTCTTGCGGTATCTCCTACAGGGAAAGTGCCAGGAGGAATTGTGGAGCTTGTTCTCAGTGTCTCTGAGAATTGCTCTGATTATCCCTGTGACCTCTTTGCTAAGACTCTCCAGAGAGCCGTCCTCAAAACAAACACACATCTTGACATATCTCCCACATTGATCGCAGTGTCTCCAGGAACGGCATTCAAGGAGCCAGGAACTTTTCTGCCTACACTGTCCATTGAGTTGTCCTCAAAACCAATATACATCCTGCTATATCTCCCACATGGAAAGTGCCAGGAGGGAAAAGTGAGGATTATGCTTAGACTTTCTCGGAACTGCTTCAAATCAACTAGATATCTTTGTGCTGTAAATCTCCCAACAGCCAAACACAAAAGCAGCAAACATCTCGCTGTATGTCACACATCGAAAGTGCCAAGAGAGTAATGTAGAGCTTGCTCTCCCTGTCTTTGAGTACTGTTTTCACTGTCCCGGTTACCTCTTTGCTAACATTCTCTTCAGAGCTGCAGTGAAACCAGGAACCATGTGGAGAAGGCACCCACACTGAAAATGCCTGGAAGGAACGTTGGGGCTTCTTCTCAGTGTCTCTGACATAGGGTTTCACTGTCCCGGGAAAGTCTCTGCTAACACCCTGCAGAGCGCTGTGCCCAATATACAGAAACGTCTTGCGGTATCTCCTACAGGGAAAGTGCCAGGAGGAATTGTGGAGCTTGTTCTCAGTGTCTCTGAGAATTGATCTGATTATCCCTGTGACCTCTTTGCTAAGACTCTCCAGGGAGCCGTCCTCAAAACAAACACACATCTTGACATATCTCCCACATTGATCGCAGTGTCTCCAGGAACGGCATTCAAGGAGCCAGGAACTTTTCTGCCTACACTGTCCATTGAGTTGTCCTCAAAACCAATATACATCCTGCTATATCTCCCACATGGAAAGTGCCAGGAGGGAAAAGTGAGGATTATGCTTAGACTTTCTCGGAACTGCTTCAAATCAACTAGATATCTTTGTGCTGTAAATCTCCCAACAGCCAAACGCAAAAGCAGCAAACATCTCGCTGTATGTCCCACATCGAAAGTGCCAAGAGAGTAATGTAGAGCTTGCTCTCCCTGTCTTTGAGTACTGTTTTCACTGTCCCGGTTACCTCTTTGCTAACATTCTCTTCAGAGCTGCATTGAAACCAGGAACCATGTGGAGAAGGCACCCACACTGAAAATGCCTGGAAGGAACGTTGGGGCTTCTTCTCAGTGTCTCTGACATAGGGTTTCACTGTCCCGGGAAAGTCTCTGCTAACACCCTGCAGAGCGCTGTGCCCAATATACAGAAACGTCTTGCGGTATCTCCTACAGGGAAAGTGCCAGGAGGAATTGTGGAGCTTGTTCTCAGTGTCTCTGAGAATTGATCTGATTATCCCTGTGACCTCTTTGCTAAGACTCTCCAGAGAGCCGTCCTCAAAACAAACACACATCTTGACATATCTCCCACATTGATCGCAGTGTCTCCAGGAACGGCATTCAAGGAGCCAGGAACTTTTCTGCCTACACTGTCCATTGAGTTGTCCTCAAAACCAGTATACATCCTGCTATATCTCCCACATGGAAAGTGCCAGGAGGGAAAAGTGAGGATTATGCTTAGACTTTCTCGGAACTGCTTCAAATCAACTAGATATCTTTGTGCTGTAAATCTCCCAACAGCCAAACGCAAAAGCAGCAAACATCTCGCTGTATGTCCCACATCGAAAGTGCCAAGAGAGTAATGTAGAGCTTGCTCTCCCTGTCTTTGAGTACTGTTTTCACTGTCCCGGTTACCTCTTTGCTAACATTCTCTTCAGAGCTGCAGTGAAACCAGGAACCATGTGGAGAAGGCACCCACACTGAAAATGCCTGGAAGGAACGTTGGGGCTTCTTCTCAGTGTCTCTGACATAGGGTTTCACTGTCCCGGGAAAGTCTCTGCTAACACCCTGCAGAGCGCTGTGCCCAATATACAGAAACGTCTTGCGGTATCTCCTACAGGGAAAGTGCCAGGAGGAATTGTGGAGCTTGTTCTCAGTGTCTCTGAGAATTGCTCTGATTATCCCTGTGACCTCTTTGCTAAGACTCTCCAGAGAGCCGTCCTCAAAACAAACACACATCTTGACATATCTCCCACATTGATCGCAGTGTCTCCAGGAACGGCATTCAAGGAGCCAGGAACTTTTCTGCCTACACTGTCCATTGAGTTGTCCTCAAAACCAATATACATCCTGCTATATCTCCCACATGGAAAGTGCCAGGAGGGAAAAGTGAGGATTATGCTTAGACTTTCTCGGAACTGCTTCAAATCAACTAGATATCTTTGTGCTGTAAATCTCCCAACAGCCAAACACAAAAGCAGCAAACATCTCGCTGTATGTCCCACATCCAAAGTGCCAAGAGAGTAATGTAGAGCTTGCTCTCCCTGTCTTTGAGTACTGTTTTCACTGTCCCGGTTACCTCTTTGCTAACATTCTCTTCAGAGCTGCATTGAAACCAGGAACCATGTGGAGAAGGCACCCACACTGAAAATGCCTGGAAGGAACGTTGGGGCTTCTTCTCAGTGTCTCTGACATAGGGTTTCACTGTCCCGGGAAAGTCTCTGCTAACACCCTGCAGAGCGCTGTGCCCAATATACAGAAACGTCTTGCGGTATCTCCTACAGGGAAAGTGCCAGGAGGAATTGTGGAGCTTGTTCTCAGTGTCTCTGAGAATTGATCTGATTATCCCTGTGACCTCTTTGCTAAGACTCTCCAGAGAGCCGTCCTCAAAACAAACACACATCTTGACATATCTCCCACATTGATCGCAGTGTCTCCAGGAACGGCATTCAAGGAGCCAGGAACTTTTCTGCCTACACTGTCCATTGAGTTGTCCTCAAAACCAATATACATCCTGCTATATCTCCCACATGGAAAGTGCCAGGAGGGAAAAGTGAGGATTATGCTTAGACTTTCTCGGAACTGCTTCAAATCAACTAGATATCTTTGTGCTGTAAATCTCCCAACAGCCAAACGCAAAAGCAGCAAACATCTCGCTGTATGTCCCACATCCAAAGTGCCAAGAGAGTAATGTAGAGCTTGCTCTCCCTGTCTTTGAGTACTGTTTTCACTGTCCCGGTTACCTCTTTGCTAACATTCTCTTCAGAGCTGCATTGAAACCAGGAACCATGTGGAGAAGGCACCCACACTGAAAATGCCTGGAAGGAACGTTGGGGCTTCTTCTCAGTGTCTCTGACATAGGGTTTCACTGTCCCGGGAAAGTCTCTGCTAACACCCTGCAGAGCGCTGTGCCCAATATACAGAAACGTCTTGCGGTATCTCCTACAGGGAAAGTGCCAGGAGGAATTGTGGAGCTTGTTCTCAGTGTCTCTGAGAATTGATCTGATTATCCCTGTGACCTCTTTGCTAAGACTCTCCAGGGAGCCGTCCTCAAAACAAACACACATCTTGACATATCTCCCACATTGATCGCAGTGTCTCCAGGAACGGCATTCAAGGAGCCAGGAACTTTTCTGCCTACACTGTCCATTGAGTTGTCCTCAAAACCAGTATACATCCTGCTATATCTCCCACATGGAAAGTGCCAGGAGGGAAAAGTGAGGATTATGCTTAGACTTTCTCGGAACTGCTTCAAATCAACTACATATCTTTGTGCTGTAAATCTCCCAACAGCCAAACGCAAAAGCAGCAAACATCTCGCTGTATGTCCCACATCGAAAGTGCCAAGAGAGTAATGTAGAGCTTGCTCTCCCTGTCTTTGAGTACTGTTTTCACTGTCCCGGTTACCTCTTTGCTAACATTCTCTTCAGAGCTGCAGTGAAACCAGGAACCATGTGGAGAAGGCACCCACACTGAAAATGCCTGGAAGGAACGTTGGGGCTTCTTCTCAGTGTCTCTGACATAGGGTTTCACTGTCCCGGGAAAGTCTCTGCTAACACCCTGCAGAGCGCTGTGCCCAATATACAGAAACGTCTTGCGGTATCTCCTACAGGGAAAGTGCCAGGAGGAATTGTGGAGCTTGTTCTCAGTGTCTCTGAGAATTGATCTGATTATCCCTGTGACCTCTTTGCTAAGACTCTCCAGAGAGCCGTCCTCAAAACAAACACACATCTTGACATATCTCCCACATTGATCGCAGTGTCTCCAGGAACGGCATTCAAGGAGCCAGGAACTTTTCTGCCTACACTGTCCATTGAGTTGTCCTCAAAACCAATCTACATCCTGCTATATCTCCCACATGGAAAGTGCCAGGAGGGAAAAGTGAGGATTATGCTTAGACTTTGTCGGAACTGCTTCAAATCAACTAGATATCTTTGTGCTGTAAATCTCCCAACAGCCAAACGCAAAAGCAGCAAACATCTCGCTGTATGTCCCACATCGAAAGTGCCAAGAGAGTAATGTAGAGCTTGCTCTCCCTGTCTTTGAGTACTGTTTTCACTGTCCCGGTTACCTCTTTGCTAACATTCTCTTCAGAGCTGCAGTGAAACAAGGAACCATGTGGAGAAGGCACCCACACTGAAAATGCCTGGAAGGAACGTTGGGGCTTCTTCTCAGTGTCTCTGACATAGGGTTTCACTGTCCCGGGAAAGTCTCTGCTAACACCCTGCAGAGCGCTGTGCCCAATATACAGAAACGTCTTGCGGTATCTCCTACAGGGAAAGTGCCAGGAGGAATTGTGGAGCTTGTTCTCAGTGTCTCTGAGAATTGCTCTGATTATCCCTGTGACCTCTTTGCTAAGACTCTCCAGAGAGCCGTCCTCAAAACAAACACACATCTTGACATATCTCCCACATTGATCGCAGTGTCTCCAGGAACGGCATTCAAGGAGCCAGGAACTTTTCTGCCTACACTGTCCATTGAGTTGTCCTCAAAACCAATATACATCCTGCTATATCTCCCACATGGAAAGTGCCAGGAGGGAAAAGTGAGGATTATGCTTAGACTTTCTCGGAACTGCTTCAAATCAACTAGATATCTTTGTGCTGTAAATCTCCCAACAGCCAAACACAAAAGCAGCAAACATCTCGCTGTATGTCCCACATCGAAAGTGCCAAGAGAGTAATGTAGAGCTTGCTCTCCCTGTCTTTGAGTACTGTTTTCACTGTCCCGGTTACCTCTTTGCTAACATTCTCTTCAGAGCTGCAGTGAAACCAGGAACCATGTGGAGAAGGCACCCACACTGAAAATGCCTGGAAGGAACGTTGGGGCTTCTTCTCAGTGTCTCTGACATAGGGTTTCACTGTCCCGGGAAAGTCTCTGCTAACACCCTGCAGAGCGCTGTGCCCAATATACAGAAACGTCTTGCGGTATCTCCTACAGGGAAAGTGCCAGGAGGAATTGTGGAGCTTGTTCTCAGTGTCTCTGAGAATTGATCTGATTATCCCTGTGACCTCTTTGCTAAGACTCTCCAGGGAGCCGTCCTCAAAACAAATACACATCTTGACATATCTCCCACATTGATCGCAGTGTCTCCAGGAACGGCATTCAAGGAGCCAGGAGCTTTTCTGCCTACACTGTCCATTGAGTTGTCCTCAAAACCAATATACATCCTGCTATATCTCCCACATGGAAAGTGCCAGGAGGGAAAAGTGAGGATTATGCTTAGACTTTCTCGGAACTGCTTCAAATCAACTAGATATCTTTGTGCTGTAAATCTCCCAACAGCCAAACGCAAAAGCAGCAAACATCTCGCTGTATGTCCCACATCGAAAGTGCCAAGAGAGTAATGTAGAGCTTGCTCTCCCTGTCTTTGAGTACTGTTTTCACTGTCCCGGTTACCTCTTTGCTAACATTCTCTTCAGAGCTGCATTGAAACCAGGAACCATGTGGAGAAGGCACCCACACTGAAAATGCCTGGAAGGAACGTTGGGGCTTCTTCTCAGTGTCTCTGACATAGGGTTTCACTGTCCCGGGAAAGTCTCTGCTAACACCCTGCAGAGCGCTGTGCCCAATATACAGAAACGTCTTGCGGTATCTCCTACAGGGAAAGTGCCAGGAGGAATTGTGGAGCTTGTTCTCAGTGTCTCTGAGAATTGATCTGATTATCCCTGTGACCTCTTTGCTAAGACTCTCCAGAGAGCCGTCCTCAAAACAAACACACATCTTGACATATCTCCCACATTGATCGCAGTGTCTCCAGGAACGGCATTCAAGGAGCCAGGAACTTTTCTGCCTACACTGTCCATTGAGTTGTCCTCAAAACCAATATACATCCTGCTATATCTCCCACATGGAAAGTGCCAGGAGGGAAAAGTGAGCATTATGCTTAGACTTTCTCGGAACTGCTTCAAATCAACTAGATATCTTTGTGCTGTAAATCTCCCAACAGCCAAACGCAAAAGCAGCAAACATCTCGCTGTATGTCCCACATCGAAAGTGCCAAGAGAGTAATGTAGAGCTTGCTCTCCCTGTCTTTGAGTACTGTTTTCACTGTCCCGGTTACCTCTTTGCTAACATTCTCTTCAGAGCTGCAGTGAAACAAGGAACCATGTGGAGAAGGCACCCACACTGAAAATGCCTGGAAGGAACGTTGGGGCTTCTTCTCAGTGTCTCTGACATAGGGTTTCACTGTCCCGGGAAAGTCTCTGCTAACACCCTGCAGAGCGCTGTGCCCAATATACAGAAACGTCTTGCGGTATCTCCTACAGGGAAAGTGCCAGGAGGAATTGTGGAGCTTGTTCTCAGTGTCTCTGAGAATTGCTCTGATTATCCCTGTGACCTCTTTGCTAAGACTCTCCAGAGAGCCGTCCTCAAAACAAACACACATCTTGACATATCTCCCACATTGATCGCAGTGTCTCCAGGAACGGCATTCAAGGAGCCAGGAACTTTTCTGCCTACACTGTCCATTGAGTTGTCCTCAAAACCAATATACATCCTGCTATATCTCCCACATGGAAAGTGCCAGGAGGGAAAAGTGAGGATTATGCTTAGACTTTCTCGGAACTGCTTCAAATCAACTAGATATCTTTGTGCTGTAAATCTCCCAACAGCCAAACACAAAAGCAGCAAACATCTCGCTGTATGTCACACATCGAAAGTGCCAAGAGAGTAATGTAGAGCTTGCTCTCCCTGTCTTTGAGTACTGTTTTCACTGTCCCGGTTACCTCTTTGCTAACATTCTCTTCAGAGCTGCAGTGAAACCAGGAACCATGTGGAGAAGGCACCCACACTGAAAATGCCTGGAAGGAACGTTGGGGCTTCTTCTCAGTGTCTCTGACATAGGGTTTCACTGTCCCGGGAAAGTCTCTGCTAACACCCTGCAGAGCGCTGTGCCCAATATACAGAAACGTCTTGCGGTATCTCCTACAGGGAAAGTGCCAGGAGGAATTGTGGAGCTTGTTCTCAGTGTCTCTGAGAATTGATCTGATTATCCCTGTGACCTCTTTGCTAAGACTCTCCAGGGAGCCGTCCTCAAAACAAACACACATCTTGACATATCTCCCACATTGATCGCAGTGTCTCCAGGAACGGCATTCAAGGAGCCAGGAACTTTTCTGCCTACACTGTCCATTGAGTTGTCCTCAAAACCAATATACATCCTGCTATATCTCCCACATGGAAAGTGCCAGGAGGGAAAAGTGAGGATTATGCTTAGACTTTCTCGGAACTGCTTCAAATCAACTAGATATCTTTGTGCTGTAAATCTCCCAACAGCCAAACGCAAAAGCAGCAAACATCTCGCTGTATGTCCCACATCGAAAGTGCCAAGAGAGTAATGTAGAGCTTGCTCTCCCTGTCTTTGAGTACTGTTTTCACTGTCCCGGTTACCTCTTTGCTAACATTCTCTTCAGAGCTGCATTGAAACCAGGAACCATGTGGAGAAGGCACCCACACTGAAAATGCCTGGAAGGAACGTTGGGGCTTCTTCTCAGTGTCTCTGACATAGGGTTTCACTGTCCCGGGAAAGTCTCTGCTAACACCCTGCAGAGCGCTGTGCCCAATATACAGAAACGTCTTGCGGTATCTCCTACAGGGAAAGTGCCAGGAGGAATTGTGGAGCTTGTTCTCAGTGTCTCTGAGAATTGATCTGATTATCCCTGTGACCTCTTTGCTAAGACTCTCCAGAGAGCCGTCCTCAAAACAAACACACATCTTGACATATCTCCCACATTGATCGCAGTGTCTCCAGGAACGGCATTCAAGGAGCCAGGAACTTTTCTGCCTACACTGTCCATTGAGTTGTCCTCAAAACCAGTATACATCCTGCTATATCTCCCACATGGAAAGTGCCAGGAGGGAAAAGTGAGGATTATGCTTAGACTTTCTCGGAACTGCTTCAAATCAACTAGATATCTTTGTGCTGTAAATCTCCCAACAGCCAAACGCAAAAGCAGCAAACATCTCGCTGTATGTCCCACATCGAAAGTGCCAAGAGAGTAATGTAGAGCTTGCTCTCCCTGTCTTTGAGTACTGTTTTCACTGTCCCGGTTACCTCTTTGCTACCATTCTCTTCAGAGCTGCAGTGAAACCAGGAACCATGTGGAGAAGGCACCCACACTGAAAATGCCTGGAAGGAACGTTGGGGCTTCTTCTCAGTGTCTCTGACATAGGGTTTCACTGTCCCGGGAAAGTCTCTGCTAACACCCTGCAGAGCGCTGTGCCCAATATACAGAAACGTCTTGCGGTATCTCCTACAGGGAAAGTGCCAGGAGGAATTGTGGAGCTTGTTCTCAGTGTCTCTGAGAATTGCTCTGATTATCCCTGTGACCTCTTTGCTAAGACTCTCCAGAGAGCCGTCCTCAAAACAAACACACATCTTGACATATCTCCCACATTGATCGCAGTGTCTCCAGGAACGGCATTCAAGGAGCCAGGAACTTTTCTGCCTACACTGTCCATTGAGTTGTCCTCAAAACCAATATACATCCTGCTATATCTCCCACATGGAAAGTGCCAGGAGGGAAAAGTGAGGATTATGCTTAGACTTTCTCGGAACTGCTTCAAATCAACTAGATATCTTTGTGCTGTAAATCTCCCAACAGCCAAACACAAAAGCAGCAAACATCTCGCTGTATGTCCCACATCCAAAGTGCCAAGAGAGTAATGTAGAGCTTGCTCTCCCTGTCTTTGAGTACTGTTTTCACTGTCCCGGTTACCTCTTTGCTAACATTCTCTTCAGAGCTGCATTGAAACCAGGAACCATGTGGAGAAGGCACCCACACTGAAAATGCCTGGAAGGAACGTTGGGGCTTCTTCTCAGTGTCTCTGACATAGGGTTTCACTGTCCCGGGAAAGTCTCTGCTAACACCCTGCAGAGCGCTGTGCCCAATATACAGAAACGTCTTGCGGTATCTCCTACAGGGAAAGTGCCAGGAGGAATTGTGGAGCTTGTTCTCAGTGTCTCTGAGAATTGATCTGATTATCCCTGTGACCTCTTTGCTAAGACTCTCCAGAGAGCCGTCCTCAAAACAAACACACATCTTGACATATCTCCCACATTGATCGCAGTGTCTCCAGGAACGGCATTCAAGGAGCCAGGAACTTTTCTGCCTACACTGTCCATTGAGTTGTCCTCAAAACCAATATACATCCTGCTATATCTCCCACATGGAAAGTGCCAGGAGGGAAAAGTGAGGATTATGCTTAGACTTTCTCGGAACTGCTTCAAATCAACTAGATATCTTTGTGCTGTAAATCTCCCAACAGCCAAACGCAAAAGCAGCAAACATCTCGCTGTATGTCCCACATCCAAAGTGCCAAGAGAGTAATGTAGAGCTTGCTCTCCCTGTCTTTGAGTACTGTTTTCACTGTCCCGGTTACCTCTTTGCTAACATTCTCTTCAGAGCTGCATTGAAACCAGGAACCATGTGGAGAAGGCACCCACACTGAAAATGCCTGGAAGGAACGTTGGGGCTTCTTCTCAGTGTCTCTGACATAGGGTTTCACTGTCCCGGGAAAGTCTCTGCTAACACCCTGCAGAGCGCTGTGCCCAATATACAGAAACGTCTTGCGGTATCTCCTACAGGGAAAGTGCCAGGAGGAATTGTGGAGCTTGTTCTCAGTGTCTCTGAGAATTGATCTGATTATCCCTGTGACCTCTTTGCTAAGACTCTCCAGGGAGCCGTCCTCAAAACAAACACACATCTTGACATATCTCCCACATTGATCGCAGTGTCTCCAGGAACGGCATTCAAGGAGCCAGGAACTTTTCTGCCTACACTGTCCATTGAGTTGTCCTCAAAACCAGTATACATCCTGCTATATCTCCCACATGGAAAGTGCCAGGAGGGAAAAGTGAGGATTATGCTTAGACTTTCTCGGAACTGCTTCAAATCAACTACATATCTTTGTGCTGTAAATCTCCCAACAGCCAAACGCAAAAGCAGCAAACATCTCGCTGTATGTCCCACATCGAAAGTGCCAAGAGAGTAATGTAGAGCTTGCTCTCCCTGTCTTTGAGTACTGTTTTCACTGTCCCGGTTACCTCTTTGCTAACATTCTCTTCAGAGCTGCAGTGAAACCAGGAACCATGTGGAGAAGGCACCCACACTGAAAATGCCTGGAAGGAACGTTGGGGCTTCTTCTCAGTGTCTCTGACATAGGGTTTCACTGTCCCGGGAAAGTCTCTGCTAACACCCTGCAGAGCGCTGTGCCCAATATACAGAAACGTCTTGCGGTATCTCCTACAGGGAAAGTGCCAGGAGGAATTGTGGAGCTTGTTCTCAGTGTCTCTGAGAATTGCTCTGATTATCCCTGTGACCTCTTTGCTAAGACTCTCCAGAGAGCCGTCCTCAAAACAAACACACATCTTGACATATCTCCCACATTGATCGCAGTGTCTCCAGGAACGGCATTCAAGGAGCCAGGAACTTTTCTGCCTACACTGTCCATTGAGTTGTCCTCAAAACCAATATACATCCTGCTATATCTCCCACATGGAAAGTGCCAGGAGGGAAAAGTGAGGATTATGCTTAGACTTTCTCGGAACTGCTTCAAATCAACTAGATATCTTTGTGCTGTAAATCTCCCAACAGCCAAACACAAAAGCAGCAAACATCTCGCTGTATGTCCCACATCGAAAGTGCCAAGAGAGTAATGTAGAGCTTGCTCTCCCTGTCTTTGAGTACTGTTTTCACTGTCCCGGTTACCTCTTTGCTAACATTCTCTTCAGAGCTGCAGTGAAACCAGGAACCATGTGGAGAAGGCACCCACACTGAAAATGCCTGGAAGGAACGTTGGGGCTTCTTCTCAGTGTCTCTGACATAGGGTTTCACTGTCCCGGGAAAGTCTCTGCTAACACCCTGCAGAGCGCTGTGCCCAATATACAGAAACGTCTTGCGGTATCTCCTACAGGGAAAGTGCCAGGAGGAATTGTGGAGCTTGTTCTCAGTGTCTCTGAGAATTGATCTGATTATCCCTGTGACCTCTTTGCTAAGACTCTCCAGAGAGCCGTCCTCAAAACAAACACACATCTTGACATATCTCCCACATTGATCGCAGTGTCTCCAGGAACGGCATTCAAGGAGCCAGGAACTTTTCTGCCTACACTGTCCATTGAGTTGTCCTCAAAACCAATATACATCCTGCTATATCTCCCACATGGAAAGTGCCAGGAGGGAAAAGTGAGGATTATGCTTAGACTTTCTCGGAACTGCTTCAAATCAACTAGATATCTTTGTGCTGTAAATCTCCCAACAGCCAAACGCAAAAGCAGCAAACATCTCGCTGTATGTCCCACATCGAAAGTGCCAAGAGAGTAATGTAGAGCTTGCTCTCCCTGTCTTTGAGTACTGTTTTCACTGTCCCGGTTACCTCTTTGCTAACATTCTCTTCAGAGCTGCATTGAAACCAGGAACCATGTGGAGAAGGCACCCACACTGAAAATGCCTGGAAGGAACGTTGGGGCTTCTTCTCAGTGTCTCTGACATAGGGTTTCACTGTCCCGGGAAAGTCTCTGCTAACACCCTGCAGAGCGCTGTGCCCAATATACAGAAACGTCTTGCGGTATCTCCTACAGGGAAAGTGCCAGGAGGAATTGTGGAGCTTGTTCTCACTGTCTCTGAGAATTGATCTGATTATCCCTGTGACCTCTTTGCTAAGACTCTCCAGGGAGCCGTCCTCAAAACAAACACACATCTTGACATATCTCCCACATTGATCGCAGTGTCTCCAGGAACGGCATTCAAGGAGCCAGGAACTTTTCTGCCTACACTGTCCATTGAGTTGTCCTCAAAACCAGTATACATCCTGCTATATCTCCCACATGGAAAGTGCCAGGAGGGAAAAGTGAGGATTATGCTTAGACTTTCTCGGAACTGCTTCAAATCAACTAGATATCTTTGTGCTGTAAATCTCCCAACAGCCAAACGCAAAAGCAGCAAACATCTCGCTGTATGTCCCACATCCAAAGTGCCAAGAGAGTAATGTAGAGCTTGCTCTCCCTGTCTTTGAGTACTGTTTTCACTGTCCCGGTTACCTCTTTGCTAACATTCTCTTCAGAGCTGCAGTGAAACCAGGAACCATGTGGAGAAGGCACCCACACTGAAAATGCCTGGAAGGAACGTTGGGGCTTCTTCTCAGTGTCTCTGACATAGGGTTTCACTGTCCCGGGAAAGTCTCTGCTAACACCCTGCAGAGCGCTGTGCCCAATATACAGAAACGTCTTGCGGTATCTCCTACAGGGAAAGTGCCAGGAGGAATTGTGGAGCTTGTTCTCAGTGTCTCTGAGAATTGATCTGATTATCCCTGTGACCTCTTTGCTAAGACTCTCCAGAGAGCCGTCCTCAAAACAAACACACATCTTGACATATCTCCCACATTGATCGCAGTGTCTCCAGGAACGGCATTCAAGGAGCCAGGAACTTTTCTGCCTACACTGTCCATTGAGTTGTCCTCAAAACCAATATACATCCTGCTATATCTCCCACATGGAAAGTGCCAGGAGGGAAAAGTGAGCATTATGCTTAGACTTTCTCGGAACTGCTTCAAATCAAATAGATATCTTTGTGCTGTAAATCTCCCAACAGCCAAACGCAAAAGCAGCAAACATCTCGCTGTATGTCCCACATCGAAAGTGCCAAGAGAGTAATGTAGAGCTTGCTCTCCCTGTCTTTGAGTACTGTTTTCACTGTCCCGGTTACCTCTTTGCTAACATTCTCTTCAGAGCTGCAGTGAAACCAGGAACCATGTGGAGAAGGCACCCACACTGAAAATGCCTGGAAGGAACGTTGGGGCTTCTTCTCAGTGTCTCTGACATAGGGTTTCACTGTCCCGGGAAAGTCTCTGCTAACACCCTGCAGAGCGCTGTGCCCAATATACAGAAACGTCTTGCGGTATCTCCTACAGGGAAAGTGCCAGGAGGAATTGTGGAGCTTGTTCTCAGTGTCTCTGAGAATTGCTCTGATTATCCCTGTGACCTCTTTGCTAAGACTCTCCAGAGAGCCGTCCTCAAAACAAACACACATCTTGACATATCTCCCACATTGATCGCAGTGTCTCCAGGAACGGCATTCAAGGAGCCAGGAACTTTTCTGCCTACACTGTCCATTGAGTTGTCCTCAAAACCAATATACATCCTGCTATATCTCCCACATGGAAAGTGCCAGGAGGGAAAAGTGAGCATTATGCTTAGACTTTCTCGGAACTGCTTCAAATCAACTAGATATCTTTGTGCTGTAAATCTCCCAACAGCCAAACGCAAAAGCAGCAAACATCTCGCTGTATGTCCCACATCGAAAGTGCCAAGAGAGTAATGTAGAGCTTGCTCTCCCTGTCTTTGAGTACTGTTTTCACTGTCCCGGTTACCTCTTTGCTAACATTCTCTTCAGAGCTGCAGTGAAACAAGGAACCATGTGGAGAAGGCACCCACACTGAAAATGCCTGGAAGGAACGTTGGGGCTTCTTCTCAGTGTCTCTGACATAGGGTTTCACTGTCCCGGGAAAGTCTCTGCTAACACCCTGCAGAGCGCTGTGCCCAATATACAGAAACGTCTTGCGGTATCTCCTACAGGGAAAGTGCCAGGAGGAATTGTGGAGCTTGTTCTCAGTGTCTCTGAGAATTGCTCTGATTATCCCTGTGACCTCTTTGCTAAGACTCTCCAGAGAGCCGTCCTCAAAACAAACACACATCTTGACATATCTCCCACATTGATCGCAGTGTCTCCAGGAACGGCATTCAAGGAGCCAGGAACTTTTCTGCCTACACTGTCCATTGAGTTGTCCTCAAAACCAGTATACATCCTGCTATATCTCCCACATGGAAAGTGCCAGGAGGGAAAAGTGAGGATTATGCTTAGACTTTCTCGGAACTGCTTCAAATCAACTACATATCTTTGTGCTGTAAATCTCCCAACAGCCAAACGCAAAAGCAGCAAACATCTCGCTGTATGTCCCACATCGAAAGTGCCAAGAGAGTAATGTAGAGCTTGCTCTCCCTGTCTTTGAGTACTGTTTTCACTGTCCCGGTTACCTCTTTGCTAACATTCTCTTCAGAGCTGCAGTGAAACAAGGAACCATGTGGAGAAGGCACCCACACTGAAAATGCCTGGAAGGAACGTTGGGGCTTCTTCTCAGTGTCTCTGACATAGGGTTTCACTGTCCCGGGAAAGTCTCTGCTAACACCCTGCAGAGCGCTGTGCCCAATATACAGAAACGTCTTGCGGTATCTCCTACAGGGAAAGTGCCAGGAGGAATTGTGGAGCTTGTTCTCAGTGTCTCTGAGAATTGATCTGATTATCCCTGTGACCTCTTTGCTAAGACTCTCCAGAGAGCCGTCCTCAAAACAAACACACATCTTGACATATCTCCCACATTGATCGCAGTGTCTCCAGGAACGGCATTCAAGGAGCCAGGAACTTTTCTGCCTACACTGTCCATTGAGTTGTCCTCAAAACCAATATACATCCTGCTATATCTCCCACATGGAAAGTGCCAGGAGGGAAAAGTGAGCATTATGCTTCGACTTTCTCGGAACTGCTTCAAATCAACTAGATATCTTTGTGCTGTAAATCTCCCAACAGCCAAACGCAAAAGCAGCAAACATCTCGCTGTATGTCCCACATCGAAAGTGCCAAGAGAGTAATGTAGAGCTTGCTCTCCCTGTCTTTGAGTACTGTTTTCACTGTCCCGGTTACCTCTTTGCTAACATTCTCTTCAGAGCTGCAGTGAAACCAGGAACCATGTGGAGAAGGCACCCACACTGAAAATGCCTGGAAGGAACGTTGGGGCTTCTTCTCAGTGTCTCTGACATAGGGTTTCACTGTCCCGGGAAAGTCTCTGCTAACACCCTGCAGAGCGCTGTGCCCAATATACAGAAACGTCTTGCGGTATCTCCTACAGGGAAAGTGCCAGGAGGAATTGTGGAGCTTGTTCTCAGTGTCTCTGAGAATTGATCTGATTATCCCTGTGACCTCTTTGCTAAGACTCTCCAGAGAGCCGTCCTCAAAACAAACACACATCTTGACATATCTCCCACATTGATCGCAGTGTCTCCAGGAACGGCATTCAAGGAGCCAGGAACTTTTCTGCCTACACTGTCCATTGAGTTGTCCTCAAAACCAATCTACATCCTGCTATATCTCCCACATGGAAAGTGCCAGGAGGGAAAAGTGAGGATTATGCTTAGACTTTCTCGGAACTGCTTCAAATCAACTAGATATCTTTGTGCTGTAAATCTCCCAACAGCCAAACGCAAAAGCAGCAAACATCTCGCTGTATGTCCCACATCGAAAGTGCCAAGAGAGTAATGTAGAGCTTGCTCTCCCTGTCTTTGAGTACTGTTTTCACTGTCCCGGTTACCTCTTTGCTAACATTCTCTTCAGAGCTGCAGTGAAACAAGGAACCATGTGGAGAAGGCACCCACACTGAAAATGCCTGGAAGGAACGTTGGGGCTTCTTCTCAGTGTCTCTGACATAGGGTTTCACTGTCCCGGGAAAGTCTCTGCTAACACCCTGCAGAGCGCTGTGCCCAATATACAGAAACGTCTTGCGGTATCTCCTACAGGGAAAGTGCCAGGAGGAATTGTGGAGCTTGTTCTCAGTGTCTCTGAGAATTGCTCTGATTATCCCTGTGACCTCTTTGCTAAGACTCTCCAGAGAGCCGTCCTCAAAACAAACACACATCTTGACATATCTCCCACATTGATCGCAGTGTCTCCAGGAACGGCATTCAAGGAGCCAGGAACTTTTCTGCCTACACTGTCCATTGAGTTGTCCTCAAAACCAATATACATCCTGCTATATCTCCCACATGGAAAGTGCCAGGAGGGAAAAGTGAGGATTATGCTTAGACTTTCTCGGAACTGCTTCAAATCAACTAGATATCTTTGTGCTGTAAATCTCCCAACAGCCAAACACAAAAGCAGCAAACATCTCGCTGTATGTCCCACATCGAAAGTGCCAAGAGAGTAATGTAGAGCTTGCTCTCCCTGTCTTTGAGTACTGTTTTCACTGTCCCGGTTACCTCTTTGCTAACATTCTCTTCAGAGCTGCAGTGAAACCAGGAACCATGTGGAGAAGGCACCCACACTGAAAATGCCTGGAAGGAACGTTGGGGCTTCTTCTCAGTGTCTCTGACATAGGGTTTCACTGTCCCGGGAAAGTCTCTGCTAACACCCTGCAGAGCGCTGTGCCCAATATACAGAAACGTCTTGCGGTATCTCCTACAGGGAAAGTGCCAGGAGGAATTGTGGAGCTTGTTCTCAGTGTCTCTGAGAATTGATCTGATTATCCCTGTGACCTCTTTGCTAAGACTCTCCAGGGAGCCGTCCTCAAAACAAATACACATCTTGACATATCTCCCACATTGATCGCAGTGTCTCCAGGAACGGCATTCAAGGAGCCAGGAACTTTTCTGCCTACACTGTCCATTGAGTTGTCCTCAAAACCAATATACATCCTGCTATATCTCCCACATGGAAAGTGCCAGGAGGGAAAAGTGAGCATTATGCTTAGACTTTCTCGGAACTGCTTCAAATCAACTAGATATCTTTGTGCTGTAAATCTCCCAACAGCCAAACGCAAAAGCAGCAAACATCTCGCTGTATGTCCCACATCGAAAGTGCCAAGAGAGTAATGTAGAGCTTGCTCTCCCTGTCTTTGAGTACTGTTTTCACTGTCCCGGTTACCTCTTTGCTAACATTCTCTTCAGAGCTGCAGTGAAACAAGGAACCATGTGGAGAAGGCACCCACACTGAAAATGCCTGGAAGGAACGTTGGGGCTTCTTCTCAGTGTCTCTGACATAGGGTTTCACTGTCCCGGGAAAGTCTCTGCTAACACCCTGCAGAGCGCTGTGCCCAATATACAGAAACGTCTTGCGGTATCTCCTACAGGGAAAGTGCCAGGAGGAATTGTGGAGCTTGTTCTCAGTGTCTCTGAGAATTGCTCTGATTATCCCTGTGACCTCTTTGCTAAGACTCTCCAGAGAGCCGTCCTCAAAACAAACACACATCTTGACATATCTCCCACATTGATCGCAGTGTCTCCAGGAACGGCATTCAAGGAGCCAGGAACTTTTCTGCCTACACTGTCCATTGAGTTGTCCTCAAAACCAATATACATCCTGCTATATCTCCCACATGGAAAGTGCCAGGAGGGAAAAGTGAGGATTATGCTTAGACTTTCTCGGAACTGCTTCAAATCAACTAGATATCTTTGTGCTGTAAATCTCCCAACAGCCAAACACAAAAGCAGCAAACATCTCGCTGTATGTCACACATCGAAAGTGCCAAGAGAGTAATGTAGAGCTTGCTCTCCCTGTCTTTGAGTACTGTTTTCACTGTCCCGGTTACCTCTTTGCTAACATTCTCTTCAGAGCTGCAGTGAAACCAGGAACCATGTGGAGAAGGCACCCACACTGAAAATGCCTGGAAGGAACGTTGGGGCTTCTTCTCAGTGTCTCTGACATAGGGTTTCACTGTCCCGGGAAAGTCTCTGCTAACACCCTGCAGAGCGCTGTGCCCAATATACAGAAACGTCTTGCGGTATCTCCTACAGGGAAAGTGCCAGGAGGAATTGTGGAGCTTGTTCTCAGTGTCTCTGAGAATTGATCTGATTATCCCTGTGACCTCTTTGCTAAGACTCTCCAGGGAGCCGTCCTCAAAACAAACACACATCTTGACATATCTCCCACATTGATCGCAGTGTCTCCAGGAACGGCATTCAAGGAGCCAGGAACTTTTCTGCCTACACTGTCCATTGAGTTGTCCTCAAAACCAATATACATCCTGCTATATCTCCCACATGGAAAGTGCCAGGAGGGAAAAGTGAGGATTATGCTTAGACTTTCTCGGAACTGCTTCAAATCAACTACATATCTTTGTGCTGTAAATCTCCCAACAGCCAAACGCAAAAGCAGCAAACATCTCGCTGTATGTCCCACATCGAAAGTGCCAAGAGAGTAATGTAGAGCTTGCTCTCCCTGTCTTTGAGTACTGTTTTCACTGTCCCGGTTACCTCTTTGCTAACATTCTCTTCAGAGCTGCATTGAAACCAGGAACCATGTGGAGAAGGCACCCACACTGAAAATGCCTGGAAGGAACGTTGGGGCTTCTTCTCAGTGTCTCTGACATAGGGTTTCACTGTCCCGGGAAAGTCTCTGCTAACACCCTGCAGAGCGCTGTGCCCAATATACAGAAACGTCTTGCGGTATCTCCTACAGGGAAAGTGCCAGGAGGAATTGTGGAGCTTGTTCTCAGTGTCTCTGAGAATTGATCTGATTATCCCTGTGACCTCTTTGCTAAGACTCTCCAGAGAGCCGTCCTCAAAACAAACACACATCTTGACATATCTCCCACATTGATCGCAGTGTCTCCAGGAACGGCATTCAAGGAGCCAGGAACTTTTCTGCCTACACTGTCCATTGAGTTGTCCTCAAAACCAGTATACATCCTGCTATATCTCCCACATGGAAAGTGCCAGGAGGGAAAAGTGAGGATTATGCTTAGACTTTCTCGGAACTGCTTCAAATCAACTACATATCTTTGTGCTGTAAATCTCCCAACAGCCAAACGCAAAAGCAGCAAACATCTCGCTGTATGTCCCACATCGAAAGTGCCAAGAGAGTAATGTAGAGCTTGCTCTCCCTGTCTTTGAGTACTGTTTTCACTGTCCCGGTTACCTCTTTGCTAACATTCTCTTCAGAGCTGCAGTGAAACCAGGAACCATGTGGAGAAGGCACCCACACTGAAAATGCCTGGAAGGAACGTTGGGGCTTCTTCTCAGTGTCTCTGACATAGGGTTTCACTGTCCCCGGAAAGTCTCTGCTAACACCCTGCAGAGCGCTGTGCCCAATATACAGAAACGTCTTGCGGTATCTCCTACAGGGAAAGTGCCAGGAGGAATTGTGGAGCTTGTTCTCAGTGTCTCTGAGAATTGCTCTGATTATCCCTGTGACCTCTTTGCTAAGACTCTCCAGAGAGCCGTCCTCAAAACAAACACACATCTTGACATATCTCCCACATTGATCGCAGTGTCTCCAGGAACGGCATTCAAGGAGCCAGGAACTTTTCTGCCTACACTGTCCATTGAGTTGTCCTCAAAACCAATATACATCCTGCTATATCTCCCACATGGAAAGTGCCAGGAGGGAAAAGTGAGGATTATGCTTAGACTTTCTCGGAACTGCTTCAAATCAACTAGATATCTTTGTGCTGTAAATCTCCCAACAGCCAAACACAAAAGCAGCAAACATCTCGCTGTATGTCCCACATCCAAAGTGCCAAGAGAGTAATGTAGAGCTTGCTCTCCCTGTCTTTGAGTACTGTTTTCACTGTCACGGTTACCTCTTTGCTAACATTCTCTTCAGAGCTGCATTGAAACCAGGAACCATGTGGAGAAGGCACCCACACTGAAAATGCCTGGAAGGAACGTTGGGGCTTCTTCTCAGTGTCTCTGACATAGGGTTTCACTGTCCCGGGAAAGTCTCTGCTAACACCCTGCAGAGCGCTGTGCCCAATATACAGAAACGTCTTGCGGTATCTCCTACAGGGAAAGTGCCAGGAGGAATTGTGGAGCTTGTTCTCAGTGTCTCTGAGAATTGATCTGATTATCCCTGTGACCTCTTTGCTAAGACTCTCCAGAGAGCCGTCCTCAAAACAAACACACATCTTGACATATCTCCCACATTGATCGCAGTGTCTCCAGCAACGGCATTCAAGGAGCCAGGAACTTTTCTGCCTACACTGTCCATTGAGTTGTCCTCAAAACCAATATACATCCTGCTATATCTCCCACATGGAAAGTGCCAGGAGGGAAAAGTGAGGATTATGCTTAGACTTTCTCGGAACTGCTTCAAATCAACTAGATATCTTTGTGCTGTAAATCTCCCAACAGCCAAACGCAAAAGCAGCAAACATCTCGCTGTATGTCCCACATCCAAAGTGCCAAGAGAGTAATGTAGAGCTTGCTCTCCCTGTCTTTGAGTACTGTTTTCACTGTCCCGGTTACCTCTTTGCTAACATTCTCTTCAGAGCTGCATTGAAACCAGGAACCATGTGGAGAAGGCACCCACACTGAAAATGCCTGGAAGGAACGTTGGGGCTTCTTCTCAGTGTCTCTGACATAGGGTTTCACTGTCCCGGGAAAGTCTCTGCTAACACCCTGCAGAGCGCTGTGCCCAATATACAGAAACGTCTTGCGGTATCTCCTACAGGGAAAGTGCCAGGAGGAATTGTGGAGCTTGTTCTCAGTGTCTCTGAGAATTGATCTGATTATCCCTGTGACCTCTTTGCTAAGACTCTCCAGGGAGCCGTCCTCAAAACAAACACACATCTTGACATATCTCCCACATTGATCGCAGTGTCTCCAGGAACGGCATTCAAGGAGCCAGGAACTTTTCTGCCTACACTGTCCATTGAGTTGTCCTCAAAACCAGTATACATCCTGCTATATCTCCCACATGGAAAGTGCCAGGAGGGAAAAGTGAGGATTATGCTTAGACTTTCTCGGAACTGCTTCAAATCAACTACATATCTTTGTGCTGTAAATCTCCCAACAGCCAAACGCAAAAGCAGCAAACATCTCGCTGTATGTCCCACATCGAAAGTGCCAAGAGAGTAATGTAGAGCTTGCTCTCCCTGTCTTTGAGTACTGTTTTCACTGTCCCGGTTACCTCTTTGCTAACATTCTCTTCAGAGCTGCAGTGAAACAAGGAACCATGTGGAGAAGGCACCCACACTGAAAATGCCTGGAAGGAACGTTGGGGCTTCTTCTCAGTGTCTCTGACATAGGGTTTCACTGTCCCGGGAAAGTCTCTGCTAACACCCTGCAGAGCGCTGTGCCCAATATACAGAAACGTCTTGCGGTATCTCCTACAGGGAAAGTGCCAGGAGGAATTGTGGAGCTTGTTCTCAGTGTCTCTGAGAATTGATCTGATTATCCCTGTGACCTCTTTGCTAAGACTCTCCAGAGAGCCGTCCTCAAAACAAACACACATCTTGATATATCTCCCACATTGATCGCAGTGTCTCCAGGAACGGCATTCAAGGAGCCAGGAACTTTTCTGCCTACACTGTCCATTGAGTTGTCCTCAAAACCAGTATACATCCTGCTATATCTCCCACATGGAAAGCGCCAGGAGGGAAAAGTGAGCATTATGCTTAGACTTTCTCGGAACTGCTTCAAATCAACTAGATATCTTTGTGCTGTAAATCTCCCAACAGCCAAACGCAAAAGCAGCAAACATCTCGCTGTATGTCCCACATCGAAAGTGCCAAGAGAGTAATGTAGAGCTTGCTCTCCCTGTCTTTGAGTACTGTTTTCACTGTCCCGGTTACCTCTTTGCTAACATTCTCTTCAGAGCTGCAGTGAAACCAGGAACCATGTGGAGAAGGCACCCACACTGAAAATGCCTGGAAGGAACGTTGGGGCTTCTTCTCAGTGTCTCTGACATAGGGTTTCACTGTCCCGGGAAAGTCTCTGCTAACACCCTGCAGAGCGCTGTGCCCAATATACAGAAACGTCTTGCGGTATCTCCTACAGGGAAAGTGCCAGGAGGAATTGTGGAGCTTGTTCTCAGTGTCTCTGAGAATTGATCTGATTATCCCTGTGACCTCTTTGCTAAGACTCTCCAGAGAGCCGTCCTCAAAACAAACACACATCTTGACATATCTCCCACATTGATCGCAGTGTCTCCAGCAACGGCATTCAAGGAGCCAGGAACTTTTCTGCCTACACTGTCCATTGAGTTGTCCTCAAAACCAATATACATCCTGCTATATCTCCCACATGGAAAGTGCCAGGAGGGAAAAGTGAGGATTATGCTTAGACTTTCTCGGAACTGCTTCAAATCAACTAGATATCTTTGTGCTGTAAATCTCCCAACAGCCAAACGCAAAAGCAGCAAACATCTCGCTGTATGTCCCACATCCAAAGTGCCAAGAGAGTAATGTAGAGCTTGCTCTCCCTGTCTTTGAGTACTGTTTTCACTGTCCCGGTTACCTCTTTGCTACCATTCTCTTCAGAGCTGCATTGAAACCAGGAACCATGTGGAGAAGGCACCCACACTGAAAATGCCTGGAAGGAACGTTGGGGCTTCTTCTCAGTGTCTCTGACATAGGGTTTCACTGTCCCGGGAAAGTCTCTGCTAACACCCTGCAGAGCGCTGTGCCCAATATACAGAAACGTCTTGCGGTATCTCCTACAGGGAAAGTGCCAGGAGGAATTGTGGAGCTTGTTCTCAGTGTCTCTGAGAATTGATCTGATTATCCCTGTGACCTCTTTGCTAAGACTCTCCAGGGAGCCGTCCTCAAAACAAACACACATCTTGACATATCTCCCACATTGATCGCAGTGTCTCCAGGAACGGCATTCAAGGAGCCAGGAACTTTTCTGCCTACACTGTCCATTGAGTTGTCCTCAAAACCAGTATACATCCTGCTATATCTCCCACATGGAAAGTGCCAGGAGGGAAAAGTGAGGATTATGCTTAGACTTTCTCGGAACTGCTTCAAATCAACTAGATATCTTTGTGCTGTAAATCTCCCAACAGCCAAACGCAAAAGCAGCAAACATCTCGCTGTATGTCCCACATCGAAAGTGCCAAGAGAGTAATGTAGAGCTTGCTCTCCCTGTCTTTGAGTACTGTTTTCACTGTCCCGGTTACCTCTTTGCTAACATTCTCTTCAGAGCTGCAGTGAAACCAGGAACCATGTGGAGAAGGCACCCACACTGAAAATGCCTGGAAGGAACGTTGGGGCTTCTTCTCAGTGTCTCTGACATAGGGTTTCACTGTCCCGGGAAAGTCTCTGCTAACACCCTGCAGAGCGCTGTGCCCAATATACAGAAACGTCTTGCGGTATCTCCTACAGGGAAAGTGCCAGGAGGAATTGTGGAGCTTGTTCTCAGTGTCTCTGAGAATTGATCTGATTATCCCTGTGACCTCTTTGCTAAGACTCTCCAGAGAGCCGTCCTCAAAACAAACACACATCTTGACATATCTCCCACATTGATCGCAGTGTCTCCAGGAACGGCATTCAAGGAGCCAGGAACTTTTCTGCCTACACTGTCCATTGAGTTGTCCTCAAAACCAGTATACATCCTGCTATATCTCCCACATGGAAAGCGCCAGGAGGGAAAAGTGAGCATTATGCTTAGACTTTCTCGGAACTGCTTCAAATCAACTAGATATCTTTGTGCTGTAAATCTCCCAACAGCCAAACGCAAAAGCAGCAAACATCTCGCTGTATGTCCCACATCGAAAGTGCCAAGAGAGTAATGTAGAGCTTGCTCTCCCTGTCTTTGAGTACTGTTTTCACTGTCCCGGTTACCTCTTTGCTAACATTCTCTTCAGAGCTGCAGTGAAACCAGGAACCATGTGGAGAAGGCACCCACACTGAAAATGCCTGGAAGGAACGTTGGGGCTTCTTCTCAGTGTCTCTGACATAGGGTTTCACTGTCCCGGGAAAGTCTCTGCTAACACCCTGCAGAGCGCTGTGCCCAATATACAGAAACGTCTTGCGGTATCTCCTACAGGGAAAGTGCCAGGAGGAATTGTGGAGCTTGTTCTCAGTGTCTCTGAGAATTGATCTGATTATCCCTGTGACCTCTTTGCTAAGACTCTCCAGAGAGCCGTCCTCAAAACAAACACACATCTTGACATATCTCCCACATTGATCGCAGTGTCTCCAGGAACGGCATTCAAGGAGCCAGGAACTTTTCTGCCTACACTGTCCATTGAGTTGTCCTCAAAACCAGTATACATCCTGCTATATCTCCCACATGGAAAGTGCCAGGAGGGAAAAGTGAGGATTATGCTTAGACTTTCTCGGAACTGCTTCAAATCAACTACATATCTTTGTGCTGTAAATCTCCCAACAGCCAAACGCAAAAGCAGCAAACATCTCGCTGTATGTCCCACATCGAAAGTGCCAAGAGAGTAATGTAGAGCTTGCTCTCCCTGTCTTTGAGTACTGTTTTCACTGTCCCGGTTACCTCTTTGCTAACATTCTCTTCAGAGCTGCAGTGAAACCAGGAACCATGTGGAGAAGGCACCCACACTGAAAATGCCTGGAAGGAACGTTGGGGCTTCTTCTCAGTGTCTCTGACATAGGGTTTCACTGTCCCGGGAAAGTCTCTGCTAACACCCTGCAGAGCGCTGTGCCCAATATACAGAAACGTCTTGCGGTATCTCCTACAGGGAAAGTGCCAGGAGGAATTGTGGAGCTTGTTCTCAGTGTCTCTGAGAATTGCTCTGATTATCCCTGTGACCTCTTTGCTAAGACTCTCCAGAGAGCCGTCCTCAAAACAAACACACATCTTGACATATCTCCCACATTGATCGCAGTGTCTCCAGGAACGGCATTCAAGGAGCCAGGAACTTTTCTGCCTACACTGTCCATTGAGTTGTCCTCAAAACCAATATACATCCTGCTATATCTCCCACATGGAAAGTGCCAGGAGGGAAAAGTGAGGATTATGCTTAGACTTTCTCGGAACTGCTTCAAATCAACTAGATATCTTTGTGCTGTAAATCTCCCAACAGCCAAACACAAAAGCAGCAAACATCTCGCTGTATGTCCCACATCCAAAGTGCCAAGAGAGTAATGTAGAGCTTGCTCTCCCTGTCTTTGAGTACTGTTTTCACTGTCCCGGTTACCTCTTTGCTAACATTCTCTTCAGAGCTGCAGTGAAACAAGGAACCATGTGGAGAAGGCACCCACACTGAAAATGCCTGGAAGGAACGTTGGGGCTTCTTCTCAGTGTCTCTGACATAGGGTTTCACTGTCCCGGGAAAGTCTCTGCTAACACCCTGCAGAGCGCTGTGCCCAATATACAGAAACGTCTTGCGGTATCTCCTACAGGGAAAGTGCCAGGAGGAATTGTGGAGCTTGTTCTCAGTGTCTCTGAGAATTGATCTGATTATCCCTGTGACCTCTTTGCTAAGACTCTCCAGGGAGCCGTCCTCAAAACAAACACACATCTTGACATATCTCCCACATTGATCGCAGTGTCTCCAGCAACGGCATTCAAGGAGCCAGGAACTTTTCTGCCTACACTGTCCATTGAGTTGTCCTCAAAACCAATATACATCCTGCTATATCTCCCACATGGAAAGTGCCAGGAGGGAAAAGTGAGGATTATGCTTAGACTTTCTCGGAACTGCTTCAAATCAACTAGATATCTTTGTGCTGTAAATCTCCCAACAGCCAAACGCAAAAGCAGCAAACATCTCGCTGTATGTCCCACATCCAAAGTGCCAAGAGAGTAATGTAGAGCTTGCTCTCCCTGTCTTTGAGTACTGTTTTCACTGTCCCGGTTACCTCTTTGCTAACATTCTCTTCAGAGCTGCATTGAAACCAGGAACCATGTGGAGAAGGCACCCACACTGAAAATGCCTGGAAGGAACGTTGGGGCTTCTTCTCAGTGTCTCTGACATAGGGTTTCACTGTCCCGGGAAAGTCTCTGCTAACACCCTGCAGAGCGCTGTGCCCAATATACAGAAACGTCTTGCGGTATCTCCTACAGGGAAAGTGCCAGGAGGAATTGTGGAGCTTGTTCTCAGTGTCTCTGAGAATTGATCTGATTATCCCTGTGACCTCTTTGCTAAGACTCTCCAGAGAGCCGTCCTCAAAACAAACACACATCTTGACATATCTCCCACATTGATCGCAGTGTCTCCAGCAACGGCATTCAAGGAGCCAGGAACTTTTCTGCCTACACTGTCCATTGAGTTGTCCTCAAAACCAGTATACATCCTGCTATATCTCCCACATGGAAAGTGCCAGGAGGGAAAAGTGAGGATTATGCTTAGACTTTCTCGGAACTGCTTCAAATCAACTACATATCTTTGTGCTGTAAATCTCCCAACAGCCAAACGCAAAAGCAGCAAACATCTCGCTGTATGTCCCACATCCAAAGTGCCAAGAGAGTAATGTAGAGCTTGCTCTCCCTGTCTTTGAGTACTGTTTTCACTGTCCCGGTTACCTCTTTGCTAACATTCTCTTCAGAGCTGCAGTGAAACCAGGAACCATGTGGAGAAGGCACCCACACTGAAAATGCCTGGAAGGAACGTTGGGGCTTCTTCTCAGTGTCTCTGACATAGGGTTTCACTGTCCCGGGAAAGTCTCTGCTAACACCCTGCAGAGCGCTGTGCCCAATATACAGAAACGTCTTGCGGTATCTCCTACAGGGAAAGTGCCAGGAGGAATTGTGGAGCTTGTTCTCAGTGTCTCTGAGAATTGCTCTGATTATCCCTGTGACCTCTTTGCTAAGACTCTCCAGAGAGCCGTCCTCAAAACAAACACACATCTTGACATATCTCCCACATTGATCGCAGTGTCTCCAGGAACGGCATTCAAGGAGCCAGGAACTTTTCTGCCTACACTGTCCATTGAGTTGTCCTCAAAACCAATATACATCCTGCTATATCTCCCACATGGAAAGTGCCAGGAGGGAAAAGTGAGGATTATGCTTAGACTTTCTCGGAACTGCTTCAAATCAACTAGATATCTTTGTGCTGTAAATCTCCCAACAGCCAAACACAAAAGCAGCAAACATCTCGCTGTATGTCCCACATCCAAAGTGCCAAGAGAGTAATGTAGAGCTTGCTCTCCCTGTCTTTGAGTACTGTTTTCACTGTCCCGGTTACCTCTTTGCTAACATTCTCTTCAGAGCTGCAGTGAAACAAGGAACCATGTGGAGAAGGCACCCACACTGAAAATGCCTGGAAGGAACGTTGGGGCTTCTTCTCAGTGTCTCTGACATAGGGTTTCACTGTCCCGGGAAAGTCTCTGCTAACACCCTGCAGAGCGCTGTGCCCAATATACAGAAACGTCTTGCGGTATCTCCTACAGGGAAAGTGCCAGGAGGAATTGTGGAGCTTGTTCTCAGTGTCTCTGAGAATTGATCTGATTATCCCTGTGACCTCTTTGCTAAGACTCTCCAGAGAGCCGTCCTCAAAACAAACACACATCTTGACATATCTCCCACATTGATCGCAGTGTCTCCAGCAACGGCATTCAAGGAGCCAGGAACTTTTCTGCCTACACTGTCCATTGAGTTGTCCTCAAAACCAATATACATCCTGCTATATCTCCCACATGGAAAGTGCCAGGAGGGAAAAGTGAGGATTATGCTTAGACTTTCTCGGAACTGCTTCAAATCAACTAGATATCTTTGTGCTGTAAATCTCCCAACAGCCAAACGCAAAAGCAGCAAACATCTCGCTGTATGTCCCACATCCAAAGTGCCAAGAGAGTAATGTAGAGCTTGCTCTCCCTGTCTTTGAGTACTGTTTTCACTGTCCCGGTTACCTCTTTGCTAACATTCTCTTCAGAGCTGCATTGAAACCAGGAACCATGTGGAGAAGGCACCCACACTGAAAATGCCTGGAAGGAACGTTGGGGCTTCTTCTCAGTGTCTCTGACATAGGGTTTCACTGTCCCGGGAAAGTCTCTGCTAACACCCTGCAGAGCGCTGTGCCCAATATACAGAAACGTCTTGCGGTATCTCCTACAGGGACAGTGCCAGGAGGAATTGTGGAGCTTGTTCTCAGTGTCTCTGAGAATTGATCTGATTATCCCTGTGACCTCTTTGCTAAGACTCTCCAGGGAGCCGTCCTCAAAACAAACACACATCTTGACATATCTCCCACATTGATCGCAGTGTCTCCAGGAACGGCATTCAAGGAGCCAGGAACTTTTCTGCCTACACTGTCCATTGAGTTGTCCTCAAAACCAGTATACATCCTGCTATATCTCCCACATGGAAAGTGCCAGGAGGGAAAAGTGAGGATTATGCTTAGACTTTCTTGGAACTGCTTCAAATCAACTACATATCTTTGTGCTGTAAATCTCCCAACAGCCAAACGCAAAAGCAGCAAACATCTCGCTGTATGTCCCACATCGAAAGTGCCAAGAGAGTAATGTAGAGCTTGCTCTCCCTGTCTTTGAGTACTGTTTTCACTGTCCCGGTTACCTCTTTGCTAACATTCTCTTCAGAGCTGCAGTGAAACAAGGAACCATGTGGAGAAGGCACCCACACTGAAAATGCCTGGAAGGAACGTTGGGGCTTCTTCTCAGTGTCTCTGACATAGGGTTTCACTGTCCCGGGAAAGTCTCTGCTAACACCCTGCAGAGCGCTGTGCCCAATATACAGAAACGTCTTGCGGTATCTCCTACAGGGAAAGTGCCAGGAGGAATTGTGGAGCTTGTTCTCAGTGTCTCTGAGAATTGATCTGATTATCCCTGTGACCTCTTTGCTAAGACTCTCCAGAGAGCCGTCCTCAAAACAAACACACATCTTGACATATCTCCCACATTGATCGCAGTGTCTCCAGGAACGGCATTCAAGGAGCCAGGAACTTTTCTGCCTACACTGTCCATTGAGTTGTCCTCAAAACCAGTATACATCCTGCTATATCTCCCACATGGAAAGCGCCAGGAGGGAAAAGTGAGCATTATGCTTAGACTTTCTCGGAACTGCTTCAAATCAACTAGATATCTTTGTGCTGTAAATCTCCCAACAGCCAAACGCAAAAGCAGCAAACATCTCGCTGTATGTCCCACATCGAAAGTGCCAAGAGAGTAATGTAGAGCTTGCTCTCCCTGTCTTTGAGTACTGTTTTCACTGTCCCGGTTACCTCTTTGCTAACATTCTCTTCAGAGCTGCAGTGAAACCAGGAACCATGTGGAGAAGGCACCCACACTGAAAATGCCTGGAAGGAACGTTGGGGCTTCTTCTCAGTGTCTCTGACATAGGGTTTCACTGTCCCGGGAAAGTCTCTGCTAACACCCTGCAGAGCGCTGTGCCCAATATACAGAAACGTCTTGCGGTATCTCCTACAGGGAAAGTGCCAGGAGGAATTGTGGAGCTTGTTCTCAGTGTCTCTGAGAATTGATCTGATTATCCCTGTGACCTCTTTGCTAAGACTCTCCAGAGAGCCGTCCTCAAAACAAACACACATCTTGACATATCTCCCACATTGATCGCAGTGTCTCCAGCAACGGCATTCAAGGAGCCAGGAACTTTTCTGCCTACACTGTCCATTGAGTTGTCCTCAAAACCAATCTACATCCTGCTATATCTCCCACATGGAAAGTGCCAGGAGGGAAAAGTGAGGATTATGCTTAGACTTTCTCGGAACTGCTTCAAATCAACTAGATATCTTTGTGCTGTAAATCTCCCAACAGCCAAACGCAAAAGCAGCAAACATCTCGCTGTATGTCCCACATCCAAAGTGCCAAGAGAGTAATGTAGAGCTTGCTCTCCCTGTCTTTGAGTACTGTTTTCACTGTCCCGGTTACCTCTTTGCTAACATTCTCTTCAGAGCTGCATTGAAACCAGGAACCATGTGGAGAAGGCACCCACACTGAAAATGCCTGGAAGGAACGTTGGGGCTTCTTCTCAGTGTCTCTGACATAGGGTTTCACTGTCCCGGGAAAGTCTCTGCTAACACCCTGCAGAGCGCTGTGCCCAATATACAGAAACGTCTTGCGGTATCTCCTACAGGGAAAGTGCCAGGAGGAATTGTGGAGCTTGTTCTCAGTGTCTCTGAGAATTGATCTGATTATCCCTGTGACCTCTTTGCTAAGACTCTCCAGGGAGCCGTCCTCAAAACAAACACACATCTTGACATATCTCCCACATTGATCGCAGTGTCTCCAGGAACGGCATTCAAGGAGCCAGGAACTTTTCTGCCTACACTGTCCATTGAGTTGTCCTCAAAACCAGTATACATCCTGCTATATCTCCCACATGGAAAGCGCCAGGAGGGAAAAGTGAGCATTATGCTTAGACTTTCTCGGAACTGCTTCAAATCAACTAGATATCTTTGTGCTGTAAATCTCCCAACAGCCAAACGCAAAAGCAGCAAACATCTCGCTGTATGTCCCACATCGAAAGTGCCAAGAGAGTAATGTAGAGCTTGCTCTCCCTGTCTTTGAGTACTGTTTTCACTGTCCCGGTTACCTCTTTGCTAACATTCTCTTCAGAGCTGCAGTGAAACCAGGAACCATGTGGAGAAGGCACCCACACTGAAAATGCCTGGAAGGAACGTTGGGGCTTCTTCTCAGTGTCTCTGACATAGGGTTTCACTGTCCCGGGAAAGTCTCTGCTAACACCCTGCAGAGCGCTGTGCCCAATATACAGAAACGTCTTGCGGTATCTCCTACAGGGAAAGTGCCAGGAGGAATTGTGGAGCTTGTTCTCAGTGTCTCTGAGAATTGATCTGATTATCCCTGTGACCTCTTTGCTAAGACTCTCCAGAGAGCCGTCCTCAAAACAAACACACATCTTGACATATCTCCCACATTGATCGCAGTGTCTCCAGGAACGGCATTCAAGGAGCCAGGAACTTTTCTGCCTACACTGTCCATTGAGTTGTCCTCAAAACCAATATACATCCTGCTATATCTCCCACATGGAAAGTGCCAGGAGGGAAAAGTGAGGATTATGCTTAGACTTTCTCGGAACTGCTTCAAATCAACTAGATATCTTTGTGCTGTAAATCTCCCAACAGCCAAACGCAAAAGCAGCAAACATCTCGCTGTATGTCCCACATCCAAAGTGCCAAGAGAGTAATGTAGAGCTTGCTCTCCCTGTCTTTGAGTACTGTTTTCACTGTCCCGGTTACCTCTTTGCTAACATTCTCTTCAGAGCTGCATTGAAACCAGGAACCATGTGGAGAAGGCACCCACACTGAAAATGCCTGGAAGGAACGTTGGGGCTTCTTCTCAGTGTCTCTGACATAGGGTTTCACTGTCCCGGGAAAGTCTCTGCTAACACCCTGCAGAGCGCTGTGCCCAATATACAGAAACGTCTTGCGGTATCTCCTACAGGGAAAGTGCCAGGAGGAATTGTGGAGCTTGTTCTCAGTGTCTCTGAGAATTGATCTGATTATCCCTGTGACCTCTTTGCTAAGACTCTCCAGGGAGCCGTCCTCAAAACAAACACACATCTTGACATATCTCCCACATTGATCGCAGTGTCTCCAGGAACGGCATTCAAGGAGCCAGGAACTTTTCTGCCTACACTGTCCATTGAGTTGTCCTCAAAACCAGTATACATCCTGCTATATCTCCCACATGGAAAGTGCCAGGAGGGAAAAGTGAGGATTATGCTTAGACTTTCTCGGAACTGCTTCAAATCAACTACATATCTTTGTGCTGTAAATCTCCCAACAGCCAAACGCAAAAGCAGCAAACATCTCGCTGTATGTCCCACATCGAAAGTGCCAAGAGAGTAATGTAGAGCTTGCTCTCCCTGTCTTTGAGTACTGTTTTCACTGTCCCGGTTACCTCTTTGCTAACATTCTCTTCAGAGCTGCAGTGAAACAAGGAACCATGTGGAGAAGGCACCCACACTGAAAATGCCTGGAAGGAACGTTGGGGCTTCTTCTCAGTGTCTCTGACATAGGGTTTCACTGTCCCGGGAAAGTCTCTGCTAACACCCTGCAGAGCGCTGTGCCCAATATACAGAAACGTCTTGCGGTATCTCCTACAGGGAAAGTGCCAGGAGGAATTGTGGAGCTTGTTCTCAGTGTCTCTGAGAATTGATCTGATTATCCCTGTGACCTCTTTGCTAAGACTCTCCAGAGAGCCGTCCTCAAAACAAACACACATCTTGACATATCTCCCACATTGATCGCAGTGTCTCCAGGAACGGCATTCAAGGAGCCAGGAACTTTTCTGCCTACACTGTCCATTGAGTTGTCCTCAAAACCAGTATACATCCTGCTATATCTCCCACATGGAAAGCGCCAGGAGGGAAAAGTGAGCATTATGCTTAGACTTTCTCGGAACTGCTTCAAATCAACTAGATATCTTTGTGCTGTAAATCTCCCAACAGCCAAACGCAAAAGCAGCAAACATCTCGCTGTATGTCCCACATCGAAAGTGCCAAGAGAGTAATGTAGAGCTTGCTCTCCCTGTCTTTGAGTACTGTTTTCACTGTCCCGGTTACCTCTTTGCTAACATTCTCTTCAGAGCTGCAGTGAAACCAGGAACCATGTGGAGAAGGCACCCACACTGAAAATGCCTGGAAGGAACGTTGGGGCTTCTTCTCAGTGTCTCTGACATAGGGTTTCACTGTCCCGGGAAAGTCTCTGCTAACACCCTGCAGAGCGCTGTGCCCAATATACAGAAACGTCTTGCGGTATCTCCTACAGGGAAAGTGCCAGGAGGAATTGTGGAGCTTGTTCTCAGTGTCTCTGAGAATTGCTCTGATTATCCCTGTGACCTCTTTGCTAAGACTCTCCAGAGAGCCGTCCTCAAAACAAACACACATCTTGACATATCTCCCACATTGATCGCAGTGTCTCCAGGAACGGCATTCAAGGAGCCAGGAACTTTTCTGCCTACACTGTCCATTGAGTTGTCCTCAAAACCAATATACATCCTGCTATATCTCCCACATGGAAAGTGCCAGGAGGGAAAAGTGAGGATTATGCTTAGACTTTCTCGGAACTGCTTCAAATCAACTAGATATCTTTGTGCTGTAAATCTCCCAACAGCCAAACGCAAAAGCAGCAAACATCTCGCTGTATGTCCCACATCCAAAGTGCCAAGAGAGTAATGTAGAGCTTGCTCTCCCTGTCTTTGAGTACTGTTTTCACTGTCCCGGTTACCTCTTTGCTACCATTCTCTTCAGAGCTGCAGTGAAACCAGGAACCATGTGGAGAAGGCACCCACACTGAAAATGCCTGGAAGGAACGTTGGGGCTTCTTCTCAGTGTCTCTGACATAGGGTTTCACTGTCCCGGGAAAGTCTCTGCTAACACCCTGCAGAGCGCTGTGCCCAATATACAGAAACGTCTTGCGGTATCTCCTACAGGGAAAGTGCCAGGAGGAATTGTGGAGCTTGTTCTCAGTGTCTCTGAGAATTGCTCTGATTATCCCTGTGACCTCTTTGCTAAGACTCTCCAGAGAGCCGTCCTCAAAACAAACACACATCTTGACATATCTCCCACATTGATCGCAGTGTCTCCAGGAACGGCATTCAAGGAGCCAGGAACTTTTCTGCCTACACTGTCCATTGAGTTGTCCTCAAAACCAATATACATCCTGCTATATCTCCCACATGGAAAGCGCCAGGAGGGAAAAGTGAGGATTATGCTTAGACTTTCTCGGAACTGCTTCAAATCAACTAGATATCTTTGTGCTGTAAATCTCCCAACAGCCAAACGCAAAAGCAGCAAACATCTCGCTGTATGTCCCACATCGAAAGTGCCAAGAGAGTAATGTAGAGCTTGCTCTCCCTGTCTTTGAGTACTGTTTTCACTGTCCCGGTTACCTCTTTGCTACCATTCTCTTCAGAGCTGCAGTGAAACCAGGAACCATGTGGAGAAGGCACCCACACTGAAAATGCCTGGAAGGAACGTTGGGGCTTCTTCTCAGTGTCTCTGACATAGGGTTTCACTGTCCCGGGAAAGTCTCTGCTAACACCCTGCAGAGCGCTGTGCCCAATATACAGAAACGTCTTGCGGTATCTCCTACAGGGAAAGTGCCAGGAGGAATTGTGGAGCTTGTTCTCAGTGTCTCTGAGAATTGATCTGATTATCCCTGTGACCTCTTTGCTAAGACTCTCCAGGGAGCCGTCCTCAAAACAAACACACATCTTGACATATCTCCCACATTGATCGCAGTGTCTCCAGGAACGGCATTCAAGGAGCCAGGAACTTTTCTGCCTACACTGTCCATTGAGTTGTCCTCAAAACCAATATACATCCTGCTATATCTCCCACATGGAAAGTGCCAGGAGGGAAAAGTGAGCATTATGCTTAGACTTTCTCGGAACTGCTTCAAATCAACTAGATATCTTTGTGCTGTAAATCTCCCAACAGCCAAACGCAAAAGCAGCAAACATCTCGCTGTATGTCCCACATCCAAAGTGCCAAGAGAGTAATGTAGAGCTTGCTCTCCCTGTCTTTGAGTACTGTTTTCACTGTCCCGGTTAACTCTTTGCTAACATTCTCTTCAGAGCTGCATTGAAAACAGGAACCATGTGGAGAAGGCACCCACACTGAAAATGCCTGGAAGGAACGTTGGGGCTTCTTCTCAGTGTCTCTGACATAGGGTTTCACTGTCCCGGGAAAGTCTCTGCTAACACCCTGCAGAGCGCTGTGCCCAATATACAGAAACGTCTTGCGGTATCTCCTACAGGGAAAGTGCCAGGAGGAATTGTGGAGCTTGTTCTCAGTGTCTCTGAGAATTGATCTGATTATCCCTGTGACCTCTTTGCTAAGACTCTCCAGGGAGCCGTCCTCAAAACAAACACACATCTTGACATATCTCCCACATTGATCGCAGTGTCTCCAGGAACGGCATTCAAGGAGCCAGGAACTTTTCTGCCTACACTGTCCATTGAGTTGTCCTCAAAACCAGTATACATCCTGCTATATCTCCCACATGGAAAGTGCCAGGAGGGAAAAGTGAGGATTATGCTTAGACTTTCTCGGAACTGCTTCAAATCAACTAGATATCTTTGTGCTGTAAATCTCCCAACAGCCAAACGCAAAAGCAGCAAACATCTCGCTGTATGTCCCACATCCAAAGTGCCAAGAGAGTAATGTAGAGCTTGCTCTCCCTGTCTTTGAGTACTGTTTTCACTGTCCCGGTTACCTCTTTGCTAACATTCTCTTCAGAGCTGCAGTGAAACAAGGAACCATGTGGAGAAGGCACCCACACTGAAAATGCCTGGAAGGAACGTTGGGGCTTCTTCTCAGTGTCTCTGACATAGGGTTTCACTGTCCCGGGAAAGTCTCTGCTAACACCCTGCAGAGCGCTGTGCCCAATATACAGAAACGTCTTGCGGTATCTCCTACAGGGAAAGTGCCAGGAGGAATTGTGGAGCTTGTTCTCAGTGTCTCTGAGAATTGATCTGATTATCCCTGTGACCTCTTTGCTAAGACTCTCCAGAGAGCCGTCCTCAAAACAAACACACATCTTGACATATCTCCCACATTGATCGCAGTGTCTCCAGGAACGGCATTCAAGGAGCCAGGAACTTTTCTGCCTACACTGTCCATTGAGTTGTCCTCAAAACCAGTATACATCCTGCTATATCTCCCACATGGAAAGCGCCAGGAGGGAAAAGTGAGCATTATGCTTAGACTTTCTCGGAACTGCTTCAAATCAACTAGATATCTTTGTGCTGTAAATCTCCCAACAGCCAAACGCAAAAGCAGCAAACATCTCGCTGTATGTCCCACATCGAAAGTGCCAAGAGAGTAATGTAGAGCTTGCTCTCCCTGTCTTTGAGTACTGTTTTCACTGTCCCGGTTACCTCTTTGCTAACATTCTCTTCAGAGCTGCAGTGAAACCAGGAACCATGTGGAGAAGGCACCCACACTGAAAATGCCTGGAAGGAACGTTGGGGCTTCTTCTCAGTGTCTCTGACATAGGGTTTCACTGTCCCGGGAAAGTCTCTGCTAACACCCTGCAGAGCGCTGTGCCCAATATACAGAAACGTCTTGCGGTATCTCCTACAGGGAAAGTGCCAGGAGGAATTGTGGAGCTTGTTCTCAGTGTCTCTGAGAATTGCTCTGATTATCCCTGTGACCTCTTTGCTAAGACTCTCCAGAGAGCCGTCCTCAAAACAAACACACATCTTGACATATCTCCCACATTGATCGCAGTGTCTCCAGGAACGGCATTCAAGGAGCCAGGAACGTTTCTGCCTACACTGTCCATTGAGTTGTCCTCAAAACCAATATACATCCTGCTATATCTCCCACATGGAAAGTGCCAGGAGGGAAAAGTGAGGATTATGCTTAGACTTTCTCGGAACTGCTTCAAATCAACTAGATATCTTTGTGCTGTAAATCTCCCAACAGCCAAACGCAAAAGCAGCAAACATCTCGCTGTATGTCCCACATCGAAAGTGCCAAGAGAGTAATGTAGAGCTTGCTCTCCCTGTCTTTGAGTACTGTTTTCACTGTCCCGGTTACCTCTTTGCTACCATTCTCTTCAGAGCTGCAGTGAAACCAGGAACCATGTGGAGAAGGCACCCACACTGAAAATGCCTGGAAGGAACGTTGGGGCTTCTTCTCAGTGTCTCTGACATAGGGTTTCACTGTCCCGGGAAAGTCTCTGCTAACACCCTGCAGAGCGCTGTGCCCAATATACAGAAACGTCTTGCGGTATCTCCTACAGGGAAAGTGCCAGGAGGAATTGTGGAGCTTGTTCTCAGTGTCTCTGAGAATTGCTCTGATTATCCCTGTGACCTCTTTGCTAAGACTCTCCAGAGAGCCGTCCTCAAAACAAACACACATCTTGACATATCTCCCACATTGATCGCAGTGTCTCCAGGAACGGCATTCAAGGAGCCAGGAACTTTTCTGCCTACACTGTCCATTGAGTTGTCCTCAAAACCAATATACATCCTGCTATATCTCCCACATGGAAAGCGCCAGGAGGGAAAAGTGAGGATTATGCTTAGACTTTCTCGGAACTGCTTCAAATCAACTAGATATCTTTGTGCTGTAAATCTCCCAACAGCCAAACACAAAAGCAGCAAACATCTCGCTGTATGTCCCACATCGAAAGTGCCAAGAGAGTAATGTAGAGCTTGCTCTCCCTGTCTTTGAGTACTGTTTTCACTGTCCCGGTTACCTCTTTGCTACCATTCTCTTCAGAGCTGCAGTGAAACCAGGAACCATGTGGAGAAGGCACCCACACTGAAAATGCCTGGAAGGAACGTTGGGGCTTCTTCTCAGTGTCTCTGACATAGGGTTTCACTGTCCCGGGAAAGTCTCTGCTAACACCCTGCAGAGCGCTGTGCCCAATATACAGAAACGTCTTGCGGTATCTCCTACAGGGAAAGTGCCAGGAGGAATTGTGGAGCTTGTTCTCAGTGTCTCTGAGAATTGATCTGATTATCCCTGTGACCTCTTTGCTAAGACTCTCCAGGGAGCCGTCCTCAAAACAAACACACATCTTGACATATCTCCCACATTGATCGCAGTGTCTCCAGGAACGGCATTCAAGGAGCCAGGAACTTTTCTGCCTACACTGTCCATTGAGTTGTCCTCAAAACCAGTATACATCCTGCTATATCTCCCACATGGAAAGTGCCAGGAGGGAAAAGTGAGGATTATGCTTAGACTTTCTCGGAACTGCTTCAAATCAACTAGATATCTTTGTGCTGTAAATCTCCCAACAGCCAAACGCAAAAGCAGCAAACATCTCGCTGTATGTCCCACATCCAAAGTGCCAAGAGAGTAATGTAGAGCTTGCTCTCCCTGTCTTTGAGTACTGTTTTCACTGTCCCGGTTAACTCTTTGCTAACATTCTCTTCAGAGCTGCATTGAAAACAGGAACCATGTGGAGAAGGCACCCACACTGAAAATGCCTGGAAGGAACGTTGGGGCTTCTTCTCAGTGTCTCTGACATAGGGTTTCACTGTCCCGGGAAAGTCTCTGCTAACACCCTGCAGAGCGCTGTGCCCAATATACAGAAACGTCTTGCGGTATCTCCTACAGGGAAAGTGCCAGGAGGAATTGTGGAGCTTGTTCTCAGTGTCTCTGAGAATTGATCTGATTATCCCTGTGACCTCTTTGCTAAGACTCTCCAGAGAGCCGTCCTCAAAACAAACACACATCTTGACATATCTCCCACATTGATCGCAGTGTCTCCAGGAACGGCATTCAAGGAGCCAGGAACTTTTCTGCCTACACTGTCCATTGAGTTGTCCTCAAAACCAGTATACATCCTGCTATATCTCCCACATGGAAAGCGCCAGGAGGGAAAAGTGAGCATTATGCTTAGACTTTCTCGGAACTGCTTCAAATCAACTAGATATCTTTGTGCTGTAAATCTCCCAACAGCCAAACGCAAAAGCAGCAAACATCTCGCTGTATGTCCCACATCGAAAGTGCCAAGAGAGTAATGTAGAGCTTGCTCTCCCTGTCTTTGAGTACTGTTTTCACTGTCCCGGTTACCTCTTTGCTACCATTCTCTTCAGAGCTGCAGTGAAACCAGGAACCATGTGGAGAAGGCACCCACACTGAAAATGCCTGGAAGGAACGTTGGGGCTTCTTCTCAGTGTCTCTGACATAGGGTTTCACTGTCCCGGGAAAGTCTCTGCTAACACCCTGCAGAGCGCTGTGCCCAATATACAGAAACGTCTTGCGGTATCTCCTACAGGGAAAGTGCCAGGAGGAATTGTGGAGCTTGTTCTCAGTGTCTCTGAGAATTGCTCTGATTATCCCTGTGACCTCTTTGCTAAGACTCTCCAGAGAGCCGTCCTCAAAACAAACACACATCTTGACATATCTCCCACATTGATCGCAGTGTCTCCAGGAACGGCATTCAAGGAGCCAGGAACGTTTCTGCCTACACTGTCCATTGAGTTGTCCTCAAAACCAATATACATCCTGCTATATCTCCCACATGGAAAGTGCCAGGAGGGAAAAGTGAGGATTATGCTTAGACTTTCTCGGAACTGCTTCAAATCAACTAGATATCTTTGTGCTGTAAATCTCCCAACAGCCAAACGCAAAAGCAGCAAACATCTCGCTGTATGTCCCACATCGAAAGTGCCAAGAGAGTAATGTAGAGCTTGCTCTCCCTGTCTTTGAGTACTGTTTTCACTGTCCCGGTTACCTCTTTGCTACCATTCTCTTCAGAGCTGCAGTGAAACCAGGAACCATGTGGAGAAGGCACCCACACTGAAAATGCCTGGAAGGAACGTTGGGGCTTCTTCTCAGTGTCTCTGACATAGGGTTTCACTGTCCCGGGAAAGTCTCTGCTAACACCCTGCAGAGCGCTGTGCCCAATATACAGAAACGTCTTGCGGTATCTCCTACAGGGAAAGTGCCAGGAGGAATTGTGGAGCTTGTTCTCAGTGTCTCTGAGAATTGCTCTGATTATCCCTGTGACCTCTTTGCTAAGACTCTCCAGAGAGCCGTCCTCAAAACAAACACACATCTTGACATATCTCCCACATTGATCGCAGTGTCTCCAGGAACGGCATTCAAGGAGCCAGGAACTTTTCTGCCTACACTGTCCATTGAGTTGTCCTCAAAACCAATATACATCCTGCTATATCTCCCACATGGAAAGCGCCAGGAGGGAAAAGTGAGGATTATGCTTAGACTTTCTCGGAACTGCTTCAAATCAACTAGATATCTTTGTGCTGTAAATCTCCCAACAGCCAAACACAAAAGCAGCAAACATCTCGCTGTATGTCCCACATCGAAAGTGCCAAGAGAGTAATGTAGAGCTTGCTCTCCCTGTCTTTGAGTACTGTTTTCACTGTCCCGGTTACCTCTTTGCTAACATTCTCTTCAGAGCTGCAGTGAAACCAGGAACCATGTGGAGAAGGCACCCACACTGAAAATGCTTGGAAGGAACGTTGGGGCTTCTTCTCAGTGTCTCTGACATAGGGTTTCACTGTCCCGGGAAAGTCTCTGCTAACACCCTGCAGAGCGCTGTGCCCAATATACAGAAACGTCTTGCGGTATCTCCTACAGGGAAAGTGCCAGGAGGAATTGTGGAGCTTGTTCTCAGTGTCTCTGAGAATTGATCTGATTATCCCTGTGACCTCTTTGCTAAGACTCTCCAGAGAGCCGTCCTCAAAACAAACACACATCTTGACATATCTCCCACATTGATCGCAGTGTCTCCAGGAACGGCATTCAAGGAGCCAGGAACTTTTCTGCCTACACTGTCCATTGAGTTGTCCTCAAAACCAATATACATCCTGCTATATCTCCCACATGGAAAGTGCCAGGAGGGAAAAGTGAGGATTATGCTTAGACTTTCTCGGAACTGCTTCAAATCAACTAGATATCTTTGTGCTGTAAATCTCCCAACAGCCAAACGCAAAAGCAGCAAACATCTCGCTGTATGTCCCACATCCAAAGTGCCAAGAGAGTAATGTAGAGCTTGCTCTCCCTGTCTTTGAGTACTGTTTTCACTGTCCCGGTTACCTCTTTGCTAACATTCTCTTCAGAGCTGCATTGAAACCAGGAACCATGTGGAGAAGGCACCCACACTGAAAATGCCTGGAAGGAACGTTGGGGCTTCTTCTCAGTGTCTCTGACATAGGGTTTCACTGTCCCGGGAAAGTCTCTGCTAACACCCTGCAGAGCGCTGTGCCCAATATACAGAAACGTCTTGCGGTATCTCCTACAGGGAAAGTGCCAGGAGGAATTGTGGAGCTTGTTCTCAGTGTCTCTGAGAATTGATCTGATTATCCCTGTGACCTCTTTGCTAAGACTCTCCAGAGAGCCGTCCTCAAAACAAACACACATCTTGACATATCTCCCACATTGATCGCAGTGTCTCCAGGAACGGCATTCAAGGAGCCAGGAACTTTTCTGCCTACACTGTCCATTGAGTTGTCCTCAAAACCAATATACATCCTGCTATATCTCCCACATGGAAAGTGCCAGGAGGGAAAAGTGAGCATTATGCTTAGACTTTCTCGGAACTGCTTCAAATCAACTAGATATCTTTGTGCTGTAAATCTCCCAACAGCCAAACGCAAAAGCAGCAAACATCTCGCTGTATGTCCCACATCCAAAGTGCCAAGAGAGTAATGTAGAGCTTGCTCTCCCTGTCTTTGAGTACTGTTTTCACTGTCCCGGTTACCTCTTTGCTAACATTCTCTTCAGAGCTGCAGTGAAACCAGGAACCATGTGGAGAAGGCACCCACACTGAAAATGCTTGGAAGGAACGTTGGGGCTTCTTCTCAGTGTCTCTGACATAGGGTTTCACTGTCCCGGGAAAGTCTCTGCTAACACCCTGCAGAGCGCTGTGCCCAATATACAGAAACGTCTTGCGGTATCTCCTACAGGGAAAGTGCCAGGAGGAATTGTGGAGCTTGTTCTCAGTGTCTCTGAGAATTGATCTGATTATCCCTGTGACCTCTTTGCTAAGACTCTCCAGAGAGCCGTCCTCAAAACAAACACACATCTTGACATATCTCCCACATTGATCGCAGTGTCTCCAGGAACGGCATTCAAGGAGCCAGGAACTTTTCTGCCTACACTGTCCATTGAGTTGTCCTCAAAACCAATATACATCCTGCTATATCTCCCACATGGAAAGTGCCAGGAGGGAAAAGTGAGCATTATGCTTAGACTTTCTCGGAACTGCTTCAAATCAACTAGATATCTTTGTGCTGTAAATCTCCCAACAGCCAAACGCAAAAGCAGCAAACATCTCGCTGTATGTCCCACATCCAAAGTGCCAAGAGAGTAATGTAGAGCTTGCTCTCCCTGTCTTTGAGTACTGTTTTCACTGTCCCGGTTACCTCTTTGCTAACATTCTCTTCAGAGCTGCATTGAAAACAGGAACCATGTGGAGAAGGCACCCACACTGAAAATGCCTGGAAGGAACGTTGGGGCTTCTTCTCAGTGTCTCTGACATAGGGTTTCACTGTCCCGGGAAAGTCTCTGCTAACACCCTGCAGAGCGCTGTGCCCAATATACAGAAACGTCTTGCGGTATCTCCTACAGGGAAAGTGCCAGGAGGAATTGTGGAGCTTGTTCTCAGTGTCTCTGAGAATTGATCTGATTATCCCTGTGACCTCTTTGCTAAGACTCTCCAGGGAGCCGTCCTCAAAACAAACACACATCTTGACATATCTCCCACATTGATCGCAGTGTCTCCAGGAACGGCATTCAAGGAGCCAGGAACTTTTCTGCCTACACTGTCCATTGAGTTGTCCTCAAAACCAATATACATCCTGCTATATCTCCCACATGGAAAGTGCCAGGAGGGAAAAGTGAGCATTATGCTTAGACTTTCTCGGAACTGCTTCAAATCAACTAGATATCTTTGTGCTGTAAATCTCCCAACAGCCAAACGCAAAAGCAGCAAACATCTCGCTGTATGTCCCACATCGAAAGTGCCAAGAGAGTAATGTAGAGCTTGCTCTCCCTGTCTTTGAGTACTGTTTTCACTGTCCCGGTTACCTCTTTGCTAACATTCTCTTCAGAGCTGCAGTGAAACCAGGAACCATGTGGAGAAGGCACCCACACTGAAAATGCTTGGAAGGAACGTTGGGGCTTCTTCTCAGTGTCTCTGACATAGGGTTTCACTGTCCCGGGAAAGTCTCTGCTAACACCCTGCAGAGCGCTGTGCCCAATATACAGAAACGTCTTGCGGTATCTCCTACAGGGAAAGTGCCAGGAGGAATTGTGGAGCTTGTTCTCAGTGTCTCTGAGAATTGATCTGATTATCCCTGTGACCTCTTTGCTAAGACTCTCCAGAGAGCCGTCCTCAAAACAAACACACATCTTGACATATCTCCCACATTGATCGCAGTGTCTCCAGGAACGGCATTCAAGGAGCCAGGAACTTTTCTGCCTACACTGTCCATTGAGTTGTCCTCAAAACCAATATACATCCTGCTATATCTCCCACATGGAAAGTGCCAGGAGGGAAAAGTGAGCATTATGCTTAGACTTTCTCGGAACTGCTTCAAATCAACTAGATATCTTTGTGCTGTAAATCTCCCAACAGCCAAACGCAAAAGCAGCAAACATCTCGCTGTATGTCCCACATCCAAAGTGCCAAGAGAGTAATGTAGAGCTTGCTCTCCCTGTCTTTGAGTACTGTTTTCACTGTCCCGGTTACCTCTTTGCTACCATTCTCTTCAGAGCTGCATTGAAACCAGGAACCATGTGGAGAAGGCACCCACACTGAAAATGCCTGGAAGGAACGTTGGGGCTTCTTCTCAGTGTCTCTGACATAGGGTTTCACTGTCCCGGGAAAGTCTCTGCTAACACCCTGCAGAGCGCTGTGCCCAATATACAGAAACGTCTTGCGGTATCTCCTACAGGGAAAGTGCCAGGAGGAACTGTCGAGCTTGTTCTCAGTGTCTCTGAGAATTGATCTGATTATCCCTGTGACCTCTTTGCTAAGACTCTCCAGAGAGCCGTCCTCAAAACAAACACACATCTTGACATATCTCCCACATTGATCGCAGTGTCTCCAGGAACGGCATTCAAGGAGCCAGGAACTTTTCTGCCTACACTGTCCATTGAGTTGTCCTCAAAACCAATATACATCCTGCTATATCTCCCACATGGAAAGTGCCAGGAGGGAAAAGTGAGGATTATGCTTAGACTTTCTCGGAACTGCTTCAAATCAACTACATATCTTTGTGCTGTAAATCTCCCAACAGCCAAACGCAAAAGCAGCAAACATCTCGCTGTATGTCCCACATCCAAAGTGCCAAGAGAGTAATGTAGAGCTTGCTCTCCCTGTCTTTGAGTACTGTTTTCACTGTCCCGGTTACCTCTTTGCTAACATTCTCTTCAGAGCTGCATTGAAAACAGGAACCATGTGGAGAAGGCACCCACACTGAAAATGCCTGGAAGGAACGTTGGGGCTTCTTCTCAGTGTCTCTGACATAGGGTTTCACTGTCCCGGGACAGTCTCTGCTAACACCCTGCAGAGCGCTGTGCCCAATATACAGAAACGTCTTGCGGTATCTCCTACAGGGAAAGTGCCAGGAGGAACTGTCGAGCTTGTTCTCAGTGTCTCTGAGAATTGATCTGATTATCCCTGTGACCTCTTTGCTAAGACTCTCCAGAGAGCCGTCCTCAAAACAAACACACATCTTGACATATCTCCCACATTGATCGCAGTGTCTCCAGGAACGGCATTCAAGGAGCCAGGAACTTTTCTGCCTACACTGTCCATTGAGTTGTCCTCAAAACCAATATACATCCTGCTATATCTCCCACATGGAAAGTGCCAGGAGGGAAAAGTGAGCATTATGCTTAGACTTTCTCGGAACTGCTTCAAATCAACTAGATATCTTTGTGCTGTAAATCTCCCAACAGCCAAACGCAAAAGCAGCAAACATCTCGCTGTATGTCCCACATCCAAAGTGCCAAGAGAGTAATGTAGAGCTTGCTCTCCCTGTCTTTGAGTACTGTTTTCACTGTCCCGGTTACCTCTTTGCTAACATTCTCTTCAGAGCTGCAGTGAAACCAGGAACCATGTGGAGAAGGCACCCACACTGAAAATGCTTGGAAGGAACGTTGGGGCTTCTTCTCAGTGTCTCTGACATAGGGTTTCACTGTCCCGGGAAAGTCTCTGCTAACACCCTGCAGAGCGCTGTGCCCAATATACAGAAACGTCTTGCGGTATCTCCTACAGGGAAAGTGCCAGGAGGAATTGTGGAGCTTGTTCTCAGTGTCTCTGAGAATTGATCTGATTATCCCTGTGACCTCTTTGCTAAGACTCTCCAGAGAGCCGTCCTCAAAACAAACACACATCTTGACATATCTCCCACATTGATCGCAGTGTCTCCAGGAACGGCATTCAAGGAGCCAGGAACTTTTCTGCCTACACTGTCCATTGAGTTGTCCTCAAAACCAATATACATCCTGCTATATCTCCCACATGGAAAGTGCCAGGAGGGAAAAGTGAGCATTATGCTTAGACTTTCTCGGAACTGCTTCAAATCAACTAGATATCTTTGTGCTGTAAATCTCCCAACAGCCAAACGCAAAAGCAGCAAACATCTCGCTGTATGTCCCACATCCAAAGTGCCAAGAGAGTAATGTAGAGCTTGCTCTCCCTGTCTTTGAGTACTGTTTTCACTGTCCCGGTTACCTCTTTGCTAACATTCTCTTCAGAGCTGCATTGAAAACAGGAACCATGTGGAGAAGGCACCCACACTGAAAATGCCTGGAAGGAACGTTGGGGCTTCTTCTCAGTGTCTCTGACATAGGGTTTCACTGTCCCGGGAAAGTCTCTGCTAACACCCTGCAGAGCGCTGTGCCCAATATACAGAAACGTCTTGCGGTATCTCCTACAGGGAAAGTGCCAGGAGGAATTGTGGAGCTTGTTCTCAGTGTCTCTGAGAATTGATCTGATTATCCCTGTGACCTCTTTGCTAAGACTCTCCAGGGAGCCGTCCTCAAAACAAACACACATCTTGACATATCTCCCACATTGATCGCAGTGTCTCCAGGAACGGCATTCAAGGAGCCAGGAACTTTTCTGCCTACACTGTCCATTGAGTTGTCCTCAAAACCAATATACATCCTGCTATATCTCCCACATGGAAAGTGCCAGGAGGGAAAAGTGAGCATTATGCTTAGACTTTCTCGGAACTGCTTCAAATCAACTAGATATCTTTGTGCTGTAAATCTCCCAACAGCCAAACGCAAAAGCAGCAAACATCTCGCTGTATGTCCCACATCGAAAGTGCCAAGAGAGTAATGTAGAGCTTGCTCTCCCTGTCTTTGAGTACTGTTTTCACTGTCCCGGTTACCTCTTTGCTAACATTCTCTTCAGAGCTGCAGTGAAACCAGGAACCATGTGGAGAAGGCACCCACACTGAAAATGCTTGGAAGGAACGTTGGGGCTTCTTCTCAGTGTCTCTGACATAGGGTTTCACTGTCCCGGGAAAGTCTCTGCTAACACCCTGCAGAGCGCTGTGCCCAATATACAGAAACGTCTTGCGGTATCTCCTACAGGGAAAGTGCCAGGAGGAATTGTGGAGCTTGTTCTCAGTGTCTCTGAGAATTGATCTGATTATCCCTGTGACCTCTTTGCTAAGACTCTCCAGAGAGCCGTCCTCAAAACAAACACACATCTTGACATATCTCCCACATTGATCGCAGTGTCTCCAGGAACGGCATTCAAGGAGCCAGGAACTTTTCTGCCTACACTGTCCATTGAGTTGTCCTCAAAACCAATATACATCCTGCTATATCTCCCACATGGAAAGTGCCAGGAGGGAAAAGTGAGCATTATGCTTAGACTTTCTCGGAACTGCTTCAAATCAACTAGATATCTTTGTGCTGTAAATCTCCCAACAGCCAAACGCAAAAGCAGCAAACATCTCGCTGTATGTCCCACATCCAAAGTGCCAAGAGAGTAATGTAGAGCTTGCTCTCCCTGTCTTTGAGTACTGTTTTCACTGTCCCGGTTACCTCTTTGCTACCATTCTCTTCAGAGCTGCATTGAAACCAGGAACCATGTGGAGAAGGCACCCACACTGAAAATGCCTGGAAGGAACGTTGGGGCTTCTTCTCAGTGTCTCTGACATAGGGTTTCACTGTCCCGGGAAAGTCTCTGCTAACACCCTGCAGAGCGCTGTGCCCAATATACAGAAACGTCTTGCGGTATCTCCTACAGGGAAAGTGCCAGGAGGAACTGTCGAGCTTGTTCTCAGTGTCTCTGAGAATTGATCTGATTATCCCTGTGACCTCTTTGCTAAGACTCTCCAGAGAGCCGTCCTCAAAACAAACACACATCTTGACATATCTCCCACATTGATCGCAGTGTCTCCAGGAACGGCATTCAAGGAGCCAGGAACTTTTCTGCCTACACTGTCCATTGAGTTGTCCTCAAAACCAATATACATCCTGCTATATCTCCCACATGGAAAGTGCCAGGAGGGAAAAGTGAGGATTATGCTTAGACTTTCTCGGAACTGCTTCAAATCAACTACATATCTTTGTGCTGTAAATCTCCCAACAGCCAAACGCAAAAGCAGCAAACATCTCGCTGTATGTCCCACATCCAAAGTGCCAAGAGAGTAATGTAGAGCTTGCTCTCCCTGTCTTTGAGTACTGTTTTCACTGTCCCGGTTACCTCTTTGCTAACATTCTCTTCAGAGCTGCATTGAAAACAGGAACCATGTGGAGAAGGCACCCACACTGAAAATGCCTGGAAGGAACGTTGGGGCTTCTTCTCAGTGTCTCTGACATAGGGTTTCACTGTCCCGGGACAGTCTCTGCTAACACCCTGCAGAGCGCTGTGCCCAATATACAGAAACGTCTTGCGGTATCTCCTACAGGGAAAGTGCCAGGAGGAACTGTCGAGCTTGTTCTCAGTGTCTCTGAGAATTGATCTGATTATCCCTGTGACCTCTTTGCTAAGACTCTCCAGAGAGCCGTCCTCAAAACAAACACACATCTTGACATATCTCCCACATTGATCGCAGTGTCTCCAGGAACGGCATTCAAGGAGCCAGGAACTTTTCTGCCTACACTGTCCATTGAGTTGTCCTCAAAACCAATATACATCCTGCTATATCTCCCACATGGAAAGTGCCAGGAGGGAAAAGTGAGGATTATGCTTAGACTTTCTCGGAACTGCTTCAAATCAACTAGATATCTTTGTGCTGTAAATCTCCCAACAGCCAAACGCAAAAGCAGCAAACATCTCACTGTATGTCCCACATCCAAAGTGCCAAGAGAGAGCTTGCTCTCCCTGTCTTTGAGTACTGTTTTCACTGTCCCGGTTACCTCTTTGCTACCATTCTCTTCAGAGCTGCAGTGAAACCAGGAACCATGTGGAGAAGGCACCCACACTGAAAATGCCTGGAAGGAACGTTGGGGCTTCTTCTCAGTGTCTCTGACATAGGGTTTCACTGTCCCGGGAAAGTCTCTGCTAACACCCTGCAGAGCGCTGTGCCCAATATACAGAAACGTCTTGCGGTATCTCCTACAGGGAAAGTGCCAGGAGGAATTGTGGAGCTTGTTCTCAGTGTCTCTGAGAATTGATCTGATTATCCCTGTGACCTCTTTGCTAAGACTCTCCAGAGAGCCGTCCTCAAAACAAACACACATCTTGACATATCTCCCACATTGATCGCAGTGTCTCCAGGAACGGCATTCAAGGAGCCAGGAACTTTTCTGCCTACACTGTCCATTGAGTTGTCCTCAAAACCAATATACATCCTGCTATATCTCCCACATGGAAAGTGCCAGGAGGGAAAAGTGAGGATTATGCTTAGACTTTCTCGGAACTGCTTCAAATCAACTACATATCTTTGTGCTGTAAATCTCCCAAGAGCCAAACGCAAAAGCAGCAAACATCTCGCTGTATGTCCCACATCGAAAGTGCCAAGAGAGTAATGTAGAGCTTGCTCTCCCTGTCTTTGAGTACTGTTTTCACTGTCCCGGTTACCTCTTTGCTACCATTCTCTTCAGAGCTGCAGTGAAACCAGGAACCATGTGGAGAAGGCACCCACACTGAAAATGCCTGGAAGGAACGTTGGGGCTTCTTCTCAGTGTCTCTGACATAGGGTTTCACTGTCCCGGGAAAGTCTCTGCTAACACCCTGCAGAGCGCTGTGCCCAATATACAGAAACGTCTTGCGGTATCTCCTACAGGGAAAGTGCCAGGAGGAATTGTGGAGCTTGTTCTCAGTGTCTCTGAGAATTGATCTGATTATCCCTGTGACCTCTTTGCTAAGACTCTCCAGGGAGCCGTCCTCAAAACAAACACACATCTTGACATATCTCCCACATTGATCGCAGTGTCTCCAGGAACGGCATTCAAGGAGCCAGGAACTTTTCTGCCTACACTGTCCATTGAGTTGTCCTCAAAACCAATATACATCCTGCTATATCTCCCACATGGAAAGTGCCAGGAGGGAAAAGTGAGGATTATGCTTAGACTTTCTCGGAACTGCTTCAAATCAACTAGATATCTTTGTGCTGTAAATCTCCCAACAGCCAAACGCAAAAGCAGCAAACATCTCGCTGTATGTCCCACATCGAAAGTGCCAAGAGAGTAATGTAGAGCTTGCTCTCCCTGTCTTTGAGTACTGTTTTCACTGTCCCGGTTACCTCTTTGCTACCATTCTCTTCAGAGCTGCATTGAAAACAGGAACCATGTGGAGAAGGCACCCACACTGAAAATGACTGGAAGGAACGTTGGGGCTTCTTCTCAGTGTCTCTGACATAGGGTTTCACTGTCCCGGGAAAGTCTCTGCTAACACCCTGCAGAGCGCTGTGCCCAATATACAGAAACGTCTTGCGGTATCTCCTACAGGGAAAGTGCCAGGAGGAATTGTGGAGCTTGTTCTCAGTGTCTCTGAGAATTGATCTGATTATCCCTGTGACCTCTTTGCTAAGACTCTCCAGAGAGCCGTCCTCAAAACAAACACACATCTTGACATATCTCCCACATTGATCGCAGTGTCTCCAGGAACGGCATTCAAGGAGCCAGGAACTTTTCTGCCTACACTGTCCATTGAGTTGTCCTCAAAACCAATATACATCCTGCTATATCTCCCACATGGAAAGTGCCAGGAGGGAAAAGTGAGGATTATGCTTAGACTTTCTCGGAACTGCTTCAAATCAACTACATATCTTTGTGCTGTAAATCTCCCAACAGCCAAACGCAAAAGCAGCAAACATCTCGCTGTATGTCCCACATCGAAAGTGCCAAGAGAGTAATGTAGAGCTTGCTCTCCCTGTCTTTGAGTACTGTTTTCACTGTCCTGGTTACCTCTTTGCTACCATTCTCTTCAGAGCTGCAGTGAAACCAGGAACCATGTGGAGAAGGCACCCACACTGAAAATGCCTGGAAGGAACGTTGGGGCTTCTTCTCAGTGTCTCTGACATAGGGTTTCACTGTCCCGGGAAAGTCTCTGCTAACACCCTGCAGAGCGCTGTGCCCAATATACAGAAACGTCTTGCGGTATCTCCTACAGGGAAAGTGCCAGGAGGAATTGTGGAGCTTGTTCTCAGTGTCTCTGAGAATTGATCTGATTATCCCTGTGACCTCTTTGCTAAGACTCTCCAGAGAGCCGTCCTCAAAACAAACACACATCTTGACATATCTCCCACATTGATCGCAGTGTCTCCAGGAACGGCATTCAAGGAGCCAGGAACTTTTCTGCCTACACTGTCCATTGAGTTGTCCTCAAAACCAATATACATCCTGCTATATCTCCCACATGGAAAGTGCCAGGAGGGAAAAGTGAGCATTATGCTTAGACTTTCTCGGAACTGCTTCAAATCAACTAGATATCTTTGTGCTGTAAATCTCCCAACAGCCAAACGCAAAAGCAGCAAACATCTCGCTGTATGTCCCACATCCAAAGTGCCAAGAGAGTAATGTAGAGCTTGCTCTCCCTGTCTTTGAGTACTGTTTTCACTGTCCCGGTTACCTCTTTGCTACCATTCTCTTCAGAGCTGCAGTGAAACCAGGAACCATGTGGAGAAGGCACCCACACTGAAAATGCCTGGAAGGAACGTTGGGGCTTCTTCTCAGTGTCTCTGACATAGGGTTTCACTGTCCCGGGAAAGTCTCTGCTAACACCCTGCAGAGCGCTGTGCCCAATATACAGAAACGTCTTGCGGTATCTCCTACAGGGAAAGTGCCAGGAGGAATTGTGGAGCTTGTTCTCAGTGTCTCTGAGAATTGATCTGATTATCCCTGTGACCTCTTTGCTAAGACTCTCCAGAGAGCCGTCCTCAAAACAAACACACATCTTGACATATCTCCCACATTGATCGCAGTGTCTCCAGGAACGGCATTCAAGGAGCCAGGAACTTTTCTGCCTACACTGTCCATTGAGTTGTCCTCAAAACCAATATACATCCTGCTATATCTCCCACATGGAAAGTGCCAGGAGGGAAAAGTGAGCATTATGCTTAGACTTTCTCGGAACTGCTTCAAATCAACTAGATATCTTTGTGCTGTAAATCTCCCAACAGCCAAACGCAAAAGCAGCAAACATCTCGCTGTATGTCCCACATCCAAAGTGCCAAGAGAGTAATGTAGAGCTTGCTCTCCCTGTCTTTGAGTACTGTTTTCACTGTCCCGGTTACCTCTTTGCTACCATTCTCTTCAGAGCTGCAGTGAAACCAGGAACCATGTGGAGAAGGCACCCACACTGAAAATGCCTGGAAGGAACGTTGGGGCTTCTTCTCAGTGTCTCTGACATAGGGTTTCACTGTCCCGGGAAAGTCTCTGCTAACACCCTGCAGAGCGCTGTGCCCAATATACAGAAACGTCTTGCGGTATCTCCTACAGGGAAAGTGCCAGGAGGAACTGTCGAGCTTGTTCTCAGTGTCTCTGAGAATTGATCTGATTATCCCTGTGACCTCTTTGCTAAGACTCTCCAGAGAGCCGTCCTCAAAACAAACACACATCTTGACATATCTCCCACATTGATCGCAGTGTCTCCAGGAACGGCATTCAAGGAGCCAGGAACTTTTCTGCCTACACTGTCCATTGAGTTGTCCTCAAAACCAATATACATCCTGCTATATCTCCCACATGGAAAGTGCCAGGAGGGAAAAGTGAGGATTATGCTTAGACTTTCTCGGAACTGCTTCAAATCAACTACATATCTTTGTGCTGTAAATCTCCCAACAGCCAAACGCAAAAGCAGCAAACATCTCGCTGTATGTCCCACATCCAAAGTGCCAAGAGAGTAATGTAGAGCTTGCTCTCCCTGTCTTTGAGTACTGTTTTCACTGTCCCGGTTACCTCTTTGCTAACATTCTCTTCAGAGCTGCATTGAAAACAGGAACCATGTGGAGAAGGCACCCACACTGAAAATGCCTGGAAGGAACGTTGGGGCTTCTTCTCAGTGTCTCTGACATAGGGTTTCACTGTCCCGGGACAGTCTCTGCTAACACCCTGCAGAGCGATGTGCCCAATATACAGAAACGTCTTGCGGTATCTCCTACAGGGAAAGTGCCAGGAGGAACTGTCGAGCTTGTTCTCAGTGTCTCTGAGAATTGATCTGATTATCCCTGTGACCTCTTTGCTAAGACTCTCCAGAGAGCCGTCCTCAAAACAAACACACATCTTGACATATCTCCCACATTGATCGCAGTGTCTCCAGGAACGGCATTCAAGGAGCCAGGAACTTTTCTGCCTACACTGTCCATTGAGTTGTCCTCAAAACCAATATACATCCTGCTATATCTCCCACATGGAAAGTGCCAGGAGGGAAAAGTGAGGATTATGCTTAGACTTTCTCGGAACTGCTTCAAATCAACTAGATATCTTTGTGCTGTAAATCTCCCAACAGCCAAACGCAAAAGCAGCAAACATCTCACTGTATGTCCCACATCCAAAGTGCCAAGAGAGAGCTTGCTCTCCCTGTCTTTGAGTACTGTTTTCACTGTCCCGGTTACCTCTTTGCTACCATTCTCTTCAGAGCTGCAGTGAAACCAGGAACCATGTGGAGAAGGCACCCACACTGAAAATGCCTGGAAGGAACGTTGGGGCTTCTTCTCAGTGTCTCTGACATAGGGTTTCACTGTCCCGGGAAAGTCTCTGCTAACACCCTGCAGAGCGCTGTGCCCAATATACAGAAACGTCTTGCGGTATCTCCTACAGGGAAAGTGCCAGGAGGAATTGTGGAGCTTGTTCTCAGTGTCTCTGAGAATTGATCTGATTATCCCTGTGACCTCTTTGCTAAGACTCTCCAGAGAGCCGTCCTCAAAACAAACACACATCTTGACATATCTCCCACATTGATCGCAGTGTCTCCAGGAACGGCATTCAAGGAGCCAGGAACTTTTCTGCCTACACTGTCCATTGAGTTGTCCTCAAAACCAATATACATCCTGCTATATCTCCCACATGGAAAGTGCCAGGAGGGAAAAGTGAGGATTATGCTTAGACTTTCTCGGAACTGCTTCAAATCAACTACATATCTTTGTGCTGTAAATCTCCCAAGAGCCAAACGCAAAAGCAGCAAACATCTCGCTGTATGTCCCACATCGAAAGTGCCAAGAGAGTAATGTAGAGCTTGCTCTCCCTGTCTTTGAGTACTGTTTTCACTGTCCCGGTTACCTCTTTGCTACCATTCTCTTCAGAGCTGCAGTGAAACCAGGAACCATGTGGAGAAGGCACCCACACTGAAAATGCCTGGAAGGAACGTTGGGGCTTCTTCTCAGTGTCTCTGACATAGGGTTTCACTGTCCCGGGAAAGTCTCTGCTAACACCCTGCAGAGCGCTGTGCCCAATATACAGAAACGTCTTGCGGTATCTCCTACAGGGAAAGTGCCAGGAGGAATTGTGGAGCTTGTTCTCAGTGTCTCTGAGAATTGATCTGATTATCCCTGTGACCTCTTTGCTAAGACTCTCCAGGGAGCCGTCCTCAAAACAAACACACATCTTGACATATCTCCCACATTGATCGCAGTGTCTCCAGGAACGGCATTCAAGGAGCCAGGAACTTTTCTGCCTACACTGTCCATTGAGTTGTCCTCAAAACCAATATACATCCTGCTATATCTCCCACATGGAAAGTGCCAGGAGGGAAAAGTGAGGATTATGCTTAGACTTTCTCGGAACTGCTTCAAATCAACTAGATATCTTTGTGCTGTAAATCTCCCAACAGCCAAACGCAAAAGCAGCAAACATCTCGCTGTATGTCCCACATCGAAAGTGCCAAGAGAGTAATGTAGAGCTTGCTCTCCCTGTCTTTGAGTACTGTTTTCACTGTCCCAGTTACCTCTTTGCTACCATTCTCTTCAGAGCTGCATTGAAAACAGGAACCATGTGGAGAAGGCACCCACACTGAAAATGCCTGGAAGGAACGTTGGGGCTTCTTCTCAGTGTCTCTGACATAGGGTTTCACTGTCCCGGGAAAGTCTCTGCTAACACCCTGCAGAGCGCTGTGCCCAATATACAGAAACGTCTTGCGGTATCTCCTACAGGGAAAGTGCCAGGAGGAATTGTGGAGCTTGTTCTCAGTGTCTCTGAGAATTGATCTGATTATCCCTGTGACCTCTTTGCTAAGACTCTCCAGAGAGCCGTCCTCAAAACAAACACACATCTTGACATATCTCCCACATTGATCGCAGTGTCTCCAGGAACGGCATTCAAGGAGCCAGGAACTTTTCTGCCTACACTGTCCATTGAGTTGTCCTCAAAACCAATATACATCCTGCTATATCTCCCACATGGAAAGTGCCAGGAGGGAAAAGTGAGGATTATGCTTAGACTTTCTCGGAACTGCTTCAAATCAACTACATATCTTTGTGCTGTAAATCTCCCAACAGCCAAACGCAAAAGCAGCAAACATCTCGCTGTATGTCCCACATCGAAAGTGCCAAGAGAGTAATATAGAGCTTGCTCTCCCTGTCTTTGAGTACTGTTTTCACTGTCCCGGTTACCTCTTTGCTAACATTCTCTTCAGAGCTGAAGTGAAACAAGGAACCACGTGGAGAAGGCACCCACACTGAAAATGCCTGGAAGGAACATTGGGGCTTCTTCTCAGTGTCTCTGACATAGGGTTTCACTGTCCCGGGAAAGTCTCTGCTAACACCCTGCAGAGCGCTGTGCCCAATATACAGAAACGTCTTGCGGTATCTCCTACAGGGAAAGTGCCAGGAGGAATCGTGGAGCTTGTTCTCAGTGTCTCTGAGAATTGATCTGATTATCCCTGTGACCTCTTTGCTAAGACTCTCCAGAGAGCCGTCCTCAAAACAAACACACATCTTGACATATCTCCCACATTGATCGCAGTGTCTCCAGGAACGGCATTCAAGGAGCCAGGAACTTTTCTGCCTACACTGTCCATTGAGTTGTCCTCAAAACCAATATACATCCTGCTATATCTCCCACATGGAAAGTGCCAGGAGGGAAAAGTGAGGATTATGCTTAGACTTTCTCGGAACTGCTTCAAATCAACTAGATATCTTTGTGCTGTAAATCTCCCAACAGCCAAACACAAAAGCAGCAAACATCTCGCTGTATGTCCCACATCGAAAGTGCCAAGAGAGTAATGTAGAGCTTGCTCTCCCTGTCTTTGAGTACTGTTTTCACTGTCCCGGTTACCTCTTTGCTACCATTCTCTTCAGAGCTGCAGTGAAACCAGGAACCATGTGGAGAAGGCACCCACACTGAAAATGCCTGGAAGGAACGTTGGGGCTTCTTCTCAGTGTCTCTGACATAGGGTTTCACTGTCCCGGGAAAGTCTCTGCTAACACCCTGCAGAGCGCTGTGCCCAATATACAGAAACGTCTTGCGGTATCTCCTACAGGGAAAGTGCCAGGAGGAATTGTGGAGCTTGTTCTCAGTGTCTCTGAGAATTGATCTGATTATCCCTGTGACCTCTTTGCTAAGACTCTCCAGAGAGCCGTCCTCAAAACAAACACACATCTTGACATATCTCCCACATTGATCGCAGTGTCTCCAGGAACGGCATTCAAGGAGCCAGGAACTTTTCTGCCTACACTGTCCATTGAGTTGTCCTCAAAACCAATATACATCCTGCTATATCTCCCACATGGAAAGTGCCAGGAGGGAAAAGTGAGCATTATGCTTAGACTTTCTCGGAACTGCTTCAAATCAACTAGATATCTTTGTGCTGTAAATCTCCCAACAGCCAAACGCAAAAGCAGCAAACATCTCGCTGTATGTCCCACATCCAAAGTGCCAAGAGAGTAATGTAGAGTTTGCTCTCCCTGTCTTTGAGTACTGTTTTCACTGTCCCGGTTACCTCTTTGCTACCATTCTCTTCAGAGCTGCAGTGAAACCAGGAACCATGTGGAGAAGGCACCCACACTGAAAATGCCTGGAAGGAACGTTGGGGCTTCTTCTCAGTGTCTCTGACATAGGGTTTCACTGTCCCGGGAAAGTCTCTGCTAACACCCTGCAGAGCGCTGTGCCCAATATACAGAAACGTCTTGCGGTATCTCCTACAGGGAAAGTGCCAGGAGGAACTGTCGAGCTTGTTCTCAGTGTCTCTGAGAATTGATCTGATTATCCCTGTGACCTCTTTGCTAAGACTCTCCAGAGAGCCGTCCTCAAAACAAACACACATCTTGACATATCTCCCACATTGATCGCAGTGTCTCCAGGAACGGCATTCAAGGAGCCAGGAACTTTTCTGCCTACACTGTCCATTGAGTTGTCCTCAAAACCAATATACATCCTGCTATATCTCCCACATGGAAAGTGCCAGGAGGGAAAAGTGAGGATTATGCTTAGACTTTCTCGGAACTGCTTCAAATCAACTACATATCTTTGTGCTGTAAATCTCCCAACAGCCAAACGCAAAAGCAGCAAACATCTCGCTGTATGTCCCACATCCAAAGTGCCAAGAGAGTAATGTAGAGCTTGCTCTCCCTGTCTTTGAGTACTGTTTTCACTGTCCCGGTTACCTCTTTGCTAACATTCTCTTCAGAGCTGCATTGAAAACAGGAACCATGTGGAGAAGGCACCCACACTGAAAATGCCTGGAAGGAACGTTGGGGCTTCTTCTCAGTGTCTCTGACATAGGGTTTCACTGTCCCGGGACAGTCTCTGCTAACACCCTGCAGAGCGCTGTGCCCAATATACAGAAACGTCTTGCGGTATCTCCTACAGGGAAAGTGCCAGGAGGAACTGTCGAGCTTGTTCTCAGTGTCTCTGAGAATTGATCTGATTATCCCTGTGACCTCTTTGCTAAGACTCTCCAGAGAGCCGTCCTCAAAACAAACACACATCTTGACATATCTCCCACATTGATCGCAGTGTCTCCAGGAACCGCATTCAAGGAGCCAGGAACTTTTCTGCCTACACTGTCCATTGAGTTGTCCTCAAAACCAATATACATCCTGCTATATCTCCCACATGGAAAGTGCCAGGAGGGAAAAGTGAGGATTATGCTTAGACTTTCTCGGAACTGCTTCAAATCAACTAGATATCTTTGTGCTGTAAATCTCCCAACAGCCAAACGCAAAAGCAGCAAACATCTCACTGTATGTCCCACATCCAAAGTGCCAAGAGAGAGCTTGCTCTCCCTGTCTTTGAGTACTGTTTTCACTGTCCCGGTTACCTCTTTGCTACCATTCTCTTCAGAGCTGCAGTGAAACCAGGAACCATGTGGAGAAGGCACCCACACTGAAAATGCCTGGAAGGAACGTTGGGGCTTCTTCTCAGTGTCTCTGACATAGGGTTTCACTGTCCCGGGAAAGTCTCTGCTAACACCCTGCAGAGCGCTGTGCCCAATATACAGAAACGTCTTGCGGTATCTCCTACAGGGAAAGTGCCAGGAGGAATTGTGGAGCTTGTTCTCAGTGTCTCTGAGAATTGATCTGATTATCCCTGTGACCTCTTTGCTAAGACTCTCCAGAGAGCCGTCCTCAAAACAAACACACATCTTGACATATCTCCCACATTGATCGCAGTGTCTCCAGGAACGGCATTCAAGGAGCCAGGAACTTTTCTGCCTACACTGTCCATTGAGTTGTCCTCAAAACCAATATACATCCTGCTATATCTCCCACATGGAAAGTGCCAGGAGGGAAAAGTGAGCATTATGCTTAGACTTTCTCGGAACTGCTTCAAATCAACTACATATCTTTGTGCTGTAAATCTCCCAACAGCCAAACGCAAAAGCAGCAAACATCTCGCTGTATGTCCCACATCGAAAGTGCCAAGAGAGTAATGTAGAGCTTGCTCTCCCTGTCTTTGAGTACTGTTTTCACTGTCCCGGTTACCTCTTTGCTACCATTCTCTTCAGAGCTGCAGTGAAACCAGGAACCATGTGGAGAAGGCACCCACACTGAAAATGCCTGGAAGGAACGTTGGGGCTTCTTCTCAGTGTCTCTGACATAGGGTTTCACTGTCCCGGGAAAGTCTCTGCTAACACCCTGCAGAGCGCTGTGCCCAATATACAGAAACGTCTTGCGGTATCTCCTACAGGGAAAGTGCCAGGAGGAATTGTGGAGCTTGTTCTCAGTGTCTCTGAGAATTGATCTGATTATCCCTGTGACCTCTTTGCTAAGACTCTCCAGGGAGCCGTCCTCAAAACAAACACACATCTTGACATATCTCCCACATTGATCGCAGTGTCTCCAGGAACGGCATTCAAGGAGCCAGGAACTTTTCTGCCTACACTGTCCATTGAGTTGTCCTCAAAACCAATCTACATCCTGCTATATCTCCCACATGGAAAGTGCCAGGAGGGAAAAGTGAGGATTATGCTTAGACTTTCTCGGAACTGCTTCAAATCAACTAGATATCTTTGTGCTGTAAATCTCCCAACAGCCAAACGCAAAAGCAGCAAACATCTCGCTGTATGTCCCACATCGAAAGTGCCAAGAGAGTAATGTAGAGCTTGCTCTCCCTGTCTTTGAGTACTGTTTTCACTGTCCCAGTTACCTCTTTGCTACCATTCTCTTCAGAGCTGCATTGAAAACAGGAACCATGTGGAGAAGGCACCCACACTGAAAATGACTGGAAGGAACGTTGGGGCTTCTTCTCAGTGTCTCTGACATAGGGTTTCACTGTCCCGGGAAAGTCTCTGCTAACACCCTGCAGAGCGCTGTGCCCAATATACAGAAACGTCTTGCGGTATCTCCTACAGGGAAAGTGCCAGGAGGAATTGTGGAGCTTGTTCTCAGTGTCTCTGAGAATTGATCTGATTATCCCTGTGACCTCTTTGCTAAGACTCTCCAGAGAGCCGTCCTCAAAACAAACACACATCTTGACATATCTCCCACATTGATCGCAGTGTCTCCAGGAACGGCATTCAAGGAGCCAGGAACTTTTCTGCCTACACTGTCCATTGAGTTGTCCTCAAAACCAATATACATCCTGCTATATCTCCCACATGGAAAGTGCCAGGAGGGAAAAGTGAGGATTATGCTTAGACTTTCTCGGAACTGCTTCAAATCAACTACATATCTTTGTGCTGTAAATCTCCCAACAGCCAAGCGCAAAAGCAGCAAACATCTCGCTGTATGTCCCACATCGAAAGTGCCAAGAGAGTAATATAGAGCTTGCTCTCCCTGTCTTTGAGTACTGTTTTCACTGTCCCGGTTACCTCTTTGCTAACATTCTCTTCAGAGCTGAAGTGAAACAAGGAACCACGTGGAGAAGGCACCCACACTGAAAATGCCTGGAAGGAACATTGGGGCTTCTTCTCAGTGTCTCTGACATAGGGTTTCACTGTCCCGGGAAAGTCTCTGCTAACACCCTGCAGAGCGCTGTGCCCAATATACAGAAACGTCTTGCGGTATCTCCTACAGGGAAAGTGCCAGGAGGAATTGTGGAGCTTGTTCTCAGTGTCTCTGAGAATTGCTCTGATTATCCCTGTGACCTCTTTGCTAAGACTCTCCAGAGAGCCGTCCTCAAAACCAACACACATCTTGACATATCTCCCACATTGATCGCAGTGTCTCCAGCAACGGCATTCAAGGAGCCAGGAACTTTTCTGCCTACACTGTCCATTGAGTTGTCCTCAAAACCAATATACATCCTGCTATATCTCCCACATGGAAAGTGCCAGGAGGGAAAAGTGAGGATTATGCTTAGACTTTCTCGGAACTGCTTCAAATCAACTACATATCTTTGTGCTGTAAATCTCCCAACAGCCAAACGCAAAAGCAGCAAACATCTCGATGTATGTCCCACATCCAAAGTGCCAAGAGAATAATGTAGAGCTTGCTCTCCCTGTCTTTGAGTACTGTTTTCACTGTCCCGGTTACCTCTTTGCTACCATTCTCTTCAGAGCTGCAGTGAAACCAGGAACCATGTGGAGAAGGCACCCACACTGAAAATGCCTGGAAGGAACGTTGGGGCTTCTTCTCAGTGTCTCTGACATAGGGTTTCACTGTCCCGGGAAAGTCTCTGCTAACACCCTGCAGAGCGCTGTGCCCAATATACAGAAACGTCTTGCGGTATCTCCTACAGGGAAAGTGCCAGGAGGAATTGTGGAGCTTGTTCTCAGTGTCTCTGAGAATTGATCTGATTATCCCTGTGACCTCTTTGCTAAGACTCTCCAGGGAGCCGTCCTCAAAACAAACACACATCTTGACATATCTCCCACATTGATCGCAGTGTCTCCAGGAACGGCATTCAAGGAGCCAGGAACTTTTCTGCCTACACTGTCCATTGAGTTGTCCTCAAAACCAATCTACATCCTGCTATATCTCCCACATGGAAAGTGCCAGGAGGGAAAAGTGAGGATTATGCTTAGACTTTCTCGGAACTGCTTCAAATCAACTAGATATCTTTGTGCTGTAAATCTCCCAACAGCCAAACGCAAAAGCAGCAAACATCTCGCTGTATGTCCCACATCGAAAGTGCCAAGAGAGTAATGTAGAGCTTGCTCTCCCTGTCTTTGAGTACTGTTTTCACTGTCCCAGTTACCTCTTTGCTACCATTCTCTTCAGAGCTGCATTGAAAACAGGAACCATGTGGAGAAGGCACCCACACTGAAAATGACTGGAAGGAACGTTGGGGCTTCTTCTCAGTGTCTCTGACATAGGGTTTCACTGTCCCGGGAAAGTCTCTGCTAACACCCTGCAGAGCGCTGTGCCCAATATACAGAAACGTCTTGCGGTATCTCCTACAGGGAAAGTGCCAGGAGGAATTGTGGAGCTTGTTCTCAGTGTCTCTGAGAATTGATCTGATTATCCCTGTGACCTCTTTGCTAAGACTCTCCAGAGAGCCGTCCTCAAAACAAACACACATCTTGACATATCTCCCACATTGATCGCAGTGTCTCCAGGAACGGCATTCAAGGAGCCAGGAACTTTTCTGCCTACACTGTCCATTGAGTTGTCCTCAAAACCAATATACATCCTGCTATATCTCCCACATGGAAAGTGCCAGGAGGGAAAAGTGAGGATTATGCTTAGACTTTCTCGGAACTGCTTCAAATCAACTACATATCTTTGTGCTGTAAATCTCCCAACAGCCAAGCGCAAAAGCAGCAAACATCTCGCTGTATGTCCCACATCGAAAGTGCCAAGAGAGTAATATAGAGCTTGCTCTCCCTGTCTTTGAGTACTGTTTTCACTGTCCCGGTTACCTCTTTGCTAACATTCTCTTCAGAGCTGAAGTGAAACAAGGAACCACGTGGAGAAGGCACCCACACTGAAAATGCCTGGAAGGAACATTGGGGCTTCTTCTCAGTGTCTCTGACATAGGGTTTCACTGTCCCGGGAAAGTCTCTGCTAACACCCTGCAGAGCGCTGTGCCCAATATACAGAAACGTCTTGCGGTATCTCCTACAGGGAAAGTGCCAGGAGGAATTGTGGAGCTTGTTCTCAGTGTCTCTGAGAATTGCTCTGATTATCCCTGTGACCTCTTTGCTAAGACTCTCCAGAGAGCCGTCCTCAAAACCAACACACATCTTGACATATCTCCCACATTGATCGCAGTGTCTCCAGCAACGGCATTCAAGGAGCCAGGAACTTTTCTGCCTACACTGTCCATTGAGTTGTCCTCAAAACCAATATACATCCTGCTATATCTCCCACATGGAAAGTGCCAGGAGGGAAAAGTGAGGATTATGCTTAGACTTTCTCGGAACTGCTTCAAATCAACTACATATCTTTGTGCTGTAAATCTCCCAACAGCCAAACGCAAAAGCAGCAAACATCTCGATGTATGTCCCACATCCAAAGTGCCAAGAGAATAATGTAGAGCTTGCTCTCCCTGTCTTTGAGTACTGTTTTCACTGTCCCGGTTACCTCTTTGCTACCATTCTCTTCAGAGCTGCAGTGAAACCAGGAACCATGTGGAGAAGGCACCCACACTGAAAATGCTTGGAAGGAACGTTGGGGCTTCTTCTCAGTGTCTCTGACATAGGGTTTCACTGTCCTGAGAAAGTCTCTGCTAACACCCTGCAGAGCGCTGTGCCCAATATACAGAAACGTCTTGCGGTATCTCCTACAGGGAAAGTGCCAGGAGGAATTGTGGAGCTTGTTCTCAGTGTCTCTGAGAATTGATCTGATTATTCCTGTGACCTCTTTGCTAAGACTCTCCAGAGAGCCGTCCTCAAAACAAACACACATCTTGACATATCTCCCACATTGATCGCAGTGTCTCCAGGAACGGCATTCAAGGAGCCAGGAACTTTTCTGCCTACACTGTCCATTGAGTTGTCCTCAAAACCAATATACATCCTGCTATATCTCCCACATGGAAAGTGCCAGGAGGGAAAAGTGAGGATTATGCTTAGACTTTCTCGGAACTGCTTCAAATCAACTACATATCTTTGTGCTGTAAATCTCCCAACAGCCAAGCGCAAAAGCAGCAAACATCTCGCTGTATGTCCCACATCGAAAGTGCCAAGAGAGTAATATAGAGCTTGCTCTCCCTGTCTTTGAGTACTGTTTTCACTGTCCCGGTTACCTCTTTGCTAACATTCTCTTCAGAGCTGAAGTGAAACAAGGAACCACGTGGAGAAGGCACCCACACTGAAAATGCCTGGAAGGAACATTGGGGCTTCTTCTCAGTGTCTCTGACATAGGGTTTCACTGTCCCGGGAAAGTCTCTGCTAACACCCTGCAGAGCGCTGTGCCCAATATACAGAAACGTCTTGCGGTATCTCCTACAGGGAAAGTGCCAGGAGGAATTGTGGAGCTTGTTCTCAGTGTCTCTGAGAATTGCTCTGATTATCCCTGTGACCTCTTTGCTAAGACTCTCCAGAGAGCCGTCCTCAAAACCAACACACATCTTGACATATCTCCCACATTGATCGCAGTGTCTCCAGCAACGGCATTCAAGGAGCCAGGAACTTTTCTGCCTACACTGTCCATTGAGTTGTCCTCAAAACCAATATACATCCTGCTATATCTCCCACATGGAAAGTGCCAGGAGGGAAAAGTGAGGATTATGCTTAGACTTTCTCGGAACTGCTTCAAATCAACTACATATCTTTGTGCTGTAAATCTCCCAACAGCCAAACGCAAAAGCAGCAAACATCTCGATGTATGTCCCACATCCAAAGTGCCAAGAGAATAATGTAGAGCTTGCTCTCCCTGTCTTTGAGTACTGTTTTCACTGTCCCGGTTACCTCTTTGCTACCATTCTCTTCAGAGCTGCAGTGAAACCAGGAACCATGTGGAGAAGGCACCCACACTGAAAATGCTTGGAAGGAACGTTGGGGCTTCTTCTCAGTGTCTCTGACATAGGGTTTCACTGTCCTGAGAAAGTCTCTGCTAACACCCTGCAGAGCGCTGTGCCCAATATACAGAAACGTCTTGCGGTATCTCCTACAGGGAAAGTGCCAGGAGGAATTGTGGAGCTTGTTCTCAGTGTCTCTGAGAATTGATCTGATTATTCCTGTGACCTCTTTGCTAAGACTCTCCAGAGAGCCGTCCTCAAAACAAACACACATCTTGACATATCTCCCACATTGATCGCAGTGTCTCCAGGAACGGCATTCAAGGAGCCAGGAACTTTTCTGCCTACACTGTCCATTGAGTTGTCCTCAAAACCAATATACATCCTGCTATATCTCCCACATGGAAAGTGCCAGGAGGGAAAAGTGAGGATTATGCTTAGACTTTCTCGGAACTGCTTCAAATCAACTACATATCTTTGTGCTGTAAATCTCCCAACAGCCAAACGCAAAAGCAGCAAACATCTCGCTGTATGTCCCACATCGAAAGTGCCAAGAGAGTAATGTAGAGCTTGCTCTCCCTGTCTTTGAGTACTGTTTTCACTGTCCCGGTTACCTCTTTGCTAACATTCTCTTCAGAGCTGCAGTGAAACAAGGAACCATGTGGAGAAGGCACCCACACTGAAAATGCCTGGAAGGAACGTTGGGGCTTCTTCTCAGTGTCTCTGACATAGGGTTTCACTGTCCCGGGAAAGTCTCTGCTAACACCCTGCAGAGCGCTGTGCCCAATATACAGAAACGTCTTGCGGTATCTCCTACAGGGAAAGTGCCAGGAGGAACTGTCGAGCTTGTTCTCAGTGTCTCTGAGAATTGATCTGATTATCCCTGTGACCTCTTTGCTAAGACTCTCCAGAGAGCCGTCCTCAAAACAAACACACATCTTGACATATCTCCCACATTGATCGCAGTGTCTCCAGGAACCGCATTCAAGGAGCCAGGAACTTTTCTGCCTACACTGTCCATTGAGTTGTCCTCAAAACCAATATACATCCTGCTATATCTCCCACATGGAAAGTGCCAGGAGGGAAAAGTGAGCATTATGCTTAGACTTTCTCGGAACTGCTTCAAATCAACTAGATATCTTTGTGCTGTAAATCTCCCAACAGCCAAACGCAAAAGCAGCAAACATCTCGCTGTATGTCCCACATCCAAAGTGCCAAGAGAGAGCTTGCTCTCCCTGTCTTTGAGTACTGTTTTCACTGTCCCGGTTACCTCTTTGCTACCATTCTCTTCAGAGCTGCAGTGAAACCAGGAACCATGTGGAGAAGGCACCCACACTGAAAATGCCTGGAAGGAACGTTGGGGCTTCTTCTCAGTGTCTCTGACATAGGGTTTCACTGTCCCGGGAAAGTCTCTGCTAACACCCTGCAGAGCGCTGTGCCCAATATACAGAAACGTCTTGCGGTATCTCCTACAGGGAAAGTGCCAGGAGGAATTGTGGAGCTTGTTCTCAGTGTCTCTGAGAATTGATCTGATTATCCCTGTGACCTCTTTGCTAAGACTCTCCAGAGAGCCGTCCTCAAAACAAACACACATCTTGACATATCTCCCACATTGATCGCAGTGTCTCCAGGAACGGCATTCAAGGAGCCAGGAACTTTTCTGCCTACACTGTCCATTGAGTTGTCCTCAAAACCAATATACATCCTGCTATATCTCCCACATGGAAAGTGCCAGGAGGGAAAAGTGAGGATTATGCTTAGACTTTCTCGGAACTGCTTCAAATCAACTAGATATCTTTGTGCTGTAAATCTCCCAACAGCCAAACGCAAAAGCAGCAAACATCTCGCTGTATGTCCCACATCGAAAGTGCCAAGAGTGTAATGTAGAGCTTGCTCTCCCTGTCTTTGAGTACTGTTTTCACTGTCCCGGTTACCTCTTTGCTAACATTCTCTTCAGAGCTGCAGTGAAACAAGGAACCATGTGGAGAAGGCACCCACACTGAAAATGCCTGGAAGGAACGTTGGGGCTTCTTCTCAGTGTCTCTGACATAGGGTTTCACTGTCCCGGGAAAGTCTCTGCTAACACCCTGCAGAGCGCTGTGCCCAATATACAGAAACGTCTTGCGGTATCTCCTACAGGGAAAGTGCCAGGAGGAACTGTCGAGCTTGTTCTCAGTGTCTCTGAGAATTGATCTGATTATCCCTGTGACCTCTTTGCTAAGACTCTCCAGAGAGCCGTCCTCAAAACAAACACACATCTTGACATATCTCCCACATTGATCGCAGTGTCTCCAGGAACGGCATTCAAGGAGCCAGGAACTTTTCTGCCTACACTGTCCATTGAGTTGTCCTCAAAACCAATATACATCCTGCTATATCTCCCACATGGAAAGTGCCAGGAGGGAAAAGTGAGGATTATGCTTAGACTTTCTCGGAACTGCTTCAAATCAACTAGATATCTTTGTGCTGTAAATCTCCCAACAGCCAAACGCAAAAGCAGCAAACATCTCGCTGTATGTCCCACATCCAAAGTGCCAAGAGAGAGCTTGCTCTCCCTGTCTTTGAGTACTGTTTTCACTGTCCCGGTTACCTCTTTGCTACCATTCTCTTCAGAGCTGCAGTGAAACCAGGAACCATGTGGAGAAGGCACCCACACTGAAAATGCCTGGAAGGAACGTTGGGGCTTCTTCTCAGTGTCTCTGACATAGGGTTTCACTGTCCCGGGAAAGTCTCTGCTAACACCCTGCAGAGCGCTGTGCCCAATATACAGAAACGTCTTGCGGTATCTCCTACAGGGAAAGTGCCAGGAGGAATTGTGGAGCTTGTTCTCAGTGTCTCTGAGAATTGATCTGATTATCCCTGTGACCTCTTTGCTAAGACTCTCCAGAGAGCCGTCCTCAAAACAAACACACATCTTGACATATCTCCCACATTGATCGCAGTGTCTCCAGGAACGGCATTCAAGGAGCCAGGAACTTTTCTGCCTACACTGTCCATTGAGTTGTCCTCAAAACCAATATACATCCTGCTATATCTCCCACATGGAAAGTGCCAGGAGGGAAAAGTGAGGATTATGCTTAGACTTTCTCGGAACTGCTTCAAATCAACTAGATATCTTTGTGCTGTAAATCTCCCAACAGCCAAACGCAAAAGCAGCAAACATCTCGCTGTATGTCCCACATCGAAAGTGCCAAGAGTGTAATGTAGAGCTTGCTCTCCCTGTCTTTGAGTACTGTTTTCACTGTCCCGGTTACCTCTTTGCTAACATTCTCTTCAGAGCTGCAGTGAAACAAGGAACCATGTGGAGAAGGCACCCACACTGAAAATGCCTGGAAGGAACGTTGGGGCTTCTTCTCAGTGTCTCTGACATAGGGTTTCACTGTCCCGGGAAAGTCTCTGCTAACACCCTGCAGAGCGCTGTGCCCAATATACAGAAACGTCTTGCGGTATCTCCTACAGGGAAAGTGCCAGGAGGAACTGTCGAGCTTGTTCTCAGTGTCTCTGAGAATTGATCTGATTATCCCTGTGACCTCTTTGCTAAGACTCTCCAGGGAGCCGTCCTCAAAACAAACACACATCTTGACATATCTCCCACATTGATCGCAGTGTCTCCAGGAACGGCATTCAAGGAGCCAGGAACTTTTCTGCCTACACTGTCCATTGAGTTGTCCTCAAAACCAATATACATCCTGCTATATCTCCCACATGGAAAGTGCCAGGAGGGAAAAGTGAGGATTATGCTTAGACTTTCTCGGAACTGCTTCAAATCAACTACATATCTTTGTGCTGTAAATCTCCCAACAGCCAAACGCAAAAGCAGCAAACATCTCGATGTATGTCCCACATCCAAAGTGCCAAGAGAATAATGTAGAGCTTGCTCTCCCTGTCTTTGAGTACTGTTTTCACTGTCCCGGTTACCTCTTTGCTACCATTCTCTTCAGAGCTGCAGTGAAACCAGGAACCATGTGGAGAAGGCACCCACACTGAAAATGCTTGGAAGGAACGTTGGGGCTTCTTCTCAGTGTCTCTGACATAGGGTTTCACTGTCCTGAGAAAGTCTCTGCTAACACCCTGCAGAGCGCTGTGCCCAATATACAGAAACGTCTTGCGGTATCTCCTACAGGGAAAGTGCCAGGAGGAATTGTGGAGCTTGTTCTCAGTGTCTCTGAGAATTGATCTGATTATTCCTGTGACCTCTTTGCTAAGACTCTCCAGAGAGCCGTCCTCAAAACAAACACACATCTTGACATATCTCCCACATTGATCGCAGTGTCTCCAGGAACGGCATTCAAGGAGCCAGGAACTTTTCTGCCTACACTGTCCATTGAGTTGTCCTCAAAACCAATATACATCCTGCTATATCTCCCACATGGAAAGTGCCAGGAGGGAAAAGTGAGGATTATGCTTAGACTTTCTCGGAACTGCTTCAAATCAACTACATATCTTTGTGCTGTAAATCTCCCAACAGCCAAACGCAAAAGCAGCAAACATCTCGCTGTATGTCCCACATCGAAAGTGCCAAGAGAGTAATGTAGAGCTTGCTCTCCCTGTCTTTGAGTACTGTTTTCACTGTCCCGGTTACCTCTTTGCTAACATTCTCTTCAGAGCTGCAGTGAAACAAGGAACCATGTGGAGAAGGCACCCACACTGAAAATGCCTGGAAGGAACGTTGGGGCTTCTTCTCAGTGTCTCTGACATAGGGTTTCACTGTCCCGGGAAAGTCTCTGCTAACACCCTGCAGAGCGCTGTGCCCAATATACAGAAACGTCTTGCGGTATCTCCTACAGGGAAAGTGCCAGGAGGAACTGTCGAGCTTGTTCTCAGTGTCTCTGAGAATTGATCTGATTATCCCTGTGACCTCTTTGCTAAGACTCTCCAGAGAGCCGTCCTCAAAACAAACACACATCTTGACATATCTCCCACATTGATCGCAGTGTCTCCAGGAACCGCATTCAAGGAGCCAGGAACTTTTCTGCCTACACTGTCCATTGAGTTGTCCTCAAAACCAATATACATCCTGCTATATCTCCCACATGGAAAGTGCCAGGAGGGAAAAGTGAGCATTATGCTTAGACTTTCTCGGAACTGCTTCAAATCAACTAGATATCTTTGTGCTGTAAATCTCCCAACAGCCAAACGCAAAAGCAGCAAACATCTCGCTGTATGTCCCACATCCAAAGTGCCAAGAGAGAGCTTGCTCTCCCTGTCTTTGAGTACTGTTTTCACTGTCCCGGTTACCTCTTTGCTACCATTCTCTTCAGAGCTGCAGTGAAACCAGGAACCATGTGGAGAAGGCACCCACACTGAAAATGCCTGGAAGGAACGTTGGGGCTTCTTCTCAGTGTCTCTGACATAGGGTTTCACTGTCCCGGGAAAGTCTCTGCTAACACCCTGCAGAGCGCTGTGCCCAATATACAGAAACGTCTTGCGGTATCTCCTACAGGGAAAGTGCCAGGAGGAATTGTGGAGCTTGTTCTCAGTGTCTCTGAGAATTGATCTGATTATCCCTGTGACCTCTTTGCTAAGACTCTCCAGAGAGCCGTCCTCAAAACAAACACACATCTTGACATATCTCCCACATTGATCGCAGTGTCTCCAGGAACGGCATTCAAGGAGCCAGGAACTTTTCTGCCTACACTGTCCATTGAGTTGTCCTCAAAACCAATATACATCCTGCTATATCTCCCACATGGAAAGTGCCAGGAGGGAAAAGTGAGGATTATGCTTAGACTTTCTCGGAACTGCTTCAAATCAACTAGATATCTTTGTGCTGTAAATCTCCCAACAGCCAAACGCAAAAGCAGCAAACATCTCGCTGTATGTCCCACATCGAAAGTGCCAAGAGTGTAATGTAGAGCTTGCTCTCCCTGTCTTTGAGTACTGTTTTCACTGTCCCGGTTACCTCTTTGCTAACATTCTCTTCAGAGCTGCAGTGAAACAAGGAACCATGTGGAGAAGGCACCCACACTGAAAATGCCTGGAAGGAACGTTGGGGCTTCTTCTCAGTGTCTCTGACATAGGGTTTCACTGTCCCGGGAAAGTCTCTGCTAACACCCTGCAGAGCGCTGTGCCCAATATACAGAAACGTCTTGCGGTATCTCCTACAGGGAAAGTGCCAGGAGGAACTGTCGAGCTTGTTCTCAGTGTCTCTGAGAATTGATCTGATTATCCCTGTGACCTCTTTGCTAAGACTCTCCAGAGAGCCGTCCTCAAAACAAACACACATCTTGACATATCTCCCACATTGATCGCAGTGTCTCCAGGAACGGCATTCAAGGAGCCAGGAACTTTTCTGCCTACACTGTCCATTGAGTTGTCCTCAAAACCAATATACATCCTGCTATATCTCCCACATGGAAAGTGCCAGGAGGGAAAAGTGAGGATTATGCTTAGACTTTCTCGGAACTGCTTCAAATCAACTAGATATCTTTGTGCTGTAAATCTCCCAACAGCCAAACGCAAAAGCAGCAAACATCTCGCTGTATGTCCCACATCCAAAGTGCCAAGAGAGAGCTTGCTCTCCCTGTCTTTGAGTACTGTTTTCACTGTCCCGGTTACCTCTTTGCTACCATTCTCTTCAGAGCTGCAGTGAAACCAGGAACCATGTGGAGAAGGCACCCACACTGAAAATGCCTGGAAGGAACGTTGGGGCTTCTTCTCAGTGTCTCTGACATAGGGTTTCACTGTCCCGGGAAAGTCTCTGCTAACACCCTGCAGAGCGCTGTGCCCAATATACAGAAACGTCTTGCGGTATCTCCTACAGGGAAAGTGCCAGGAGGAATTGTGGAGCTTGTTCTCAGTGTCTCTGAGAATTGATCTGATTATCCCTGTGACCTCTTTGCTAAGACTCTCCAGAGAGCCGTCCTCAAAACAAACACACATCTTGACATATCTCCCACATTGATCGCAGTGTCTCCAGGAACGGCATTCAAGGAGCCAGGAACTTTTCTGCCTACACTGTCCATTGAGTTGTCCTCAAAACCAATATACATCCTGCTATATCTCCCACATGGAAAGTGCCAGGAGGGAAAAGTGAGGATTATGCTTAGACTTTCTCGGAACTGCTTCAAATCAACTAGATATCTTTGTGCTGTAAATCTCCCAACAGCCAAACGCAAAAGCAGCAAACATCTCGCTGTATGTCCCACATCGAAAGTGCCAAGAGTGTAATGTAGAGCTTGCTCTCCCTGTCTTTGAGTACTGTTTTCACTGTCCCGGTTACCTCTTTGCTAACATTCTCTTCAGAGCTGCAGTGAAACAAGGAACCATGTGGAGAAGGCACCCACACTGAAAATGCCTGGAAGGAACGTTGGGGCTTCTTCTCAGTGTCTCTGACATAGGGTTTCACTGTCCCGGGAAAGTCTCTGCTAACACCCTGCAGAGCGCTGTGCCCAATATACAGAAACGTCTTGCGGTATCTCCTACAGGGAAAGTGCCAGGAGGAACTGTCGAGCTTGTTCTCAGTGTCTCTGAGAATTGATCTGATTATCCCTGTGACCTCTTTGCTAAGACTCTCCAGGGAGCCGTCCTCAAAACAAACACACATCTTGACATATCTCCCACATTGATCGCAGTGTCTCCAGGAACGGCATTCAAGGAGCCAGGAACTTTTCTGCCTACACTGTCCATTGAGTTGTCCTCAAAACCAATATACATCCTGCTATATCTCCCACATGGAAAGTGCCAGGAGGGAAAAGTGAGGATTATGCTTAGACTTTCTCGGAACTGCTTCAAATCAACTAGATATCTTTGTGCCGTAAATCTCCCAACAGCCAAACGCAAAAGCAGCAAACATCTCGCTGTATGTCCCACATCGAAAGTGCCAAGAGAGTAATGTAGAGCTTGCTCTCCCTGTCTTTGAGTACTGTTTTCACTGTCCCGGTTACCTCTTTGCTACCATTCTCTTCAGAGCTGCATTGAAAACACGAACCATGTGGAGAAGGCACCCACACTGAAAATGACTGGAAGGAACGTTGGGGCTTCTTCTCAGTGTCTCTGACATAGGGTTTCACTGTCCCGGGAAAGTCTCTGCTAACACCCTGCAGAGCGCTGTGCCCAATATACAGAAACGTCTTGCGGTATCTCCTACAGGGAAAGTGCCAGGAGGAATTGTGGAGCTTGTTCTCAGTGTCTCTGAGAATTGATCTGATTATCCCTGTGACCTCTTTGCTAAGACTCTCCAGAGAGCCGTCCTCAAAACAAACACACATCTTGACATATCTCCCACATTGATCGCAGTGTCTCCAGGAACGGCATTCAAGGAGCCAGGAACTTTTCTGCCTACACTGTCCATTGAGTTGTCCTCAAAACCAATATACATCCTGCTATATCTCCCACATGGAAAGTGCCAGGAGGGAAAAGTGAGGATTATGCTTAGACTTTCTCGGAACTGCTTCAAATCAACTAGATATCTTTGTGCTGTAAATCTCCCAACAGCCAAACGCAAAAGCAGCAAACATCTCGCTGTATGTCCCACATCGAAAGTGCCAAGAGAGTAATGTAGAGCTTGCTCTCCCTGTCTTTGAGTACTGTTTTCACTGTCCCGGTTACCTCTTTGCTAACATTCTCTTCAGAGCTGCAGTGAAACCAGGAACCATGTGGAGAAGGCACCCACACTGAAAATGCCTGGAAGGAACGTTGGGGCTTCTTCTCAGTGTCTCTGACATAGGGTTTCACTGTCCCGGGAAAGTCTCTGCTAACACCCTGCAGAGCGCTGTGCCCAATATACAGAAACGTCTTGCGGTATCTCCTACAGGAAAAGTGCCAGGAGGAATTGTGGAGCTTGTTCTCAGTGTCTCTGAGAATTGCTCTGATTATCCCTGTGACCTCTTTGCTAAGACTCTCCAGAGAGCCGTCCTCAAAACAAACACACATCTTGACATATCTCCCACATTGATCGCAGTGTCTCCAGCAACGGCATTCAAGGAGCCAGGAACTTTTCTGCCTACACTGTCCATTGAGTTGTCCTCAAAACCAATATACATCCTGCTATATCTCCCACATGGAAAGTGCCAGGAGGGAAAAGTGAGGATTATGCTTAGACTTTCTCGGAACTGCTTCAAATCAACTACATATCTTTGTGCTGTAAATCTCCCAACAGCCAAACGCAAAAGCAGCAAACATCTCGCTGTATGTCCCACATCGAAAGTGCCAAGAGAGTAATGTAGAGCTTGCTCTCCCTGTCTTTGAGTACTGTTTTCACTGTCCCGGTTACCTCTTTGCTACCATTCTCTTCAGAGCTGCAGTGAAACCAGGAACCATGTGGAGAAGGCACCCACACTGAAAATGCCTGGAAGGAACGTTGGGGCTTCTTCTCAGTGTCTCTGACATAGGGTTTCACTGTCCCGGGAAAGTCTCTGCTAACACCCTGCAGAGCGCTGTGCCCAATATACAGAAACGTCTTGCGGTATCTCCTACAGGGAAAGTGCCAGGAGGAATTGTGGAGCTTGTTCTCAGTGTCTCTGAGAATTGATCTGATTATCCCTGTGACCTCTTTGCTAAGACTCTCCAGGGAGCCGTCCTCAAAACAAACACACATCTTGACATATCTCCCACATTGATCGCAGTGTCTCCAGGAACGGCATTCAAGGAGCCAGGAACTTTTCTGCCTACACTGTCCATTGAGTTGTCCTCAAAACCAATATACATCCTGCTATATCTCCCACATGGAAAGTGCCAGGAGGGAAAAGTGAGGATTATGCTTAGACTTTCTCGGAACTGCTTCAAATCAACTAGATATCTTTGTGCCGTAAATCTCCCAACAGCCAAACGCAAAAGCAGCAAACATCTCGCTGTATGTCCCACATCGAAAGTGCCAAGAGAGTAATGTAGAGCTTGCTCTCCCTGTCTTTGAGTACTGTTTTCACTGTCCCGGTTACCTCTTTGCTACCATTCTCTTCAGAGCTGCATTGAAAACACGAACCATGTGGAGAAGGCACCCACACTGAAAATGACTGGAAGGAACGTTGGGGCTTCTTCTCAGTGTCTCTGACATAGGGTTTCACTGTCCCGGGAAAGTCTCTGCTAACACCCTGCAGAGCGCTGTGCCCAATATACAGAAACGTCTTGCGGTATCTCCTACAGGGAAAGTGCCAGGAGGAATTGTGGAGCTTGTTCTCAGTGTCTCTGAGAATTGATCTGATTATCCCTGTGACCTCTTTGCTAAGACTCTCCAGAGAGCCGTCCTCAAAACAAACACACATCTTGACATATCTCCCACATTGATCGCAGTGTCTCCAGGAACGGCATTCAAGGAGCCAGGAACTTTTCTGCCTACACTGTCCATTGAGTTGTCCTCAAAACCAATATACATCCTGCTATATCTCCCACATGGAAAGTGCCAGGAGGGAAAAGTGAGGATTATGCTTAGACTTTCTCGGAACTGCTTCAAATCAACTAGATATCTTTGTGCTGTAAATCTCCCAACAGCCAAACGCAAAAGCAGCAAACATCTCGCTGTATGTCCCACATCGAAAGTGCCAAGAGAGTAATGTAGAGCTTGCTCTCCCTGTCTTTGAGTACTGTTTTCACTGTCCCAGTTACCTCTTTGCTAACATTCTCTTCAGAGCTGCAGTGAAACCAGGAACCATGTGGAGAAGGCACCCACACTGAAAATGCCTGGAAGCAACGTTGGGGCTTCTTCTCAGTGTCTCTGACATAGGGTTTCACTGTCCCGGGAAAGTCTCTGCTAACACCCTGCAGAGCGCTGTGCCCAATATACAGAAACGTCTTGCGGTATCTCCTACAGGGAAAGTGCCAGGAGGAATTGTGGAGCTTGTTCTCAGTGTCTCTGAGAATTGCTCTGATTATCCCTGTGACCTCTTTGCTAAGACTCTCCAGAGAGCCGTCCTCAAAACAAACACACATCTTGACATATCTCCCACATTGATCGCAGTGTCTCCAGGAACGGCATTCAAGGAGCCAGGAACTTTTCTGCCTACACTGTCCATTGAGTTGTCCTCAAAACCAATATACATCCTGCTATATCTCCCACATGGAAAGTGCCAGGAGGGAAAAGTGAGGATTATGCTTAGACTTTCTCGGAACTGCTTCAAATCAACTACATATCTTTGTGCTGTAAATCTCCCAACAGCCAAACACAAAAGCAGCAAACATCTCGCTGTATGTCCCACATCGAAAGTGCCAAGAGAGTAATGTAGAGCTTGCTCTCCCTGTCTTTGAGTACTGTTTTCACTGTCCCGGTTACCTCTTTGCTACCATTCTCTTCAGAGCTGCAGTGAAACCAGGAACCATGTGGAGAAGGCACCCACACTGAAAATGCCTGGAAGCAACGTTGGGGCTTCTTCTCAGTGTCTCTGACATAGGGTTTCACTGTCCCGGGAAAGTCTCTGCTAACACCCTGCAGAGCGCTGTGCCCAATATACAGAAACGTCTTGCGGTATCTCCTACAGGGAAAGTGCCAGGAGGAATTGTGGAGCTTGTTCTCAGTGTCTCTGAGAATTGCTCTGATTATCCCTGTGACCTCTTTGCTAAGACTCTCCAGAGAGCCGTCCTCAAAACAAACACACATCTTGACATATCTCCCACATTGATCGCAGTGTCTCCAGCAACGGCATTCAAGGAGCCAGGAACTTTTCTGCCTACACTGTCCATTGAGTTGTCCTCAAAACCAATATACATCCTGCTATATCTCCCACATGGAAAGTGCCAGGAGGGAAAAGTGAGGATTATGCTTAGACTTTCTCGGAACTGCTTCAAATCAACTACATATCTTTGTGCTGTAAATCTCCCAACAGCCAAACGCAAAAGCAGCAAACATCTCGCTGTATGTCCCACATCGAAAGTGCCAAGAGAGTAATGTAGAGCTTGCTCTCCCTGTCTTTGAGTACTGTTTTCACTGTCCCGGTTACCTCTTTGCTACCATTCTCTTCAGAGCTGCAGTGAAACCAGGAACCATGTGGAGAAGGCACCCACACTGAAAATGCCTGGAAGGAACGTTGGGGCTTCTTCTCAGTGTCTCTGACATAGGGTTTCACTGTCCCGGGAAAGTCTCTGCTAACACCCTGCAGAGCGCTGTGCCCAATATACAGAAACGTCTTGCGGTATCTCCTACAGGGAAAGTGCCAGGAGGAATTGTGGAGCTTGTTCTCAGTGTCTCTGAGAATTGATCTGATTATCCCTGTGACCTCTTTGCTAAGACTCTCCAGGGAGCCGTCCTCAAAACAAACACACATCTTGACATATCTCCCACATTGATCGCAGTGTCTCCAGGAACGGCATTCAAGGAGCCAGGAACTTTTCTGCCTACACTGTCCATTGAGTTGTCCTCAAAACCAATATACATCCTGCTATATCTCCCACATGGAAAGTGCCAGGAGGGAAAAGTGAGGATTATGCTTAGACTTTCTCGGAACTGCTTCAAATCAACTAGATATCTTTGTGCCGTAAATCTCCCAACAGCCAAACGCAAAAGCAGCAAACATCTCGCTGTATGTCCCACATCGAAAGTGCCAAGAGAGTAATGTAGAGCTTGCTCTCCCTGTCTTTGAGTACTGTTTTCACTGTCCCGGTTACCTCTTTGCTACCATTCTCTTCAGAGCTGCATTGAAAACACGAACCATGTGGAGAAGGCACCCACACTGAAAATGACTGGAAGGAACGTTGGGGCTTCTTCTCAGTGTCTCTGACATAGGGTTTCACTGTCCCGGGAAAGTCTCTGCTAACACCCTGCAGAGCGCTGTGCCCAATATACAGAAACGTCTTGCGGTATCTCCTACAGGGAAAGTGCCAGGAGGAATTGTGGAGCTTGTTCTCAGTGTCTCTGAGAATTGATCTGATTATCCCTGTGACCTCTTTGCTAAGACTCTCCAGAGAGCCGTCCTCAAAACAAACACACATCTTGACATATCTCCCACATTGATCGCAGTGTCTCCAGGAACGGCATTCAAGGAGCCAGGAACTTTTCTGCCTACACTGTCCATTGAGTTGTCCTCAAAACCAATATACATCCTGCTATATCTCCCACATGGAAAGTGCCAGGAGGGAAAAGTGAGGATTATGCTTAGACTTTCTCGGAACTGCTTCAAATCAACTAGATATCTTTGTGCTGTAAATCTCCCAACAGCCAAACGCAAAAGCAGCAAACATCTCGCTGTATGTCCCACATCGAAAGTGCCAAGAGAGTAATGTAGAGCTTGCTCTCCCTGTCTTTGAGTACTGTTTTCACTGTCCCGGTTACCTCTTTGCTAACATTCTCTTCAGAGCTGCAGTGAAACCAGGAACCATGTGGAGAAGGCACCCACACTGAAAATGCCTGGAAGGAACGTTGGGGCTTCTTCTCAGTGTCTCTGACATAGGGTTTCACTGTCCCGGGAAAGTCTCTGCTAACACCCTGCAGAGCGCTGTGCCCAATATACAGAAACGTCTTGCGGTATCTCCTACAGGAAAAGTGCCAGGAGGAATTGTGGAGCTTGTTCTCAGTGTCTCTGAGAATTGATCTGATTATCCGTGTGACCTCTTTGCTAAGACTCTCCAGAGAGCCGTCCTCAAAACAAACACACATCTTGACATATCTCCCACATTGATCGCAGTGTCTCCAGGAACGGCATTCAAGGAGCCAGGAACTTTTCTGCCTACACTGTCCATTGAGTTGTCCTCAAAACCAATATACATCCTGCTATATCTCCCACATGGAAAGTGCCAGGAGGGAAAAGTGAGGATTATGCTTAGACTTTCTCGGAACTGCTTCAAATCAACTACATATCTTTGTGCTGTAAATCTCCCAACAGCCAAACACAAAAGCAGCAAACATCTCGCTGTATGTCCCACATCGAAAGGGCCAAGAGAGTAATGTAGAGCTTGCTCTCCCTGTCTTTGAGTACTGTTTTCACTGTCCCGGTTACCTCTTTGCTACCATTCTCTTCAGAGCTGCAGTGAAACCAGGAACCATGTGGAGAAGGCACCCACACTGAAAATGCCTGGAAGGAACGTTGGGGCTTCTTCTCAGTGTCTCTGACATAGGGTTTCACTGTCCCGGGAAAGTCTCTGCTAACACCCTGCAGAGCGCTGTGCCCAATATACAGAAACGTCTTGCGGTATCTCCTACAGGGAAAGTGCCAGGAGGAATTGTGGAGCTTGTTCTCAGTGTCTCTGAGAATTGCTCTGATTATCCCTGTGACCTCTTTGCTAAGACTCTCCAGAGAGCCGTCCTCAAAACAAACACACATCTTGACATATCTCCCACATTGATCGCAGTGTCTCCAGCAACGGCATTCAAGGAGCCAGGAACTTTTCTGCCTACACTGTCCATTGAGTTGTCCTCAAAACCAATCTACATCCTGCTATATCTCCCACATGGAAAGTGCCAGGAGGGAAAAGTGAGGATTATGCTTAGACTTTCTCGGAACTGCTTCAAATCAACTACATATCTTTGTGCTGTAAATCTCCCAACAGCCAAGCGCAAAAGCAGCAAACATCTCGCTGTATGTCCCACATCCAAAGTGCCAAGAGAATAATGTAGAGCTTGCTCTCCCTGTCTTTGAGTACTGTTTTCACTGTCCCGGTTACCTCTTTGCTACCATTCTCTTCAGAGCTGCAGTGAAACCAGGAACCATGTGGAGAAGGCACCCACACTGAAAATGCTTGGAAGGAACGTTGGGGCTTCTTCTCAGTGTCTCTGACATAGGGTTTCACTGTCCTGGGAAAGTCTCTGCTAACACCCTGCAGAGCGCTGTGCCCAATATACAGAAACGTCTTGCGGTATCTCCTACAGGGAAAGTGCCAGGAGGAATTGTGGAGCTTGTTCTCAGTGTCTCTGAGAATTGCTCTGATTATCCCTGTGACCTCTTTGCTAAGACTCTCCAGAGAGCCGTCCTCAAAACAAACACACATCTTGACATATCTCCCACATTGATCGCAGTGTCTCCAGCAACGGCATTCAAGGAGCCAGGAACTTTTCTGCCTACACTGTCCATTGAGTTGTCCTCAAAACCAATATACATCCTGCTATATCTCCCACATGGATAGTGCCAGGAGGGAAAAGTGAGGATTATGCTTAGACTTTCTCGGAACTGCTTCAAATCAACTAGATATCTTTGTGCTGTAAATCTCCCAACAGCCAAACGCAAAAGCAGCAAACATCTCGCTGTATGTCCCACATCGAAAGTGCCAAGAGAGTAATGTAGAGCTTGCTCTCCCTGTCTTTGAGTACTGTTTTCACTGTCCCGGTTACCTCTTTGCTAACATTCTCTTCAGAGCTGCAGTGAAACCAGGAACCATGTGGAGAAGGCACCCACACTGAAAATGCCTGGAAGGAACGTTGGGGCTTCTTCTCAGTGTCTCTGACATAGGGTTTCACTGTCCCGGGAAAGTCTCTGCTAACACCCTGCAGAGCGCTGTGCCCAATATACAGAAACGTCTTGCGGTATCTCCTACAGGAAAAGTGCCAGGAGGAATTGTGGAGCTTGTTCTCAGTGTCTCTGAGAATTGATCTGATTATCCGTGTGACCTCTTTGCTAAGACTCTCCAGAGAGCCGTCCTCAAAACAAACACACATCTTGACATATCTCCCACATTGATCGCAGTGTCTCCAGGAACGGCATTCAAGGAGCCAGGAACTTTTCTGCCTACACTGTCCATTGAGTTGTCCTCAAAACCAATATACATCCTGCTATATCTCCCACATGGAAAGTGCCAGGAGGGAAATGTAGAGCTTGTTCTCCCTGTCTTTGAGTACTGCTTTCTACTCTCCTGGTTACCTCTTTGCTAACGTTCTCTCGAGAGAGTTGTGCTCCAAACCAAAGCACACCTTGACATATCTCCCGCATGGAAAGTGCTATTAGGCAATTGTAGGATTTGATTGCAGTGTCTCTCCAGGAACGGCATTCAGTGAGCCAGGAACTTTTCTGCCTACACTGTCCACTGAGTTGTCCTCAAAACCGATATATATCCTGCTATATCTACTACATGGAAAGTGCCAAGAGAATAATGTAGAGCTTGCTCTCCCTGTCTTTGAGTACTGTTTTCACTGTCCCGATGACCTCTTTGCTAACATTCTCTTCAGAGCTGCAGTGAAACCAGGAACCATGTGGAGAAGGCACCCACACTGAAAATGCCTGGAAGGAACGTTGGGGCTTCTTCTCAGTGTCTCTGACATAGGGTTTCACTGTCCCGGGAAAGTCTCTGCTAACACCCTGCAGAGCGCTGTGCCCAATATACAGAAACGTCTTGCGGTATCTCCTACAGGGAAAGTGCCAGGAGGAACTGTCGAGCTTGTTCTCAGTGTCTCTGAGAATTGCTCTGATTATCCCTGTGACCTCTTTGCTAAGACTCTCCAGAGAGCCGTCCTCAAAACAAACACACATCTTGACATATCTCCCACATTGATCGCAGTGTCTCCAGCAACGGCATTCAAGGAGCCAGGAACTTTTCTGCCTACACTGTCCATTGAGTTGTCCTCAAAACCAATATACATCCTGCTATATCTCCCACATGGAAAGTGCCAGGAGGGAAAAGTGAGGATTATGCTTAGACTTTCTCGGAACTGCTTCAAATCAACTAGATATCTTTGTGCTGTAAATCTCCCAACAGCCAAACGCAAAAGCAGCAAACATCTCGCTGTATGTCCCACATCGAAAGTGCCAAGAGAGTAATGTAGAGCTTGCTCTCCCTGTCTTTGAGTACTGTTTTCACTGTCCCGGTTACCTCTTTGCTACCATTCTCTTCAGAGCTGCAGTGAAACCAGGAACCATGTGGAGAAGGCACCCACACTGAAAATGCCTGGAAGCAACGTTGGGGCTTCTTCTCAGTGTCTCTGACATAGGGTTTCACTGTCCCGGGAAAGTCTCTGCTAACACCCTGCAGAGCGCTGTGCCCAATATACAGAAACGTCTTGCAGTATCTCCTACAGGGAAAGTGCCAGGAGGAATTGTGGAGCTTGTTCTCAGTGTCTATGAGAATTGCTCTGATTATCCCTGTGACCTCTTTGCTAAGACTCTCCAGAGAGCCGTCCTCAAAACAAACACACATCTTGACATATCTCCCACATTGATCGCAGTGTCTCCAGGAACGGCATTCAAGGAGCCAGGAACTTTTCTGCCTACACTGTCCATTGAGTTGTCCTCAAAACCAATATACATCCTGCTATATCTCCCACATGGAAAGTGCCAGGAGGGAAAAGTGAGGATTATGCTTAGACTTTCTCGGAACTGCTTCAAATCAACTACATATCTTTGTGCTGTAAATCTCCCAACAGCCAAACGCAAAAGCAGCAAACATCTCGCTGTATGTCCCACATCGAAAGTGCCAAGAGAGTAATGTAGAGTTTGCTCTCCCTGTCTTTGAGTACTGTTTTCACTGTCCCGGTTACCTCTTTGCTAACATTCTCTTCAGAGCTGCAGTGAAACCAGGAACCATGTGGAGAAGGCACCCACACTGAAAATGCCTGGAAGCAACGTTGGGGCTTCTTCTCAGTGTCTCTGACATAGGGTTTCACTGTCCCGGGAAAGTCTCTGCTAACACCCTGCAGAGCGCTGTGCCCAATATACAGAAACGTCTTGCGGTATCTCCTACAGGGAAAGTGCCAGGAGGAACTGTCGAGCTTGTTCTCAGTGTCTCTGAGAATTGCTCTGATTATCCCTGTGACCTCTTTGCTAAGACTCTCCAGAGAGCCGTCCTCAAAACCAACACACATCTTGACATATCTCCCACATTGATCACAGGGTCTCCAGAAACGGCATTCAATGAGCCGGGAACTTTTCTCCCTACACTGTCCATTGAGTTGTCCTCAAAACCAGTATACATCCTGCTATATCTCCCACATGGAAAGTGCCAGGTAGGAAATGTAGAGCTTGTTCTCCCTGTCTTTGAGTACTGTTTTCTACTCTCCTGGTTACCTCTTTGCTAACGTTCTCTCGAGAGAGTTGTGCTCCAAACCAAAGCACACCTTGACATATCTCCCACATGGAAAGTGCTATTAGGCAATTGTAGGATTTGATTGCAGTGTCTCTCCAGGAACGGCATTCAGTGAGCCAGGAACTTTTCTGCCTACACTGTCCACTGAGTTGTCCTCAAAACCGATATATATCCTGCTATATCTACTACATGGAAAGTGCCAAGAGAATAATGTAGAGCTTACTCTCCCTGTCTTTGAGTACTGTTTTCACTGTCCCAGTTACCTCTTTGCTACCATTCTCTTCAGAGCTGCAGTGAAACCAGGAACCATGTGGAGAAGGCACCCACACTGAAAATGCCTGGAAGGAACGTTGGGGCTTCTTCTCAGTGTCTCTGACATAGGGTTTCGTTGTCCCGGGAAAGTCTCTGCTAACACCCTGCAGAGCGCTGTGCCCAATATACAGAAACGTCTTGCGGTATCTCCTACAGGGAAAGTGCCAGGAGGAATTGTGGAGCTTGTTCTCAGTGTCTCTGAGAATTGATCTGATTATCCCTGTGACCTCTTTGCTAAGACTCTCCAGAGAGCCGTCCTCAAAACCAACACACATCTTGACGTATCTCCCACATTGTTCGCAGTGTCTCCAGGAACGGCATTCAAGGAGCCAGGAACTTTTCTGCCTACACTGTCCATTGAGTTGTCCTCCAAACCAATATACATCCTGCTATATCTCCCACATGGAAAGTGCCAGGAGGGAAAAGTGAGGATTATGCTTAGACTTTCTCGGAACTGCTTCAAATCAACTAGATATCTTTGTGCTGTAAATCTCCCAACAGCCAAACGCAAAAGCAGCAAACATCTCGCTGTATGTCCCACATCGAAAGTGCCAAGAGAGTAATGTAGAGCTTGCTCTCCCTGTCTTTGAGTACTGTTTTCACTGTCCCAGTTACCTCTTTGCTACCATTCTCTTCAGAGCTGCAGTGAAACCAGGAACCATGTGGAGAAGGCACCCACACTGAAAATGCCTGGAAGGAACGTTGGGGCTTCTTCTCAGTGTCTCTGACATAGGGTTTCACTGTCCCGGGAAAGTCTCTGCTAACACCCTGCAGAGCGCTGCGCCCAATATACAGAAACGTCTTGCGGTATCTCCTACAGGGAAAGTGCCAGGAGGAATTGTGGAGCTTGTTCTCAGTGTCTCTGAGAATTGATCTGATTATCCCTGTGACCTCTTTGCTAAGACTCTCCAGAGAGCCGTCCTCAAAACAAACACACATCTTGACATATCTCCCACATTGATCGCAGTGTCTCCAGGAACGGCATTCAAGGAGCCAGGAACTTTTCTGCCTACACTGTCCATTGAGTTGTCCTCAAAACCAATATACATCCTGCTATATCTCCCACATGGAAAGTGCCAGGAGGGAAAAGTGAGGATTATGCTTAGACTTTCTCGGAACTGCTTCAAATCAACTAGATATCTTTGTGCTGTAAATCTCCCAACAGCCAAACGCAAAAGCAGCAAACATCTCGCTGTATGTCCCACATCGAAAGTGCCAAGAGAGTAATGTAGAGCTTGCTCTCCCTGTCTTTGAGTACTGTTTTCACTGTCCCGGTTACCTCTTTGCTACCATTCTCTTCAGAGCTGCAGTGAAACCAGGAACCATGTGGAGAAGGCACCCACACTGAAAATGCCTGGAAGGAACGTTGGGGCTTCTTCTCAGTGTCTCTGACATAGGGTTTCACTGTCCCGGGAAAGTCTCTGCTAACACCCTGCAGAGCGCTGTGCCCAATATACAGAAACGTCTTGCGGTATCTCCTACAGGGAAAGTGCCAGGAGGAATTGTGGAGCTTGTTCTCAGTGTCTCTGAGAATTGCTCTGATTATCCCTGTGACCTCTTTGCTAAGACTCTCCAGAGAGCCGTCCTCAAAACAAACACACATCTTGACATATCTCCCACATTGATCGCAGTGTCTCCAGGAACGGCATTCAAGGAGCCAGGAACTTTTCTGCCTACACTGTCCATTGAGTTGTCCTCAAAACCAATATACATCCTGCTATATCTCCCACATGGAAAGTGCCAGGAGGGAAAAGTGAGGATTATGCTTAGACTTTCTCGGAACTGCTTCAAATCAACTAGATATCTTTGTGCTGTAAATCTCCCAACAGCCAAACGCAAAAGCAGCAAACATCTCGCTGTATGTCCCACATCGAAAGTGCCAAGAGAGTAATGTAGAGCTTGCTCTCCCTGTCTTTGAGTACTGTTTTCACTGTCCCGGTTACCTCTTTGCTACCATTCTCTTCAGAGCTGCAGTGAAACCAGGAACCATGTGGAGAAGGCACCCACACTGAAAATGCCTGGAAGCAACGTTGGGGCTTCTTCTCAGTGTCTCTGACATAGGGTTTCACTGTCCCGGGAAAGTCTCTGCTAACACCCTGCAGAGCGCTGTGCCCAATATACAGAAACGTCTTGCAGTATCTCCTACAGGGGAAGTGCCAGGAGGAATTGTGGAGCTTGTTCTCAGTGTCTCTGAGAATTGATCTGATTATCCGTGTGACCTCTTTGCTAAGACTCTCCAGAGAGCCGTCCTCAAAACAAACACACATCTTGACATATCTCCCACATTGATCGCAGTGTCTCCAGGAACGGCATTCAAGGAGCCAGGAACTTTTCTGCCTACACTGTCCATTGAGTTGTCCTCAAAACCAATATACATCCTGCTATATCTCCCACATGGAAAGCGCCAGGAGGGAAAAGTGAGGATTATGCTTAGACTTTCTCGGAACTGCTTCAAATCAACTAGATATCTTTGTGCTGTAAATCTCCCAACAGCCAAGCGCAAAAGCAGCAAACATCTCGCTGTATGTCCCACATCGAAAGTGCCAAGAGAGTAATGTAGAGTTTGCTCTCCCTGTCTTTGAGTACTGTTTTCACTGTCCCGGTTACCTCTTTGCTACCATTCTCTTCAGAGCTGCATTGAAACCAGGAACCATGTGGAGAAGGCACCCACACTGAAAATGCCTGGAAGGAACGTTGGGGCTTCTTCTCAGTGTCTCTGACATAGGGTTTCACTGTCCCGGGAAAGTCTCTGCTAACACCCTGCAGAGCGCTGTGCCCAATATACAGGAACGTCTTGCGGTATCTCCTACAGGGAAAGTGCCAGGAGGAATTGTGGAGCTTGTTCTCAGTGTCTCTGAGAATTGATCTGATTATCCCTGTGACCTCTTTGCTAAGACTCTCCAGAGAGCCGTCCTCAAAACCAACACACATCTTGACGTATCTCCCACATTGTTCGCAGTGTCTCCAGGAACGGCATTCAAGGAGCCAGGAACTTTTCTGCCTACACTGTCCATTGAGTTGTCCTCAAAACCAATATACATCCTGCTATATCTCCCACATGGAAAGTGCCAGGAGGGAAAAGTGAGGATTATGCTTAGACTTTCTCGGAACTGCTTCAAATCAACTAGATATCTTTGTGCTGTAAATCTCCCAACAGCCAAACGCAAAAGCAGCAAACATCTCGCTGTATGTCCCACATCGAAAGTGCCAAGAGAGTAATGTAGAGCTTGCTCTCCCTGTCTTTGAGTACTGTTTTCACTGTCCCGGTTACCTCTTTGCTACCATTCTCTTCAGAGCTGCAGTGAAACCAGGAACCATGTGGAGAAGGCACCCACACTGAAAATGCCTGGAAGGAACGTTGGGGCTTCTTCTCAGTGTCTCTGACATAGGGTTTCACTGTCCCTGGAAAGTCTCTGCTAACACCCTGCAGAGCGCTGTGCCCAATATACAGAAACGTCTTGCGGTATCTCCTACAGGGAAAGTGCCAGGAGGAACTGTCGAGCTTGTTCTCAGTGTCTCTGAGAATTGCTCTGATTATCCCTGTGACCTCTTTGCTAAGACTCTCCAGAGAGCCGTCCTCAAAATCAACACACATCTTGACATATCTCCCACATTGATCACAGGGTCTCCAGAAATGGCATTCAATGAGCCGGGAACTTTTCTCCCTACACTGTCCATTGAGTTGTCCTCAAAACCAGTATACATCCTGCTATATCTCCCACATGGAAAGTGCCAGGTAGGAAATGTAGAGCTTGTTCTCCCTGTCTTTGAGTACTGTTTTCTACTCTCCTGGTTACCTCTTTGCTAACGTTCTCTCGAGAGAGTTGTGCTCCAAACCAAAGCACACCTTGACATATCTCCCACATGGAAAGTGCTATTAGGCAATTGTAGGATTTGATTGCAGTGTCTCTCCAGGAACGGCATTCAGTGAGCCAGGAACTTTTCTGCCTACACTGTCCACTGAGTTGTCCTCAAAACCGATATATATCCTGCTATATCTACTACATGGAAAGTGCCAAGAGAATAATGTAGAGCTTGCTCTCCCTGTCTTTGAGTACTGTTTTCACTGTCCCGATGACCTCTTTGCTAACATTCTCTTCAGAGCTGCAGTGAAACCAGGAACCATGTGGAGAAGGCACCCACACTGAAAATGCCTGGAAGGAACGTTGGGGCTTCTTCTCAGTGTCTCTGACATAGGGTTTCACTGTCCCGGGAAAGTCTCTGCTAACACCCTGCAGAGCGCTGTGCCCAATATACAGAAACGTCTTGCAGTATCTCCTACAGGGAAAGTGCCAGGAGGAATTGTGGAGCTTGTTCTCAGTGTCTCTGAGAATTGATCTGATTATCCCTGTGACCTCTTTGCTAAGACTCTCCAGAGAGCCGTCCTCAAAACAAACACACATCTTGACATATCTCCCACATTGATCGCAGTGTCTCCAGGAACGGCATTCAAGGAGCCAGGAACTTTTCTGCCTACACTGTCCATTGAGTTGTCCTCAAAACCAATATACATCCTGCTATATCTCCCACATGGAAAGTGCCAGGAGGGAAAAGTGAGGATTATGCTTAGACTTTCTCGGAACTGCTTCAAATCAACTACATATCTTTGTGCTGTAAATCTCCCAACAGCCAAACACAAAAGCAGCAAACATCTCGCTGTATGTCCCACATCGAAAGTGCCAAGAGAATAATGTAGAGCTTGCTCTCCCTGTCTTTGAGTACTGTTTTCACTGTCCCGGTTACCTCTTTGCTACCATTCTCTTCAGAGCTGCAGTGAAACCAGGAACCATGTGGAGAAGGCACCCACACTGAAAATGCCTGGAAGGAACGTTGGGGCTTCTTCTCAGTGTCTCTGACATAGGGTTTCACTGTCCCGGGAAAGTCTCTGCTAACACCCTGCAGAGCGCTGTGCCCAATATACAGAAACGTCTTGCGGTATCTCCTACAGGGAAAGTGCCAGGAGGAAGTGTCGAGCTTGTTCTCAGTGTCTCTGAGAATTGATCTGATTATCCCTGTGACCTCTTTGCTAAGACTCTCCAGAGAGCCGTCCTCAAAACAAACACACATCTTGACATATCTCCCACATTGATCGCAGTGTCTCCAGGAACGGCATTCAAGGAGCCAGGAACTTTTCTGCCTACACTGTCCATTGAGTTGTCCTCAAAACCAATATACATCCTGCTATATCTCCCACATGGAAAGTGCCAGGAGGGAAAAGTGAGGATTATGCTTAGACTTTCTCGGAACTGCTTCAAATCAACTAGATATCTTTGTGCTGTAAATCTCCCAACAGCCAAACGCAAAAGCAGCAAACATCTCGCTGTATGTCCCACATCGAAAGTGCCAAGAGAGTAATGTAGAGCTTGCTCTCCCTGTCTTTGAGTACTGTTTTCACTGTCCCGGTTACCTCTTTGCTACCATTCTCTTCAGAGCTGCAGTGAAACCAGGAACCATGTGGAGAAGGCACCCACACTGAAAATGCCTGGAAGGAACGTTGGGGCTTCTTCTCAGTGTCTCTGACATAGGGTTTCACTGTCCCGGGAAAGTCTCTGCTAACACCCTGCAGAGCGCTGCGCCCAATATACAGAAACGTCTTGCGGTATCTCCTACAGGGAAAGTGCCAGGAGGAATTGTGGAGCTTGTTCTCAGTGTCTCTGAGAATTGATCTGATTATCCCTGTGACCTCTTTGCTAAGACTCTCCAGAGAGCCGTCCTCAAAACAAACACACATCTTGACATATCTCCCACATTGATCGCAGTGTCTCCAGGAACGGCATTCAAGGAGCCAGGAACTTTTCTGCCTACACTGTCCATTGAGTTGTCCTCAAAACCAATATACATCCTGCTATATCTCCCACATGGAAAGTGCCAGGAGGGAAAAGTGAGGATTATGCTTAGACTTTCTCGGAACTGCTTCAAATCAACTAGATATCTTTGTGCTGTAAATCTCCCAACAGCCAAACGCAAAAGCAGCAAACATCTCGCTGTATGTCCCACATCGAAAGTGCCAAGAGAGTAATGTAGAGCTTGCTCTCCCTGTCTTTGAGTACTGTTTTCACTGTCCCGGTTACCTCTTTGCTACCATTCTCTTCAGAGCTGCAGTGAAACCAGGAACCATGTGGAGAAGGCACCCACACTGAAAATGCCTGGAAGGAACGTTGGGGCTTCTTCTCAGTGTCTCTGACATAGGGTTTCACTGTCCCGGGAAAGTCTCTGCTAACACCCTGCAGAGCGCTGCGCCCAATATACAGAAACGTCTTGCGGTATCTCCTACAGGGAAAGTGCCAGGAGGAATTGTGGAGCTTGTTCTCAGTGTCTCTGAGAATTGATCTGATTATCCCTGTGACCTCTTTGCTAAGACTCTCCAGAGAGCCGTCCTCAAAACAAACACACATCTTGACATATCTCCCACATTGATCGCAGTGTCTCCAGGAACGGCATTCAAGGAGCCAGGAACTTTTCTGCCTACACTGTCCATTGAGTTGTCCTCAAAACCAATATACATCCTGCTATATCTCCCACATGGAAAGTGCCAGGAGGGAAAAGTGAGGATTATGCTTAGACTTTCTCGGAACTGCTTCAAATCAACTAGATATCTTTGTGCTGTAAATCTCCCAACAGCCAAACGCAAAAGCAGCAAACATCTCGCTGTATGTCCCACATCGAAAGTGCCAAGAGAGTAATGTAGAGCTTGCTCTCCCTGTCTTTGAGTACTGTTTTCACTGTCCCGGTTACCTCTTTGCTACCATTCTCTTCAGAGCTGCAGTGAAACCAGGAACCATGTGGAGAAGGCACCCACACTGAAAATGCCTGGAAGGAACGTTGGGGCTTCTTCTCAGTGTCTCTGACATAGGGTTTCACTGTCCCGGGAAAGTCTCTGCTAACACCCTGCAGAGCGCTGTGCCCAATATACAGAAACGTCTTGCGGTATCTCCTACAGGGAAAGTGCCAGGAGGAATTGTGGAGCTTGTTCTCAGTGTCTCTGAGAATTGCTCTGATTATCCCTGTGACCTCTTTGCTAAGACTCTCCAGAGAGCCGTCCTCAAAACCAACACACATCTTGACATATCTCCCACATTGATCGCAGTGTCTCCAGGAATGGCATTCAAGGAGCCAGGAACTTTTCTGCCTACACTGTCCATTGAGTTGTCCTCAAAACCAATATACATCCTGCTATATCTCCCACATGGAAAGTGCCAGGAGGGAAAAGTGAGGATTATGCTTAGACTTTCTCGGAACTGCTTCAAATCAACTACATATCTTTGTGCTGTAAATCTCCCAACAGCCAAACGCAAAAGCAGCAAACATCTCGCTGTATGTCCCACATCGAAAGTGCCAAGAGAGTAATGTAGAGTTTGCTCTCCCTGTCTTTGAGTACTGTTTTCACTGTCCCGGTTACCTCTTTGCTAACATTCTCTTCAGAGCTGCAGTGAAACCAGGAACCATGTGGAGAAGGCACCCACACTGAAAATGCCTGGAAGCAACGTTGGGGCTTCTTCTCAGTGTCTCTGACATAGGGTTTCACTGTCCCGGGAAAGTCTCTGCTAACACCCTGCAGAGCGCTGTGCCCAATATACAGGAACGTCTTGCGGTATCTCCTACAGGGAAAGTGCCAGGAGGAATTGTGGAGCTTGTTCTCAGTGTCTCTGAGAATTGCTCTGATTATCCCTGTGACCTCTTTGCTAAGACTCTCCAGAGAGCCGTCCTCAAAACCAACACACATCTTGACATATCTCCCACATTGTTCGTAGTGTCTCCAGGAACGGCATTCAAGGAGCCAGGAACTTTTCTCCCTACACTGTCCATTGAGTTGTCCTCAAAACCAATATACATCCTGCTATATCTCCCACATGGAAAGTGCCAGGAGGGAAAAGTGAGGATTATGCTTAGACTTTCTCGGAACTGCTTCAAATCAACTAGATATCTTTGTGCTGTAAATCTCCCAACAGCCAAACGCAAAAGCAGCAAACATCTCGCTGTATGTCCCACATCGAAAGTGCCAAGAGAGTAATGTAGAGCTTGCTCTCCCTGTCTTTGAGTACTGTTTTCACTGTCCCGGTTACCTCTTTGCTACCATTCTCTTCAGAGCTGCAGTGAAACCAGGAACCATGTGGAGAAGGCACCCACACTGAAAATGCCTGGAAGGAACGTTGGGGCTTCTTCTCAGTGTCTCTGACATAGGGTTTCACTGTCCCGGGAAAGTCTCTGCTAACACCCTGCAGAGCGCTGTGCCCAATATACAGAAACGTCTTGCGGTATCTCCTACAGGGAAAGTGCCAGGAGGAACTGTCGAGCTTGTTCTCAGTGTCTCTGAGAATTGCTCTGATTATCCGTGTGACCTCTTTGCTAAGACTCTCCAGAGAGCCGTCCTCAAAACCAACACACATCTTGACATATCTCCCACATTGATCACAGGGTCTCCAGAAATGGCATTCAATGAGCCGGGAACTTTTCTCCCTACACTGTCCATTGAGTTGTCCTCAAAACCAGTATACATCCTGCTATATCTCCCACATGGAAAGTGCCAGGTAGGAAATGTAGAGCTTGTTCTCCCTGTCTTTGAGTACTGTTTTCTACTCTCCTGGTTACCTCTTTGCTAACGTTCTCTCGAGAGAGTTGTGCTCCAAACCAAAGCACACCTTGACATATCTCCCACGTGGAAAGTGCTATTAGGCAATTGTAGGATTTGATTGCAGTGTCTCTCCAGGAACGGCATTCAGTGAGCCAGGAACTTTTCTGCCTACACTGTCCACTGAGTTGTCCTCAAAACCGATATATATCCTGCTATATCTACTACATGGAAAGTGCCAAGAGAATAATGTAGAGCTTGCTCTCCCTGTCTTTGAGTACTGTTTTCACTGTCCCGATGACCTCTTTGCTAACATTCTCTTCAGAGCTGCAGTGAAACCAGGAACCATGTGGAGAAGGCACCCACACTGAAAATGCCTGGAAGGAACGTTGGGGCTTCTTCTCAGTGTCTCTGACATAGGGTTTCACTGTCCCGGGAAAGTCTCTGCTAACACCCTGCAGAGCGCTGTGCCCAATATACAGAAACGTCTTGCAGTATCTCCTACAGGGAAAGTGCCAGGAGGAATTGTGGAGCTTGTTCTCAGTGTCTCTGAGAATTGCTCTGATTATCCCTGTGACCTCTTTGCTAAGACTCTCCAGAGAGCCGTCCTCAAAACAAACACACATCTTGACATATCTCCCACATTGATCGCAGTGTCTCCAGGAACGGCATTCAAGGAGCCAGGAACTTTTCTGCCTACACTGTCCATTGAGTTGTCCTCAAAACCAATATACATCCTGCTATATCTCCCACATGGAAAGTGCCAGGAGGGAAAAGTGAGGATTATGCTTAGACTTTCTCGGAACTGCTTCAAATCAACTACATATCTTTGTGCTGTAAATCTCCCAACAGCCAAACACAAAAGCAGCAAACATCTCGCTGTATGTCCCACATCGAAAGTGCCAAGAGAATAATGTAGAGCTTGCTCTCCCTGTCTTTGAGTACTGTTTTCACTGTCCCGGTTACCTCTTTGCTACCATTCTCTTCAGAGCTGCAGTGAAACCAGGAACCATGTGGAGAAGGCACCCACACTGAAAATGCCTGGAAGGAACGTTGGGGCTTCTTCTCAGTGTCTCTGACATAGGGTTTCACTGTCCCGGGAAAGTCTCTGCTAACACCCTGCAGAGCGCTGTGCCCAATATACAGAAACGTCTTGCGGTATCTCCTACAGGGAAAGTGCCAGGAGGAACTGTTGAGCTTGTTCTCAGTGTCTCTGAGAATTGATCTGATTATCCCTGTGACCTCTTTGCTAAGACTCTCCAGAGAGCCGTCCTCAAAACAAACACACATCTTGACATATCTCCCACATTGATCGCAGTGTCTCCAGGAACGGCATTCAAGGAGCCAGGAACTTTTCTGCCTACACTGTCCATTGAGTTGTCCTCAAAACCAATATACATCCTGCTATATCTCCCACATGGAAAGTGCCAGGAGGGAAAAGTGAGGATTATGCTTAGACTTTCTCGGAACTGCTTCAAATCAACTAGATATCTTTGTGCTGTAAATCTCCCAACAGCCAAACGCAAAAGCAGCAAACATCTCGCTGTATGTCCCACATCGAAAGTGCCAAGAGAGTAATGTAGAGCTTGCTCTCCCTGTCTTTGAGTACTGTTTTCACTGTCCCGGTTACCTCTTTGCTACCATTCTCTTCAGAGCTGCAGTGAAACCAGGAACCATGTGGAGAAGGCACCCACACTGAAAATGCCTGGAAGGAACGTTGGGGCTTCTTCTCAGTGTCTCTGACATAGGGTTTCACTGTCCCGGGAAAGTCTCTGCTAACACCCTGCAGAGCGCTGTGCCCAATATACAGAAACGTCTTGCGGTATCTCCTACAGGGAAAGTGCCAGGAGGAACTGTCGAGCTTGTTCTCAGTGTCTCTGAGAATTGCTCTGATTATCCCTGTGACCTCTTTGCTAAGACTCTCCAGAGAGCCGTCCTCAAAACCAACACACATCTTGACATATCTCCCACATTGATCACAGGGTCTCCAGAAACGGCATTCAATGAGCCGGGAACTTTTCTCCCTACACTGTCCATTGAGTTGTCCTCAAAACCAGTATACATCCTGCTATATCTCCCACATGGAAAGTGCCAGGTAGGAAATGTAGAGCTTGTTCTCCCTGTCTTTGAGTACTGTTTTCTACTCTCCTGGTTACCTCTTTGCTAACGTTCTCTCGAGAGAGTTGTGCTCCAAACCAAAGCACACCTTGACATATCTCCCACGTGGAAAGTGCTATTAGGCAATTGTAGGATTTGATTGCAGTGTCTCTCCAGGAACGGCATTCAGTGAGCCAGGAACTTTTCTGCCTACACTGTCCACTGAGTTGTCCTCAAAACCGATATATATCCTGCTATATCTACTACATGGAAAGTGCCAAGAGAATAATGTAGAGCTTGCTCTCCCTGTCTTTGAGTACTGTTTTCACTGTCCCGATGACCTCTTTGCTAACATTCTCTTCAGAGCTGCAGTGAAACCAGGAACCATGTGGAGAAGGCACCCACACTGAAAATGCCTGGAAGGAACGTTGGGGCTTCTTCTCAGTGTCTCTGACATAGGGTTTCACTGTCCCGGGAAAGTCTCTGCTAACACCCTGCAGAGCGCTGTGCCCAATATACAGAAACGTCTTGCAGTATCTCCTACAGGGAAAGTGCCAGGAGGAATTGTGGAGCTTGTTCTCAGTGTCTCTGAGAATTGCTCTGATTATCCCTGTGACCTCTTTGCTAAGACTCTCCAGAGAGCCGTCCTCAAAACAAACACACATCTTGACATATCTCCCACATTGATCGCAGTGTCTCCAGGAACGGCATTCAAGGAGCCAGGAACTTTTCTGCCTACACTGTCCATTGAGTTGTCCTCAAAACCAATATACATCCTGCTATATCTCCCACATGGAAAGTGCCAGGAGGGAAAAGTGAGGATTATGCTTAGACTTTCTCGGAACTGCTTCAAATCAACTACATATCTTTGTGCTGTAAATCTCCCAACAGCCAAACACAAAAGCAGCAAACATCTCGCTGTATGTCCCACATCGAAAGTGCCAAGAGAATAATGTAGAGCTTGCTCTCCCTGTCTTTGAGTACTGTTTTCACTGTCCCGGTTACCTCTTTGCTACCATTCTCTTCAGAGCTGCAGTGAAACCAGGAACCATGTGGAGAAGGCACCCACACTGAAAATGCCTGGAAGGAACGTTGGGGCTTCTTCTCAGTGTCTCTGACATAGGGTTTCACTGTCCCGGGAAAGTCTCTGCTAACACCCTGCAGAGCGCTGTGCCCAATATACAGAAACGTCTTGCGGTATCTCCTACAGGGAAAGTGCCAGGAGGAACTGTTGAGCTTGTTCTCAGTGTCTCTGAGAATTGATCTGATTATCCCTGTGACCTCTTTGCTAAGACTCTCCAGAGAGCCGTCCTCAAAACAAACACACATCTTGACATATCTCCCACATTGATCGCAGTGTCTCCAGGAACGGCATTCAAGGAGCCAGGAACTTTTCTGCCTACACTGTCCATTGAGTTGTCCTCAAAACCAATATACATCCTGCTATATCTCCCACATGGAAAGTGCCAGGAGGGAAAAGTGAGGATTATGCTTAGACTTTCTCGGAACTGCTTCAAATCAACTAGATATCTTTGTGCTGTAAATCTCCCAACAGCCAAACGCAAAAGCAGCAAACATCTCGCTGTATGTCCCACATCGAAAGTGCCAAGAGAGTAATGTAGAGCTTGCTCTCCCTGTCTTTGAGTACTGTTTTCACTGTCCCGGTTACCTCTTTGCTACCATTCTCTTCAGAGCTGCAGTGAAACCAGGAACCATGTGGAGAAGGCACCCACACTGAAAATGCCTGGAAGGAACGTTGGGGCTTCTTCTCAGTGTCTCTGACATAGGGTTTCACTGTCCCGGGAAAGTCTCTGCTAACACCCTGCAGAGCGCTGTGCCCAATATACAGAAACGTCTTGCGGTATCTCCTACAGGGAAAGTGCCAGGAGGAACTGTCGAGCTTGTTCTCAGTGTCTCTGAGAATTGCTCTGATTATCCCTGTGACCTCTTTGCTAAGACTCTCCAGAGAGCCGTCCTCAAAACCAACACACATCTTGACATATCTCCCACATTGATCACAGGGTCTCCAGAAATGGCATTCAATGAGCCGGGAACTTTTCTCCCTACACTGTCCATTGAGTTGTCCTCAAAACCAGTATACATCCTGCTATATCTCCCACATGGAAAGTGCCAGGTAGGAAATGTAGAGCTTGTTCTCCCTGTCTTTGAGTACTGTTTTCTACTCTCCTGGTTACCTCTTTGCTAACGTTCTCTCGAGAGAGTTGTGCTCCAAACCAAAGCACACCTTGACATATCTCCCACATGGAAAGTGCTATTAGGCAATTGTAGGATTTGATTGCAGTGTCTCTCCAGGAACGGCATTCAGTGAGCCAGGAACTTTTCTGCCTACACTGTCCACTGAGTTGTCCTCAAAACCGATATATATCCTGCTATATCTACTACATGGAAAGTGCCAAGAGAATAATGTAGAGCTTGCTCTCCCTGTCTTTGAGTACTGTTTTCACTGTCCCGATGACCTCTTTGCTAACATTCTCTTCAGAGCTGCAGTGAAACCAGGAACCATGTGGAGAAGGCACCCACACTGAAAATGCCTGGAAGGAACGTTGGGGCTTCTTCTCAGTGTCTCTGACATAGGGTTTCACTGTCCCGGGAAAGTCTCTGCTAACACCCTGCAGAGCGCTGTGCCCAATATACAGAAACGTCTTGCAGTATCTCCTACAGGGAAAGTGCCAGGAGGAATTGTGGAGCTTGTTCTCAGTGTCTCTGAGAATTGCTCTGATTATCCCTGTGACCTCTTTGCTAAGACTCTCCAGAGAGCCGTCCTCAAAACAAACACACATCTTGACATATCTCCCACATTGATCGCAGTGTCTCCAGGAACGGCATTCAAGGAGCCAGGAACTTTTCTGCCTACACTGTCCATTGAGTTGTCCTCAAAACCAATATACATCCTGCTATATCTCCCACATGGAAAGTGCCAGGAGGGAAAAGTGAGGATTATGCTTAGACTTTCTCGGAACTGCTTCAAATCAACTACATATCTTTGTGCTGTAAATCTCCCAACAGCCAAACACAAAAGCAGCAAACATCTCGCTGTATGTCCCACATCGAAAGTGCCAAGAGAGTAATGTAGAGCTTGCTCTCCCTGTCTTTGAGTACTGTTTTCACTGTCCCGGTTACCTCTTTGCTACCATTCTCTTCAGAGCTGCAGTGAAACCAGGAACCATGTGGAGAAGGCACCCACACTGAAAATGCCTGGAAGGAACGTTGGGGCTTCTTCTCAGTGTCTCTGACATAGGGTTTCACTGTCCCGGGAAAGTCTCTGCTAACACCCTGCAGAGCGCTGTGCCCAATATACAGAAACGTCTTGCGGTATCTCCTACAGGGAAAGTGCCAGGAGGAACTGTTGAGCTTGTTCTCAGTGTCTCTGAGAATTGCTCTGATTATCCCTGTGACCTCTTTGCTAAGACTCTCCAGAGAGCCGTCCTCAAAACAAACACACATCTTGACATATCTCCCACATTGATCGCAGTGTCTCCAGGAACGGCATTCAAGGAGCCAGGAACTTTTCTGCCTACACTGTCCATTGAGTTGTCCTCAAAACCAATATACATCCTGCTATATCTCCCACATGGAAAGTGCCAGGAGGGAAAAGTGAGGATTATGCTTAGACTTTCTCGGAACTGCTTCAAATCAACTAGATATCTTTGTGCTGTAAATCTCCCAACAGCCAAACGCAAAAGCAGCAAACATCTCGCTGTATGTCCCACATCGAAAGTGCCAAGAGAGTAATGTAGAGTTTGCTCTCCCTGTCTTTGAGTACTGTTTTCACTGTCCCGGTTACCTCTTTGCTAACATTCTCTTCAGAGCTGCAGTGAAACCAGGAACCATGTGGAGAAGGCACCCACACTGAAAATGCCTGGAAGGAACGTTGGGGCTTCTTCTCAGTGTCTCTGACATAGGGTTTCACTGTCCCGGGAAAGTCTCTGCTAACACCCTGCAGAGCGCTGTGCCCAATATACAGGAACGTCTTGCGGTATCTCCTACAGGGAAAGTGCCAGGAGGAATTGTGGAGCTTGTTCTCAGTGTCTCTGAGAATTGATCTGATTATCCCTGTGACCTCTTTGCTAAGACTCTCCAGAGAGCCGTCCTCAAAACCAACACACATCTTGACGTATCTCCCACATTGTTCGCAGTGTCTCCAGGAACGGCATTCAAGGAGCCAGGAACTTTTCTGCCTACACTGTCCATTGAGTTGTCCTCAAAACCAATATACATCCTGCTATATCTCCCACATGGAAAGTGCCAGGAGGGAAAAGTGAGGATTATGCTTAGACTTTCTCGGAACTGCTTCAAATCAACTAGATATCTTTGTGCTGTAAATCTCCCAACAGCCAAACGCAAAAGCAGCAAACATCTCGCTGTATGTCCCACATCGAAAGTGCCAAGAGAGTAATGTAGAGCTTGCTCTCCCTGTCTTTGAGTACTGTTTTCACTGTCCCGGTTACCTCTTTGCTACCATTCTCTTCAGAGCTGCAGTGAAACCAGGAACCATGTGGAGAAGGCACCCACACTGAAAATGCCTGGAAGGAACGTTGGGGCTTCTTCTCAGTGTCTCTGACATAGGGTTTCACTGTCCCGGGAAAGTCTCTGTTAACACCCTGCAGAGCGCTGTGCCCAATATACAGAAACGTCTTGCGGTATCTCCTACAGGGAAAGTGCCAGGAGGAACTGTCGAGCTTGTTCTCAGTGTCTCTGAGAATTGCTCTGATTATCCGTGTGACCTCTTTGCTAAGACTCTCCAGAGAGCCGTCCTCAAAACCAACACACATCTTGACATATCTCCCACATTGATCACAGGGTCTCCAGAAATGGCATTCAATGAGCCGGGAACTTTTCTCCCTACACTGTCCATTGAGTTGTCCTCAAAACCAGTATACATCCTGCTATATCTCCCACATGGAAAGTGCCAGGTAGGAAATGTAGAGCTTGTTCTCCCTGTCTTTGAGTACTGTTTTCTACTCTCCTGGTTACCTCTTTGCTAACGTTCTCTCGAGAGAGTTGTGCTCCAAACCAAAGCACACCTTGACATATCTCCCACATGGAAAGTGCTATTAGGCAATTGTAGGATTTGATTGCAGTGTCTCTCCAGGAACGGCATTCAGTGAGCCAGGAACTTTTCTGCCTACACTGTCCACTGAGTTGTCCTCAAAACCGATATATATCCTGCTATATCTACTACATGGAAAGTGCCAAGAGAATAACGTAGAGCTTGCTCTCCCTGTCTTTGAGTACTGTTTTCACTGTCCCGATGACCTCTTTGCTAACATTCTCTTCAGAGCTGCAGTGAAACCAGGAACCATGTGGAGAAGGCACCCACACTGAAAATGCCTGGAAGGAACGTTGGGGCTTCTTCTCAGTGTCTCTGACATAGGGTTTCACTGTCCCGGGAAAGTCTCTGCTAACACCCTGCAGAGCGCTGTGCCCAATATACAGAAACGTCTTGCAGTATCTCCTACAGGGAAAGTGCCAGGAGGAATTGTGGAGCTTGTTCTCAGTGTCTCTGAGAATTGCTCTGATTATCCCTGTGACCTCTTTGCTAAGACTCTCCAGAGAGCCGTCCTCAAAACAAACACACATCTTGACATATCTCCCACATTGATCGCAGTGTCTCCAGGAACGGCATTCAAGGAGCCAGGAACTTTTCTGCCTACACTGTCCATTGAGTTGTCCTCAAAACCAATATACATCCTGCTATATCTCCCACATGGAAAGTGCCAGGAGGGAAAAGTGAGGATTATGCTTAGACTTTCTCGGAACTGCTTCAAATCAACTACATATCTTTGTGCTGTAAATCTCCCAACAGCCAAACACAAAAGCAGCAAACATCTCGCTGTATGTCCCACATCGAAAGTGCCAAGAGAATAATGTAGAGCTTGCTCTCCCTGTCTTTGAGTACTGTTTTCACTGTCCCGGTTACCTCTTTGCTACCATTCTCTTCAGAGCTGCAGTGAAACCAGGAACCATGTGGAGAAGGCACCCACACTGAAAATGCCTGGAAGGAACGTTGGGGCTTCTTCTCAGTGTCTCTGACATAGGGTTTCACTGTCCCGGGAAAGTCTCTGCTAACACCCTGCAGAGCGCTGTGCCCAATATACAGAAACGTCTTGCGGTATCTCCTACAGGGAAAGTGCCAGGAGGAAGTGTCGAGCTTGTTCTCAGTGTCTCTGAGAATTGATCTGATTATCCCTGTGACCTCTTTGCTAAGACTCTCCAGAGAGCCGTCCTCAAAACAAACACACATCTTGACATATCTCCCACATTGATCGCAGTGTCTCCAGGAACGGCATTCAAGGAGCCAGGAACTTTTCTGCCTACACTGTCCATTGAGTTGTCCTCAAAACCAATATACATTCTGCTATATCTCCCACATGGAAAGTGCCAGGAGGGAAAAGTGAGCATTATGCTTAGACTTTCTCGGAACTGCTTCAAATCAACTAGATATCTTTGTGCTGTAAATCTCCCAACAGCCAAACGCAAAAGCAGCAAACATCTCGCTGTATGTCCCACATCGAAAGTGCCAAGAGAGTAATGTAGAGCTTGCTCTCCCTGTCTTTGAGTACTGTTTTCACTGTCCCGGTTACCTCTTTGCTACCATTCTCTTCAGAGCTGCAGTGAAACAAGGAACCATGTGGAGAAGGCACCCACACTGAAAATGCCTGGAAGGAACGTTGGGGCTTCTTCTCAGTGTCTCTGACATAGGGTTTCACTGTCCCGGGAAAGTCTCTGCTAACACCCTGCAGAGCGCTGTGCCCAATATACAGAAACGTCTTGCGGTATCTCCTACAGGGAAAGTGCCAGGAGGAACTGTTGAGCTTGTTCTCAGTGTCTCTGAGAATTGATCTGATTATCCCTGTGACCTCTTTGCTAAGACTCTCCAGAGAGCCGTCCTCAAAACAAACACACATCTTGACATATCTCCCACATTGATCGCAGTGTCTCCAGGAACGGCATTCAAGGAGCCAGGAACTTTTCTGCCTACACTGTCCATTGAGTTGTCCTCAAAACCAATATACATCCTGCTATATCTCCCACATGGAAAGTGCCTGGAGGGAAAAGTGAGGATTATGCTTAGACTTTCTCGGAACTGCTTCAGATCAACTAGATATCTTTGTGCTGTAAATCTCCCAACAGCCAAACGCAAAAGCAGCAAACATCTCGCTGTATGTCCCACATCGAAAGTGCCAAGAGAGTAATGTAGAGCTTGCTCTCCCTGTCTTTGAGTACTGTTTTCACTGTCCCGGTTACCTCTTTGCTACCATTCTCTTCAGAGCTGCAGTGAAACCAGGAACCATGTGGAGAAGGCACCCACACTGAAAATGCCTGGAAGGAACGTTGGGGCTTCTTCTCAGTGTCTCTGACATAGGGTTTCACTGTCCCGGGAAAGTCTCTGCTAACACCCTGCAGAGCGCTGTGCCCAATATACAGAAACGTCTTGCAGTATCTCCTACAGGGAAAGTGGCAGGAGGAATTGTGGAGCTTGTTCTCAGTGTCTCTGAGAATTGCTCTGATTATCCCTGTGACCTCTTTGCTAAGACTCTCCAGAGAGCCGTCCTCAAAACCAACACACATCTTGACATATCTCCCACATTGATCGCAGTGTCTCCAGGAACGGCATTCAAGGAGCCAGGAACTTTTCTGCCTACACTGTCCATTGAGTTGTCCTCAAAACCAATATACATCCTGCTATATCTCCCACATGGAAAGTGCCAGGAGGGAAAAGTGAGGATTATGCTTAGACTTTCTCGGAACTGCTTCAAATCAACTAGATATCTTTGTGCTGTAAATCTCCCAACAGCCAAACGCAAAAGCAGCAAACATCTCGCTGTATGTCCCACATCGAAAGTGCCAAGAGAGTAATGTAGAGTTTGCTCTCCCTGTCTTTGAGTACTGTTTTCACTGTCCCGGTTACCTCTTTGCTAACATTCTCTTCAGAGCTGCAGTGAAACCAGGAACCATGTGGAGAAGGCACCCACACTGAAAATGCCTGGAAGGAACGTTGGGGCTTCTTCTCAGTGTCTCTGACATAGGGTTTCACTGTCCCGGGAAAGTCTCTGCTAACACCCTGCAGAGCGCTGTGCCCAATATACAGGAACGTCTTGCGGTATCTCCTACAGGGAAAGTGCCAGGAGGAATTGTGGAGCTTGTTCTCAGTGTCTCTGAGAATTGATCTGATTATCTGTGTGACCTCTTTGCTAAGACTCTCCAGAGAGCCGTCCTCAAAACCAACACACATCTTGACGTATCTCCCACATTGTTCGCAGTGTCTCCAGGAACGGCATTCAAGGAGCCAGGAACTTTTCTGCCTACACTGTCCATTGAGTTGTCCTCAAAACCAATATACATCCTGCTATATCTCCCACATGGAAAGTGCCAGGAGGGAAAAGTGAGGATTATGCTTAGACTTTCTCGGAACTGCTTCAAATCAACTAGATATCTTTGTGCTGTAAATCTCCCAACAGCCAAACGCAAAAGCAGCAAACATCTCGCTGTATGTCCCACATCGAAAGTGCCAAGAGAGTAATGTAGAGCTTGCTCTCCCTGTCTTTGAGTACTGTTTTCACTGTCCCGGTTACCTCTTTGCTACCATTCTCTTCAGAGCTGCAGTGAAACCAGGAACCATGTGGAGAAGGCACCCACACTGAAAATGCCTGGAAGGAACGTTGGGGCTTCTTCTCAGTGTCTCTGACATAGGGTTTCACTGTCCCGGGAAAGTCTCTGTTAACACCCTGCAGAGCGCTGTGCCCAATATACAGAAACGTCTTGCGGTATCTCCTACAGGGAAAGTGCCAGGAGGAACTGTCGAGCTTGTTCTCAGTGTCTCTGAGAATTGCTCTGATTATCCCTGTGACCTCTTTGCTAAGACTCTCCAGAGAGCCGTCCTCAAAACCAACACACATCTTGACATATCTCCCACATTGATCACAGGGTCTCCAGAAATGGCATTCAATGAGCCGGGAACTTTTCTCCCTACACTGTCCATTGAGTTGTCCTCAAAACCAGTATACATCCTGCTATATCTCCCACATGGAAAGTGCCAGGTAGGAAATGTAGAGCTTGTTCTCCCTGTCTTTGAGTACTGTTTTCTACTCTCCTGGTTACCTCTTTGCTAACGTTCTCTCGAGAGAGTTGTGCTCCAAACCAAAGCACACCTTGACATATCTCCCACATGGAAAGTGCTATTAGGCAATTGTAGGATTTGATTGCAGTGTCTCTCCAGGAACGGCATTCAGTGAGCCAGGAACTTTTCTGCCTACACTGTCCACTGAGTTGTCCTCAAAACCGATATATATCCTGCTATATCTACTCCATGGAAAGTGCCAAGAGAATAACGTAGAACTTGCTCTCCCTGTCTTTGAGTACTGTTTTCACTGTCCCGATGACCTCTTTGCTAACATTCTCTTCAGAGCTGCAGTGAAACCAGGAACCATGTGGAGAAGGCACCCACACTGAAAATGCCTGGAAGGAACGTTGGGGCTTCTTCTCAGTGTCTCTGACATAGGGTTTCACTGTCCCGGGAAAGTCTCTGCTAACACCCTGCAGAGCGCTGTGCCCAATATACAGAAACGTCTTGCAGTATCTCCTACAGGGAAAGTGCCAGGAGGAATTGTGGAGCTTGTTCTCAGTGTCTCTGAGAATTGCTCTGATTATCCCTGTGACCTCTTTGCTAAGACTCTCCAGAGAGCCGTCCTCAAAACAAACACACATCTTGACATATCTCCCACATTGATCGCAGTGTCTCCAGGAACGGCATTCAAGGAGCCAGGAACTTTTCTGCCTACACTGTCCATTGAGTTGTCCTCAAAACCAATATACATCCTGCTATATCTCCCACATGGAAAGTGCCAGGAGGGAAAAGTGAGGATTATGCTTAGACTTTCTCGGAACTGCTTCAAATCAACTAGATATCTTTGTGCTGTAAATCTCCCAACAGCCAAACACAAAAGCAGCAAACATCTCGCTGTATGTCCCACATCGAAAGTGCCAAGAGAATAATGTAGAGCTTGCTCTCCCTGTCTTTGAGTACTGTTTTCACTGTCCCGGTTACCTCTTTGCTACCATTCTCTTCAGAGCTGCAGTGAAACCAGGAACCATGTGGAGAAGGCACCCACACTGAAAATGCCTGGAAGGAACGTTGGGGCTTCTTCTCAGTGTCTCTGACATAGGGTTTCACTGTCCCGGGAAAGTCTCTGCTAACACCCTGCAGAGCGCTGTGCCCAATATACAGAAACGTCTTGCGGTATCTCCTACAGGGAAAGTGCCAGGAGGAAGTGTCGAGCTTGTTCTCAGTGTCTCTGAGAATTGATCTGATTATCCCTGTGACCTCTTTGCTAAGACTCTCCAGAGAGCCGTCCTCAAAACAAACACACATCTTGACATATCTCCCACATTGATCGCAGTGTCTCCAGGAACGGCATTCAAGGAGCCAGGAACTTTTCTGCCTACACTGTCCATTGAGTTGTCCTCAAAACCAATATACATCCTGCTATATCTCCCACATGGAAAGTGCCAGGAGGGAAAAGTGAGGATTATGCTTAGACTTTCTCGGAACTGCTTCAAATCAACTAGATATCTTTGTGCTGTAAATCTCCCAACAGCCAAACGCAAAAGCAGCAAACATCTCGCTGTATGTCCCACATCGAAAGTGCCAAGAGAGTAATGTAGAGCTTGCTCTCCCTGTCTTTGAGTACTGTTTTCACTGTCCCGGTTACCTCTTTGCTACCATTCTCTTCAGAGCTGCAGTGAAACCAGGAACCATGTGGAGAAGGCACCCACACTGAAAATGCCTGGAAGGAACGTTGGGGCTTCTTCTCAGTGTCTCTGACATAGGGTTTCACTGTCCCGGGAAAGTCTCTGCTAACACCCTGCAGAGCGCTGTGCCCAATATACAGAAACGTCTTGCAGTATCTCCTACAGGGAAAGTGCCAGGAGGAATTGTGGAGCTTGTTCTCAGTGTCTCTGAGAATTGCTCTGATTATCCCTGTGACCTCTTTGCTAAGACTCTCCAGAGAGCCGTCCTCAAAACAAACACACATCTTGACATATCTCCCACATTGATCGCAGTGTCTCCAGGAACGGCATTCAAGGAGCCAGGAACTTTTCTGCCTACACTGTCCATTGAGTTGTCCTCAAAACCAATATACATCCTGCTATATCTCCCACATGGAAAGTGCCAGGAGGGAAAAGTGAGGATTATGCTTAGACTTTCTCGGAACTGCTTCAAATCAACTAGATATCTTTGTGCTGTAAATCTCCCAACAGCCAAACGCAAAAGCAGCAAACATCTCGCTGTATGTCCCACATCCAAAGTGCCAAGAGAGTAATGTAGAGCTTGCTCTCCCTGTCTTTGAGTACTGTTTTCACTGTCCCGGTTACCTCTTTGCTACCATTCTCTTCAGAGCTGCAGTGAAACCAGGAACCATGTGGAGAAGGCACCCACACTGAAAATGCCTGGAAGGAACGTTGGGGCTTCTTCTCAGTGTCTCTGACATAGGGTTTCACTGTCCCGGGAAAGTCTCTGCTAACACCCTGCAGAGCGCAGTGCCCAATATACAGAAACGTCTTGCGGTATCTCCTACAGGGAAAGTGCCAGGAGGAATTGTGGAGCTTGTTCTCAGTGTCTCTGAGAATTGATCTGATTATCCCTGTGACCTCTTTGCTAAGACTCTCCAGGGAGCCGTCCTCAAAACAAACACACATCTTGACATATCTCCCACATTGATCGCAGTGTCTCCAGGAACGGCATTCAAGGAGCCAGGAACTTTTCTGCCTACACTGTCCATTGAGTTGTCCTCAAAACCAATATACATCCTGCTATATCTCCCACATGGAAAGTGCCAGGAGGGAAAAGTGAGGATTATGCTTAGACTTTCTCGGAACTGCTTCAAATCAACTAGATATCTTTGTGCTGTAAATCTCCCAACAGCCAAACGCAAAAGCAGCAAACATCTCGCTGTATGTCCCACATCCAAAGTGCCAAGAGAGTAATGTAGAGCTTGCTCTCCCTGTCTTTGAGTACTGTTTTCACTGTCCCGGTTACCTCTTTGCTAACATTCTCTTCAGAGCTGCAGTGAAACCAGGAACCATGTGGAGAAGGCACCCACACTGAAAATGCCTGGAAGGAACGTTGGGGCTTCTTCTCAGTGTCTCTGACATAGGGTTTCACTGTCCCGGGAAAGTCTCTGCTAACACCCTGCAGAGCGCTGTGCCCAATATACAGAAACGTCTTGCGGTATCTCCTACAGGGAAAGTGCCAGGAGGAAGTGTCGAGCTTGTTCTCAGTGTCTCTGAGAATTGATCTGATTATCCCTGTGACCTCTTTGCTAAGACTCTCCAGAGAGCCGTCCTCAAAACAAACACACATCTTGACATATCTCCCACATTGATCGCAGTGTCTCCAGGAACGGCATTCAAGGAGCCAGGAACTTTTCTGCCTACACTGTCCATTGAGTTGTCCTCAAAACCAATATACATCCTGCTATATCTCCCACATGGAAAGTGCCAGGAGGGAAAAGTGAGCATTATGCTTAGACTTTCTCGGAACTGCTTCAAATCAACTAGATATCTTTGTGCTGTAAATCTCCCAACAGCCAAACGCAAAAGCAGCAAACATCTCGCTGTATGTCCCACATCGAAAGTGCCAAGAGAGTAATGTAGAGCTTGCTCTCCCTGTCTTTGAGTACTGTTTTCACTGTCCCGGTTACCTCTTTGCTAACATTCTCTTCAGAGCTGCAGTGAAACAAGGAACCATGTGGAGAAGGCACCCACACTGAAAATGCCTGGAAGGAACGTTGGGGCTTCTTCTCAGTGTCTCTGACATAGGGTTTCACTGTCCCGGGAAAGTCTCTGCTAACACCCTGCAGAGCGCTGTGCCCAATATACAGAAACATCTTGCGGTATCTCCTACAGGGAAAGTGCCAGGAGGAACTGTTGAGCTTGTTCTCAGTGTCTCTGAGAATTGATCTGATTATCCCTGTGACCTCTTTGCTAAGACTCTCCAGAGAGCCGTCCTCAAAACAAACACACATCTTGACATATCTCCCACATTGATCGCAGTGTCTCCAGGAACGGCATTCAAGGAGCCAGGAACTTTTCTGCCTACACTGTCCATTGAGTTGTCCTCAAAACCAATATACATCCTGCTATATCTCCCACATGGAAAGTGCCAGGAGGGAAAAGTGAGGATTATGCTTAGACTTTCTCGGAACTGCTTCAGATCAACTAGATATCTTTGTGCTGTAAATCTCCCAACAGCCAAACGCAAAAGCAGCAAACATCTCGCTGTATGTCCCACATCGAAAGTGCCAAGAGAGTAATGTAGAGCTTGCTCTCCCTGTCTTTGAGTACTGTTTTCACTGTCCCGGTTACCTCTTTGCTACCATTCTCTTCAGAGCTGCAGTGAAACCAGGAACCATGTGGAGAAGGCACCCACACTGAAAATGCCTGGAAGGAACGTTGGGGCTTCTTCTCAGTGTCTCTGACATAGGGTTTCACTGTCCCGGGAAAGTCTCTGCTAACACCCTGCAGAGCGCTGTGCCCAATATACAGAAACGTCTTGCAGTATCTCCTACAGGGAAAGTGGCAGGAGGAATTGTGGAGCTTGTTCTCAGTGTCTCTGAGAATTGCTCTGATTATCCCTGTGACCTCTTTGCTAAGACTCTCCAGAGAGCCGTCCTCAAAACCAACACACATCTTGACATATCTCCCACATTGATCGCAGTGTCTCCAGGAACGGCATTCAAGGAGCCAGGAACTTTTCTGCCTACACTGTCCATTGAGTTGTCCTCAAAACCAATATACATCCTGCTATATCTCCCACATGGAAAGTGCCAGGAGGGAAAAGTGAGGATTATGCTTAGACTTTCTCGGAACTGCTTCAAATCAACTAGATATCTTTGTGCTGTAAATCTCCCAACAGCCAAACGCAAAAGCAGCAAACATCTCGCTGTATGTCCCACATCGAAAGTGCCAAGAGAGTAATGTAGAGTTTGCTCTCCCTGTCTTTGAGTACTGTTTTCACTGTCCCGGTTACCTCTTTGCTAACATTCTCTTCAGAGCTGCAGTGAAACCAGGAACCATGTGGAGAAGGCACCCACACTGAAAATGCCTGGAAGGAACGTTGGGGCTTCTTCTCAGTGTCTCTGACATAGGGTTTCACTGTCCCGGGAAAGTCTCTGCTAACACCCTGCAGAGCGCTGTGCCCAATATACAGGAACGTCTTGCGGTATCTCCTACAGGGAAAGTGCCAGGAGGAATTGTGGAGCTTGTTCTCAGTGTCTCTGAGAATTGATCTGATTATCCCTGTGACCTCTTTGCTAAGACTCTCCAGAGAGCCGTCCTCAAAACCAACACACATCTTGACGTATCTCCCACATTGTTCGCAGTGTCTCCAGGAACGGCATTCAAGGAGCCAGGAACTTTTCTGCCTACACTGTCCATTGAGTTGTCCTCAAAACCAATATACATCCTGCTATATCTCCCACATGGAAAGTGCCAGGAGGGAAAAGTGAGGATTATGCTTAGACTTTCTCGGAACTGCTTCAAATCAACTAGATATCTTTGTGCTGTAAATCTCCCAACAGCCAAACGCAAAAGCAGCAAACATCTCGCTGTATGTCCCACATCGAAAGTGCCAAGAGAGTAATGTAGAGCTTGCTCTCCCTGTCTTTGAGTACTGTTTTCACTGTCCCGGTTACCTCTTTGCTACCATTCTCTTCAGAGCTGCAGTGAAACCAGGAACCATGTGGAGAAGGCACCCACACTGAAAATGCCTGGAAGGAACGTTGGGGCTTCTTCTCAGTGTCTCTGACATAGGGTTTCACTGTCCCGGGAAAGTCTCTGTTAACACCCTGCAGAGCGCTGTGCCCAATATACAGAAACGTCTTGCGGTATCTCCTACAGGGAAAGTGCCAGGAGGAACTGTCGAGCTTGTTCTCAGTGTCTCTGAGAATTGCTCTGATTATCCCTGTGACCTCTTTGCTAAGACTCTCCAGAGAGCCGTCCTCAAAACCAACACACATCTTGACATATCTCCCACATTGATCACAGGGTCTCCAGAAATGGCATTCAATGAGCCGGGAACTTTTCTCCCTACACTGTCCATTGAGTTGTCCTCAAAACCAGTATACATCCTGCTATATCTCCCACATGGAAAGTGCCAGGTAGGAAATGTAGAGCTTGTTCTCCCTGTCTTTGAGTACTGTTTTCTACTCTCCTGGTTACCTCTTTGCTAACGTTCTCTCGAGAGAGTTGTGCTCCAAACCAAAGCACACCTTGACATATCTCCCACATGGAAAGTGCTATTAGGCAATTGTAGGATTTGATTGCAGTGTCTCTCCAGGAACGGCATTCAGTGAGCCAGGAACTTTTCTGCCTACACTGTCCACTGAGTTGTCCTCAAAACCGATATATATCCTGCTATATCTACTACATGGAAAGTGCCAAGAGAATAACGTAGAGCTTGCTCTCCCTGTCTTTGAGTACTGTTTTCACTGTCCCGATGACCTCTTTGCTAACATTCTCTTCAGAGCTGCAGTGAAACCAGGAACCATGTGGAGAAGGCACCCACACTGAAAATGCCTGGAAGGAACGTTGGGGCTTCTTCTCAGTGTCTCTGACATAGGGTTTCACTGTCCCGGGAAAGTCTCTGCTAACACCCTGCAGAGCGCTGTGCCCAATATACAGGAACGTCTTGCGGTATCTCCTACAGGGAAAGTGCCAGGAGGAATTGTGGAGCTTGTTCTCAGTGTCTCTGAGAATTGCTCTGATTATCCCTGTGACCTCTTTGCTAAGACTCTCCAGAGAGCCGTCCTCAAAACAAACACACATCTTGACATATCTCCCACATTGATCGCAGTGTCTCCAGGAACGGCATTCAAGGAGCCAGGAACTTTTCTGCCTACACTGTCCATTGAGTTGTCCTCAAAACCAATATACATCCTGCTATATCTCCCACATGGAAAGTGCCAGGAGGGAAAAGTGAGGATTATGCTTAGACTTTCTCGGAACTGCTTCAAATCAACTAGATATCTTTGTGCTGTAAATCTCCCAACAGCCAAACACAAAAGCAGCAAACATCTCGCTGTATGTCCCACATCGAAAGTGCCAAGAGAATAATGTAGAGCTTGCTCTCCCTGTCTTTGAGTACTGTTTTCACTGTCCCGGTTACCTCTTTGCTACCATTCTCTTCAGAGCTGCAGTGAAACCAGGAACCATGTGGAGAAGGCACCCACACTGAAAATGCCTGGAAGGAACGTTGGGGCTTCTTCTCAGTGTCTCTGACATAGGGTTTCACTGTCCCGGGAAAGTCTCTGCTAACACCCTGCAGAGCGCTGTGCCCAATATACAGAAACGTCTTGCGGTATCTCCTACAGGGAAAGTGCCAGGAGGAAGTGTCGAGCTTGTTCTCAGTGTCTCTGAGAATTGATCTGATTATCCCTGTGACCTCTTTGCTAAGACTCTCCAGAGAGCCGTCCTCAAAACAAACACACATCTTGACATATCTCCCACATTGATCGCAGTGTCTCCAGGAACGGCATTCAAGGAGCCAGGAACTTTTCTGCCTACACTGTCCATTGAGTTGTCCTCAAAACCAATATACATCCTGCTATATCTCCCACATGGAAAGTGCCAGGAGGGAAAAGTGAGGATTATGCTTAGACTTTCTCGGAACTGCTTCAAATCAACTAGATATCTTTGTGCTGTAAATCTCCCAACAGCCAAACGCAAAAGCAGCAAACATCTCGCTGTATGTCCCACATCGAAAGTGCCAAGAGAGTAATGTAGAGCTTGCTCTCCCTGTCTTTGAGTACTGTTTTCACTGTCCCGGTTACCTCTTTGCTACCATTCTCTTCAGAGCTGCAGTGAAACCAGGAACCATGTGGAGAAGGCACCCACACTGAAAATGCCTGGAAGGAACGTTGGGGCTTCTTCTCAGTGTCTCTGACATAGGGTTTCACTGTCCCGGGAAAGTCTCTGCTAACACCCTGCAGAGCGCTGTGCCCAATATACAGAAACGTCTTGCAGTATCTCCTACAGGGAAAGTGCCAGGAGGAATTGTGGAGCTTGTTCTCAGTGTCTCTGAGAATTGCTCTGATTATCCCTGTGACCTCTTTGCTAAGACTCTCCAGAGAGCCGTCCTCAAAACAAACACACATCTTGACATATCTCCCACATTGATCGCAGTGTCTCCAGGAACGGCATTCAAGGAGCCAGGAACTTTTCTGCCTACACTGTCCATTGAGTTGTCCTCAAAACCAATATACATCCTGCTATATCTCCCACATGGAAAGTGCCAGGAGGGAAAAGTGAGGATTATGCTTAGACTTTCTCGGAACTGCTTCAAATCAACTAGATATCTTTGTGCTGTAAATCTCCCAACAGCCAAACGCAAAAGCAGCAAACATCTCGCTGTATGTCCCACATCCAAAGTGCCAAGAGAGTAATGTAGAGCTTGCTCTCCCTGTCTTTGAGTACTGTTTTCACTGTCCCGGTTACCTCTTTGCTACCATTCTCTTCAGAGCTGCAGTGAAACCAGGAACCATGTGGAGAAGGCACCCACACTGAAAATGCCTGGAAGGAACGTTGGGGCTTCTTCTCAGTGTCTCTGACATAGGGTTTCACTGTCCCGGGAAAGTCTCTGCTAACACCCTGCAGAGCGCAGTGCCCAATATACAGAAACGTCTTGCGGTATCTCCTACAGGGAAAGTGCCAGGAGGAATTGTGGAGCTTGTTCTCAGTGTCTCTGAGAATTGATCTGATTATCCCTGTGACCTCTTTGCTAAGACTCTCCAGGGAGCCGTCCTCAAAACAAACACACATCTTGACATATCTCCCACATTGATCGCAGTGTCTCCAGGAACGGCATTCAAGGAGCCAGGAACTTTTCTGCCTACACTGTCCATTGAGTTGTCCTCAAAACCAATATACATCCTGCTATATCTCCCACATGGAAAGTGCCAGGAGGGAAAAGTGAGGATTATGCTTAGACTTTCTCGGAACTGCTTCAAATCAACTAGATATCTTTGTGCTGTAAATCTCCCAACAGCCAAACGCAAAAGCAGCAAACATCTCGCTGTATGTCCCACATCCAAAGTGCCAAGAGAGTAATGTAGAGCTTGCTCTCCCTGTCTTTGAGTACTGTTTTCACTGTCCCGGTTACCTCTTTGCTAACATTCTCTTCAGAGCTGCAGTGAAACCAGGAACCATGTGGAGAAGGCACCCACACTGAAAATGCCTGGAAGGAACGTTGGGGCTTCTTCTCAGTGTCTCTGACATAGGGTTTCACTGTCCCGGGAAAGTCTCTGCTAACACCCTGCAGAGCGCTGTGCCCAATATACAGAAACGTCTTGCGGTATCTCCTACAGGGAAAGTGCCAGGAGGAAGTGTCGAGCTTGTTCTCAGTGTCTCTGAGAATTGATCTGATTATCCCTGTGACCTCTTTGCTAAGACTCTCCAGAGAGCCGTCCTCAAAACAAACACACATCTTGACATATCTCCCACATTGATCGCAGTGTCTCCAGGAACGGCATTCAAGGAGCCAGGAACTTTTCTGCCTACACTGTCCATTGAGTTGTCCTCAAAACCAATATACATCCTGCTATATCTCCCACATGGAAAGTGCCAGGAGGGAAAAGTGAGGATTATGCTTAGACTTTCTCGGAACTGCTTCAAATCAACTAGATATCTTTGTGCTGTAAATCTCCCAACAGCCAAACGCAAAAGCAGCAAACATCTCGCTGTATGTCCCACATCGAAAGTGCCAAGAGAGTAATGTAGAGCTTGCTCTCCCTGTCTTTGAGTACTGTTTTCACTGTCCCGGTTACCTCTTTGCTACCATTCTCTTCAGAGCTGCAGTGAAACCAGGAACCATGTGGAGAAGGCACCCACACTGAAAATGCCTGGAAGGAACGTTGGGGCTTCTTCTCAGTGTCTCTGACATAGGGTTTCACTGTCCCGGGAAAGTCTCTGCTAACACCCTGCAGAGCGCTGTGCCCAATATACAGAAACGTCTTGCAGTATCTCCTACAGGGAAAGTGCCAGGAGGAATTGTGGAGCTTGTTCTCAGTGTCTCTGAGAATTGCTCTGATTATCCCTGTGACCTCTTTGCTAAGACTCTCCAGAGAGCCGTCCTCAAAACAAACACACATCTTGACATATCTCCCACATTGATCGCAGTGTCTCCAGGAACGGCATTCAAGGAGCCAGGAACTTTTCTGCCTACACTGTCCATTGAGTTGTCCTCAAAACCAATATACATCCTGCTATATCTCCCACATGGAAAGTGCCAGGAGGGAAAAGTGAGGATTATGCTTAGACTTTCTCGGAACTGCTTCAAATCAACTAGATATCTTTGTGCTGTAAATCTCCCAACAGCCAAACGCAAAAGCAGCAAACATCTCGCTGTATGTCCCACATCCAAAGTGCCAAGAGAGTAATGTAGAGCTTGCTCTCCCTGTCTTTGAGTACTGTTTTCACTGTCCCGGTTACCTCTTTGCTACCATTCTCTTCAGAGCTGCAGTGAAACCAGGAACCATGTGGAGAAGGCACCCACACTGAAAATGCCTGGAAGGAACGTTGGGGCTTCTTCTCAGTGTCTCTGACATAGGGTTTCACTGTCCCGGGAAAGTCTCTGCTAACACCCTGCAGAGCGCAGTGCCCAATATACAGAAACGTCTTGCGGTATCTCCTACAGGGAAAGTGCCAGGAGGAATTGTGGAGCTTGTTCTCAGTGTCTCTGAGAATTGATCTGATTATCCCTGTGACCTCTTTGCTAAGACTCTCCAGGGAGCCGTCCTCAAAACAAACACACATCTTGACATATCTCCCACATTGATCGCAGTGTCTCCAGGAACGGCATTCAAGGAGCCAGGAACTTTTCTGCCTACACTGTCCATTGAGTTGTCCTCAAAACCAATATACATCCTGCTATATCTCCCACATGGAAAGTGCCAGGAGGGAAAAGTGAGGATTATGCTTAGACTTTCTCGGAACTGCTTCAAATCAACTAGATATCTTTGTGCTGTAAATCTCCCAACAGCCAAACGCAAAAGCAGCAAACATCTCGCTGTATGTCCCACATCCAAAGTGCCAAGAGAGTAATGTAGAGCTTGCTCTCCCTGTCTTTGAGTACTGTTTTCACTGTCCCGGTTACCTCTTTGCTAACATTCTCTTCAGAGCTGCAGTGAAACCAGGAACCATGTGGAGAAGGCACCCACACTGAAAATGCCTGGAAGGAACGTTGGGGCTTCTTCTCAGTGTCTCTGACATAGGGTTTCACTGTCCCGGGAAAGTCTCTGCTAACACCCTGCAGAGCGCTGTGCCCAATATACAGAAACGTCTTGCGGTATCTCCTACAGGGAAAGTGCCAGGAGGAATTGTGGAGCTTGTTCTCAGTGTCTCTGAGAATTGATCTGATTATCCCTGTGACCTCTTTGCTAAGACTCTCCAGAGAGCCGTCCTCAAAACAAACACACATCTTGACATATCTCCCACATTGATCGCAGTGTCTCCAGCAACGGCATTCAAGGAGCCAGGAACTTTTCTGCCTACACTGTCCATTGAGTTGTCCTCAAAACCAATATACATCCTGCTATATCTCCCACATGGAAAGTGCCAGGAGGGAAAAGTGAGGATTATGCTTAGACTTTCTCGGAACTGCTTCAAATCAACTAGATATCTTTGTGCTGTAAATCTCCCAACAGCCAAACGCAAAAGCAGCAAACATCTCGCTGTATGTCCCACATCGAAAGTGCCAAGAGAGTAATGTAGAGCTTGCTCTCCCTGTCTTTGAGTACTGTTTTCACTGTCCCGGTTACCTCTTTGCTACCATTCTCTTCAGAGCTGCAGTGAAACCAGGAACCATGTGGAGAAGGCACCCACACTGAAAATGCCTGGAAGGAACGTTGGGGCTTCTTCTCAGTGTCTCTGACATAGGGTTTCACTGTCCCGGGAAAGTCTCTGCTAACACCCTGCAGAGCGCTGTGCCCAATATACAGAAACGTCTTGCGGTATCTCCTACAGGGAAAGTGCCAGGAGGAATTGTGGAGCTTGTTCTCAGTGTCTCTGAGAATTGATCTGATTATCCCTGTGACCTCTTTGCTAAGACTCTCCAGAGAGCCGTCCTCAAAACAAACACACATCTTGACATATCTCCCACATTGATCGCAGTGTCTCCAGGAACGGCATTCAAGGAGCCAGGAACTTTTCTGCCTACACTGTCCATTGAGTTGTCCTCAAAACCAATATACATCCTGCTATATCTCCCACATGGAAAGTGCCAGGAGGGAAAAGTGAGGATTATGCTTAGACTTTCTCGGAACTGCTTCAAATCAACTAGATATCTTTGTGCTGTAAATCTCCCAACAGCCAAACGCAAAAGCAGCAAACATCTCGCTGTATGTCCCACATCGAAAGTGCCAAGAGAGTAATGTAGAGCTTGCTCTCCCTGTCTTTGAGTACTGTTTTCACTGTCCCGGTTACCTCTTTGCTACCATTCTCTTCAGAGCTGCAGTGAAACCAGGAACCATGTGGAGAAGGCACCCACACTGAAAATGCCTGGAAGGAACGTTGGGGCTTCTTCTCAGTGTCTCTGACATAGGGTTTCACTGTCCCGGGAAAGTCTCTGCTAACACCCTGCAGAGCGCAGTGCCCAATATACAGAAACGTCTTGCGGTATCTCCTACAGGGAAAGTGCCAGGAGGAATTGTGGAGCTTGTTCTCAGTGTCTCTGAGAATTGATCTGATTATCCCTGTGACCTCTTTGCTAAGACTCTCCAGGGAGCCGTCCTCAAAACAAACACACATCTTGACATATCTCCCACATTGATCGCAGTGTCTCCAGGAACGGCATTCAAGGAGCCAGGAACTTTTCTGCCTACACTGTCCATTGAGTTGTCCTCAAAACCAATATACATCCTGCTATATCTCCCACATGGAAAGTGCCAGGAGGGAAAAGTGAGGATTATGCTTAGACTTTCTCGGAACTGCTTCAAATCAACTAGATATCTTTGTGCTGTAAATCTCCCAACAGCCAAACGCAAAAGCAGCAAACATCTCGCTGTATGTCCCACATCCAAAGTGCCAAGAGAGTAATGTAGAGCTTGCTCTCCCTGTCTTTGAGTACTGTTTTCACTGTCCCGGTTACCTCTTTGCTAACATTCTCTTCAGAGCTGCAGTGAAACCAGGAACCATGTGGAGAAGGCACCCACACTGAAAATGCCTGGAAGGAACGTTGGGGCTTCTTCTCAGTGTCTCTGACATAGGGTTTCACTGTCCCGGGAAAGTCTCTGCTAACACCCTGCAGAGCGCTGTGCCCAATATACAGAAACGTCTTGCGGTATCTCCTACAGGGAAAGTGCCAGGAGGAATTGTGGAGCTTGTTCTCAGTGTCTCTGAGAATTGATCTGATTATCCCTGTGACCTCTTTGCTAAGACTCTCCAGAGAGCCGTCCTCAAAACCAACACACATCTTGACATATCTCCCACATTGATCGCAGTGTCTCCAGGAACGGCATTCAAGGAGCCAGGAACTTTTCTGCCTACACTGTCCATTGAGTTGTCCTCAAAACCAATATACATCCTGCTATATCTCCCACATGGAAAGTGCCAGGAGGGAAAAGTGAGGATTATGCTTAGACTTTCTCGGAACTGCTTCAAATCAACTAGATATCTTTGTGCTGTAAATCTCCCAACAGCCAAACGCAAAAGCAGCAAACATCTCGCTGTATGTCCCACATCGAAAGTGCCAAGAGAGTAATGTAGAGCTTGCTCTCCCTGTCTTTGAGTACTGTTTTCACTGTCCCGGTTACCTCTTTGCTACCATTCTCTTCAGAGCTGCAGTGAAACCAGGAACCATGTGGAGAAGGCACCCACACTGAAAATGCCTGGAAGGAACGTTGGGGCTTCTTCTCAGTGTCTCTGACATAGGGTTTCACTGTCCCGGGAAAGTCTCTGCTAACACCCTGCAGAGCGCTGTGCCCAATATACAGAAACGTCTTGCGGTATCTCCTACAGGGAAAGTGCCAGGAGGAATTGTGGAGCTTGTTCTCAGTGTCTCTGAGAATTGATCTGATTATCCCTGTGACCTCTTTGCTAAGACTCTCCAGAGAGCCGTCCTCAAAACCAACACACATCTTGACATATCTCCCACATTGATCGCGGTGTCTCCAGCAACGGCATTCAAGGAGCCAGGAACTTTTCTGCCTACACTGTCCATTGAGTTGTCCTCAAAACCAATATACATCCTGCTATATCTCCCACATGGAAAGTGCCAGGAGGGAAAAGTGAGGATTATGCTTAGACTTTCTCGGAACTGCTTCAAATCAACTAGATATCTTTGTGCTGTAAATCTCCCAACAGCCAAGCGCAAAAGCAGCAAACATCTCGCTGTATGTCCCACATCGAAAGTGCCAAGAGAGTAATGTAGAGCTTGCTCTCCCTGTCTTTGAGTACTGTTTTCACTGTCCCAGTTACCTCTTTGCTAACGTTCTCTTCAGAGCTGCAGTAAAACAAGGAACCGTGTGGAGAAGGCACCCACACTGAAAATGACTGGAAGGAACGTTGGGGCTTCTTCTCAGTGTCTCTGACATAGGGTTTCACTGTCCCGGGAAAGTCTCTGCTAACACCCTGCAGAGCGCTGTGCCCAATATACAGAAACGTCTTGCGGTATCTCCTACAGGGAAAGTGCCAGGAGGAATTGTGGAGCTTGTTCTCAGTGTCTCTGAGAATTGATCTGATTATCCCTGTGACCTCTTTGCTAAGACTCTCCAGAGAGCCGTCCTCAAAACCAACACACATCTTGACATATCTCCCACATTGATCGCAGTGTCTCCAGGAATGGCATTCAATGAGCCGGGAACTTTTCTGCCTACACTGTCCATTGAGTTGTCCTCAAAACCAATATACACCCTGCTATATCTCCCACATGGAAAGTGCCAGGAGGGAAAAGTGAGGATTATGCTTAGACTTTCTCGGAACTGCTTCAAATCAACTAGATATCTTTGTGCTGTAAATCTCCCAACAGCCAAACGCAAAAGCAGCAAACATCTCGCTGTATGTCCCACATCGAAAGTGCCAAGAGAGTAATGTAGAGTTTGCTCTCCCTGTCTTTGAGTACTGTTTTCACTGTCCCGGTTACCTCTTTGCTAACATTCTCTTCAGAGCTGCAGTGAAACCAGGAACCATGTGGAGAAGGCACCCACACTGAAAATGCCTGGAAGGAACGTTGGGGCTTCTTCTCAGTGTCTCTGACATAGGGTTTCACTGTCCCGGGAAAGTCTCTGCTAACACCCTGCAGAGCGCTGTGCCCAATATACAGGAACGTCTTGCGGTATCTCCTACAGGGAAAGTGCCAGGAGGAATTGTGGAGCTTGTTCTCAGTGTCTCTGAGAATTGATCTGATTATCCCTGTGACCTCTTTGCTAAGACTCTCCAGAGAGCCGTCCTCAAAACCGACACACATCTTGACGTATCTCCCACATTGATCGCAGTGTCTCCAGGAACGGCATTCAAGGAGCCAGGAACTTTTCTGCCTACACTGTCCATTGAGTTGTCCTCAAAACCAATATACATCCTGCTATATCTCCCACATGGAAAGTGCCAGGAGGGAAAAGTGAGGATTATGCTTAGACTTTCTCGGAACTGCTTCAAATCAACTAGATATCTTTGTGCTGTAAATCTCCCAACAGCCAAACGCAAAAGCAGCAAACATCTCGCTGTATGTCCCACATCGAAAGTGCCAAGAGAGTAATGTAGAGCTTGCTCTCCCTGTCTTTGAGTACTGTTTTCACTGTCCCGGTTACCTCTTTGCTACCATTCTCTTCAGAGCTGCAGTGAAACCAGGAACCATGTGGAGAAGGCACCCACACTGAAAATGCCTGGAAGGAACGTTGGGGCTTCTTCTCAGTGTCTCTGACATAGGGTTTCACTGTCCCGGGAAAGTCTCTGTTAACACCCTGCAGAGCGCTGTGCCCAATATACAGAAACGTCTTGCGGTATCTCCTACAGGGAAAGTGCCAGGAGGAACTGTCGAGCTTGTTCTCAGTGTCTCTGAGAATTGCTCTGATTATCCCTGTGACCTCTTTGCTAAGACTCTCCAGAGAGCCGTCCTCAAAACAAACACACATCTTGACATATCTCCCACATTGATCGCAGTGTCTCCAGGAACGGCATTCAAGGAGCCAGGAACTTTTCTGCCTACACTGTCCATTGAGTTGTCCTCAAAACCAATATACATCCTGCTATATCTCCCACATGGAAAGTGCCAGGAGGGAAAAGTGAGGATTATGCTTAGACTTTCTCGGAACTGCTTCAAATCAACTAGATATCTTTGTGCTGTAAATCTCCCAACAGCCAAACGCAAAAGCAGCAAACATCTCGCTGTATGTCCCACATCGAAAGTGCCAAGAGAGTAATGTAGAGCTTGCTCTCCCTGTCTTTGAGTACTGTTTTCACTGTCCCGGTTACCTCTTTGCTACCATTCTCTTCAGAGCTGCAGTGAAACCAGGAACCATGTGGAGAAGGCACCCACACTGAAAATGCCTGGAAGGAACGTTGGGGCTTCTTCTCAGTGTCTCTGACATAGGGTTTCACTGTCCCGGGAAAGTCTCTGCTAACACCCTGCAGAGCGCTGTGCCCAATATACAGAAACGTCTTGCGGTATCTCCTACAGGGAAAGTGCCAGGAGGAATTGTGGAGCTTGTTCTCAGTGTCTCTGAGAATTGATCTGATTATCCCTGTGACCTCTTTGCTAAGACTCTCCAGAGAGCCGTCCTCAAAACAAACACACATCTTGACATATCTCCCACATTGATCGCGGTGTCTCCAGCAACGGCATTCAAGGAGCCAGGAACTTTTCTGCCTACACTGTCCATTGAGTTGTCCTCAAAACCAGTATACATCCTGCTATATCTCCCACATGGAAAGTGCCAGGTAGGAAATGTAGAGCTTGTTCTCCCTGTCTTTGAGTACTGCTTTCTACTCTCCTGGTTACCTCTTTGCTAACGTTCTCGAGAGAGAGTTGTGCTCCAAACCAAAGCACACCTTGACATATCTCCCACATGGAAAGTGCTATTAGGGAATTGTAGGATTTGATTGCAGTGTCTCTCCAGGAACGGCATTCAGTGAGCCAGGAACTTTTCTGCCTACACTGTCCACTGAGTTGTCCTCAAAACCGATATATATCCTGCTATATCTACTCCATGGAAAGTGCCAAGAGAATAACGTAGAACTTGCTCTCCCTGTCTTTGAGTACTGTTTTCACTGTCCCGGTTACCTCTTTGCCAACATTCTCTTCAGAGCTGCAGTGAAACCAGGAACCATGTGGAGAAGGCACCCACACTGAAAATGCCTGGAAGGAACGTTGGGGCTTCTTCTCAGTGTCTCTGACATAGGGTTTCATTGTCCCGGGAAAGTCTCTGCTAACACCCTGCAGAGCGCTGTGCCCAATATACAGAAACGTCTTGCGGTATCTCCTACAGGGAAAGTGCCAGGAGGAATTGTGGAGCTTGTTCTCAGTGTCTCTGAGAATTGATCTGATTATCCCTGTGACCTCTTTGCTAAGACTCTCCAGGGAGCCGTCCTCAAAACCAACACACATCTTGACATATCTCCCACATTGATCGCAGTGTCTCCAGGAACGGCATTCAAGGAGCCAGGAACTTTTCTGCCTACACTGTCCATTGAGTTGTCCTCAAAACCAATATACATCCTGCTATATCTCCCACATGGAAAGTGCCAGGAGGGAAAAGTGAGGATTATGCTTAGACTTTCTCGGAACTGCTTCAAATCAACTACATATCTTTGTGCTGTAAATCTCCCAACAGCCAAGCGCAAAAGCAGCAAACATCTCGCTGTATGTCCCACATCGAAAGTGCCAAGAGAGTAATGTAGAGTTTGCTCTCCCTGTCTTTGAGTACTGTTTTCACTGTCCCGGTTACCTCTTTGCTAACATTCTCTTCAGAGCTACAGTGAAACCAGGAACCATGTGGAGAAGGCACCCACACTGAAAATGCCTGGAAGCAACGTTGGGGCTTCTTCTCAGTGTCTCTGACATAGGGTTTCACTGTCCCGGGAAAGTCTCTGCTAACACCCTGCAGAGCGCTGTGCCCAATATACAGAAACGTCTTGCGGTATCTCCTACAGGGAAAGTGCCAGGAGGAATTGTGGAGCTTGTTCTCAGTGTCTCTGAGAATTGATCTGATTATCCCTGTGACCTCTTTGCTAAGACTCTCCAGAGAGCCGTCCTCAAAACCAACACACATCTTGACGTATCTCCCACATTGATCGCAGTGTCTCCAGGAACGGCATTCAAGGAGCCAGGAACTTTTCTGCCTACACTGTCCATTGAGTTGTCCTCAAAACCAATATACATCCTGCTATATCTCCCACATGGAAAGTGCCAGGAGGGAAAAGTGAGGATTATGCTTAGACTTTCTCGGAACTGCTTCAAATCAACTAGATATCTTTGTGCTGTAAATCTCCCAACAGCCAAACGCAAAAGCAGCAAACATCTCGCTGTATGTCCCACATCGAAAGTGCCAAGAGAGTAATGTAGAGCTTGCTCTCCCTGTCTTTGAGTACTGTTTTCACTGTCCCGGTTACCTCTTTGCTACCATTCTCTTCAGAGCTGCAGTGAAACCAGGAACCATGTGGAGAAGGCACCCACACTGAAAATGCCTGGAAGGAACGTTGGGGCTTCTTCTCAGTGTCTCTGACATAGGGTTTCACTGTCCCGGGAAAGTCTCTGTTAACACCCTGCAGAGCGCTGTGCCCAATATACAGAAACGTCTTGCGGTATCTCCTACAGGGAAAGTGCCAGGAGGAACTGTCGAGCTTGTTCTCAGTGTCTCTGAGAATTGCTCTGATTATCCCTGTGACCTCTTTGCTAAGACTCTCCAGAGAGCCGTCCTCAAAACCAACACACATCTTGACATATCTCCCACATTGTTCGCAGTGTCTCCAGGAACGGCATTCAAGGAGCCAGGAGCTTTTCTGCCTACACTGTCCATTGAGTTGTCCTCAAAACCAATATACATCCTGCTATATCTCCCACATGGAAAGTGCCAGGTAGGAAATGTAGAGCTTGTTCTCCCTGTCTTTGAGTACTGCTTTCTACTCTCCTGGTTACCTCTTTGCTAACGTTCTCGAGAGAGAGTTGTGCTCCAAACCAAAGCACACCTTGACATATCTCCCACATGGAAAGTGCTATTAGGGAATTGTAGGATTTGATTGCAGTGTCTCTCCAGGAACGGCATTCAGTGAGCCAGGAACTTTTCTGCCTACACTGTCCACTGAGTTGTCCTCAAAACCGATATATATCCTGCTATATCTACTACATGGAAAGTGCCAAGAGAATAACGTAGAACTTGCTCTCCCTGTCTTTGAGTACTGTTTTCACTGTCCCGGTTACCTCTTTGCCAACATTCTCTTCAGAGCTGCAGTGAAACCAGGAACCATGTGGAGAAGGCACCCACACTGAAAATGCCTGGAAGGAACGTTGGGGCTTCTTCTCAGTGTCTCTGACATAGGGTTTCATTGTCCCGGGAAAGTCTCTGCTAACACCCTGCAGAGCGCTGTGCCCAATATACAGAAACGTCTTGCGGTATCTCCTACAGGGAAAGTGCCAGGAGGAATTGTGGAGCTTGTTCTCAGTGTCTCTGAGAATTGATCTGATTATCCCTGTGACCTCTTTGCTAAGACTCTCCAGGGAGCCGTCCTCAAAACCAACACACATCTTGACATATCTCCCACATTGTTCGCAGTGTCTCCAGAAACGGCATTCAAGGAGCCAGGAACTTTTCTGCCTACACTGTCCATTGAGTTGTCCTCAAAACCAATATACATCCTGCTATATCTCCCACATGGAAAGTGCCAGGAGGGAAAAGTGAGGATTATGCTTAGACATTCTCGGAACTGCTTCAAATCAACTAGATATCTTTGTGCTGTAAATCTCCCAACAGCCAAACGCAAAAGCAGCAAACATCTCGCTGTATGTCCCACATCGAAAGTGCCAAGAGAGTAATGTAGAGCTTGCTCTCCCTGTCTTTGAGTACTGTTTTCACTGTCCCGGTTACCTCTTTGCTACCATTCTCTTCAGAGCTGCAGTGAAACCAGGAACCATGTGGAGAAGGCACCCACACTGAAAATGCCTGGAAGGAACGTTGGGGCTTCTTCTCAGTGTCTCTGACATAGGGTTTCACTGTCCCGGGAAAGTCTCTGCTAACACCCTGCAGAGCGCTGTGCCCAATATACAGAAACGTCTTGCGGTATCTCCTACAAGGAAAGTGCCAGGAGGAATTGTGGAGCTTGTTCTCAGTGTCTCTGAGAATTGATCTGATTATCCCTGTGACCTCTTTGCTAAGACTCTCCAGAGAGCCGTCCTCAAAACCAACACACATCTTGACATATCTCCCACATTGATCACAGGGTCTCCAGAAACGGCATTCAATGAGCCGGGAACTTTTCTCCCTACACTGTCCATTGAGTTGTCCTCAAAACCAGTATACATCCTGCTATATCTCCCACATGGAAAGTGCCAGGTAGGAAATGTAGAGCTTGTTCTCCCTGTCTTTGAGTACTGCTTTCTACTCTCCTGGTTACCTCTTTGCTAACGTTCTCGAGAGAGAGTTGTGCTCCAAACCAAAGCACACCTTGACATATCTCCCACATGGAAAGTGCTATTAGGGAATTGTAGGATTTGATTGCAGTGTCTCTCCAGGAACGGCATTCAGTGAGCCAGGAACTTTTCTGCCTACACTGTCCACTGAGTTGTCCTCAAAACCGATATATATCCTGCTATATCTACTACATGGAAAGTGCCAAGAGAATAACGTAGAACTTGCTCTCCCTGTCTTTGAGTACTGTTTTCACTGTCCCGGTTACCTCTTTGCCAACATTCTCTTCAGAGCTGCAGTGAAACCAGGAACCATGTGGAGAAGGCACCCACACTGAAAATGCCTGGAAGGAACGTTGGGGCTTCTTCTCAGTGTCTCTGACATAGGGTTTCATTGTCCCGGGAAAGTCTCTGCTAACACCCTGCAGAGCGCTGTGCCCAATATACAGAAACGTCTTGCGGTATCTCCTACAGGGAAAGTGCCAGGAGGAATTGTGGAGCTTGTTCTCAGTGTCTCTGAGAATTGATCTGATTATCCCTGTGACCTCTTTGCTAAGACTCTCCAGAGAGCCGTCCTCAAAACCAACACACATCTTGACATATCTCCCACATTGTTCGCAGTGTCTCCAGGAACGGCATTCAATGAGCCGGGAACTTTTCTGCCTACACTGTCCATTGAGTTGTCCTCAAAACCAGTATACATCCTGCTATATCTCCCACATGGAAAGTGCCAGGTAGGAAATGTAGAGCTTGTTCTCCCTGTCTTTGAGTACTGCTTTCTACTCTCCTGGTTACCTCTTTGCTAACGTTCTCTCGAGAGAGTTGTGCTCCAAACCAAAGCACACCTTGACATATCTCCCACATGGAAAGTGCTATTAGGGAATTGTAGGATTTGATTGCAGTGTCTCTCCAGGAACGGCATTCAGTGAGCCAGGAACTTTTCTGCCTACACTGTCCACTGAGTTGTCCTCAAAACCGATATATATCCTGCTATATCTACTCCATGGAAAGTGCCAAGAGAATAACGTAGAACTTGCTCTCCCTGTCTTTGAGTACTGTTTTCACTGTCCCGGTTACCTCTTTGCCAACATTCTCTTCAGAGCTGCAGTGAAACCAGGAACCATGTGGAGAAGGCACCCACACTGAAAATGCCTGGAAGGAACGTTGGGGCTTCTTCTCAGTGTCTCTGACATAGGGTTTCATTGTCCCGGGAAAGTCTCTGCTAACACCCTGCAGAGCGCTGTGCCCAATATACAGAAACGTCTTGCGGTATCTCCTACAGGGAAAGTGCCAGGAGGAATTGTGGAGCTTGTTCTCAGTGTCTCTGAGAATTGATCTGATTATCCCTGTGACCTCTTTGCTAAGACTCTCCAGAGAGCCGTCCTCAAAACCAACACACATCTTGACATATCTCCCACATTGTTCGCAGTGTCTCCAGGAACGGCATTCAAGGAGCCAGGAACTTTTCTGCCTACACTGTCCATTGAGTTGTCCTCAAAACCAATATACATCCTGCTATATCTCCCACATGGAAAGTGCCAGGAGGGAAAAGTGAGGATTATGCTTAGACTTTCTCGGAACTGCTTCAAATCAACTAGATATCTTTGTGCTGTAAATCTCCCAACAGCCAAACGCAAAAGCAGCAAACATCTCGCTGTATGTCCCACATCCAAAGTGCCAAGAGAGTAATGTAGAGCTTGCTCTCCCTGTCTTTGAGTACTGTTTTCACTGTCCCGGTTACCTCTTTGCTACCATTCTCTTCAGAGCTGCATTGAAACCAGGAACCATGTGGAGAAGGCACCCACACTGAAAATGCCTGGAAGGAACGTTGGGGCTTCTTCTCAGTGTCTCTGACATAGGGTTTCACTGTCCCGGGAAAGTCTCTGCTAACACCCTGCAGAGCGCTGTGCCCAATATACAGAAACGTCTTGCGGTATCTCCTACAGGGAAAGTGCCAGGAGGAACTGTCGAGCTTGTTCTCAGTGTCTCTGAGAATTGATCTGATTATCCCTGTGACCTCTTTGCTAAGACTCTCCAGGGAGCCGTCCTCAAAACAAACACACATCTTGACATATCTCCCACATTGATCGCAGTGTCTCCAGGAACGGCATTCAAGGAGCCAGGAACTTTTCTGCCTACACTGTCCATTGAGTTGTCCTCAAAACCAATATACATCCTGCTATATCTCCCACATGGAAAGTGCCAGGAGGGAAAAGTGAGGATTATGCTTAGACTTTCTCGGAACTGCTTCAAATCAACTACATATCTTTGTGCTGTAAATCTCCCAACAGCCAAACGCAAAAGCAGCAAACATCTCGCTGTATGTCCCACATCGAAAGTGCCAAGAGAGTAATGTAGAGCTTGCTCTCCCTGTCTTTGAGTACTGTTTTCACTGTCCCGGTTACCTCTTTGCTACCATTCTCTTCAGAGCTGCAGTGAAACCAGGAACCATGTGGAGAAGGCACCCACACTGAAAATGCCTGGAAGGAACGTTGGGGCTTCTTCTCAGTGTCTCTGACATAGGGTTTCACTGTCCCGGGAAAGTCTCTGCTAACACCCTGCAGAGCGCTGTGCCCAATATACAGAAACGTCTTGCGGTATCTCCTACAGGGAAAGTGCCAGGAGGAATTGTGGAGCTTGTTCTCAGTGTCTCTGAGAATTGATCTGATTATCCCTGTGACCTCTTTGCTAAGACTCTCCAGAGAGCCGTCCTCAAAACAAACACACATCTTGACATATCTCCCACATTGATCGCAGTGTCTCCAGGAACGGCATTCAAGGAGCCAGGAACTTTTCTGCCTACACTGTCCATTGAGTTGTCCTCAAAACCAATATACATCCTGCTATATCTCCCACATGGAAAGTGCCAGGAGGGAAAAGTGAGGATTATGCTTAGACTTTCTCGGAACTGCTTCAAATCAACTAGATATCTTTGTGCTGTAAATCTCCCAACAGCCAAGCGCAAAAGCAGCAAACTTCTCGCTGTATGTCCCACATCGAAAGTGCCAAGAGAGTAATGTAGAGCTTGCTCTCCCTGTCTTTGAGTACTGTTTTCACTGTCCCGGTTACCTCTTTGCTACCATTCTCTTCAGAGCTGCAGTGAAACCAGGAACCATGTGGAGAAGGCACCCACACTGAAAATGCCTGGAAGGAACGTTGGGGCTTCTTCTCAGTGTCTCTGACATAGGGTTTCACTGTCCCGGGAAAGTCTCTGCTAACACCCTGCAGAGCGCTGTGCCCAATATACAGAAACGTCTTGCGGTATCTCCTACAGGGAAAGTGCCAGGAGGAACTGTCGAGCTTGTTCTCAGTGTCTCTGAGAATTGCTCTGATTATCCCTGTGACCTCTTTGCTAAGACTCTCCAGAGAGCCGTCCTCAAAACCAACACACATCTTGACATATCTCCCACATTGATCACAGGGTCTCCAGAAACGGCATTCAATGAGCCGGGAACTTTTCTCCCTACACTGTCCATTGAGTTGTCCTCAAAACCAGTATACATCCTGCTATATCTCCCACATGGAAAGTGCCAGGTAGGAAATGTAGAGCTTGTTCTCCCTGTCTTTGAGTACTGCTTTCTACTCTCCTGGTTACCTCTTTGCTAACGTTCTCGAGAGAGAGTTGTGCTCCAAACCAAAGCACACCTTGACATATCTCCCACATGGAAAGTGCTATTAGGGAATTGTAGGATTTGATTGCAGTGTCTCTCCAGGAATGGCATTCAGTGAGCCAGGAACTTTTCTGCCTACACTGTCCACTGAGTTGTCCTCAAAACCGATATATATCCTGCTATATCTACTACATGGAAAGTGCCAAGAGAATAACGTAGAACTTGCTCTCCCTGTCTTTGAGTACTGTTTTCACTGTCCCGGTTACCTCTTTGCCAACATTCTCTTCAGAGCTGCAGTGAAACCAGGAACCATGTGGAGAAGGCACCCACACTGAAAATGCCTGGAAGGAACGTTGGGGCTTCTTCTCAGTGTCTCTGACATAGGGTTTCATTGTCCCGGGAAAGTCTCTGCTAACACCCTGCAGAGCGCTGTGCCCAATATACAGAAACGTCTTGCGGTATCTCCTACAGGGAAAGTGCCAGGAGGAATTGTGGAGCTTGTTCTCAGTGTCTCTGAGAATTGATCTGATTATCCCTGTGACCTCTTTGCTAAGACTCTCCAGGGAGCCGTCCTCAAAACCAACACACATCTTGACATATCTCCCACATTGTTCGCAGTGTCTCCAGGAACGGCATTCAAGGAGCCAGGAACTTTTCTGCCTACACTGTCCATTGAGTTGTCCTCAAAACCAATATACATCCTGCTATATCTCCCACATGGAAAGTGCCAGGAGGGAAAAGTGAGGATTATGCTTAGACTTTCTCGGAACTGCTTCAAATCAACTAGATATCTTTGTGCTGTAAATCTCCCAACAGCCAAGCGCAAAAGCAGCAAACTTCTCGCTGTATGTCCCACATCGAAAGTGCCAAGAGAGTAATGTAGAGCTTGCTCTCCCTGTCTTTGAGTACTGTTTTCACTGTCCCGGTTACCTCTTTGCTACCATTCTCTTCAGAGCTGCAGTGAAACCAGGAACCATGTGGAGAAGGCACCCACACTGAAAATGCCTGGAAGGAACGTTGGGGCTTCTTCTCAGTGTCTCTGACATAGGGTTTCACTGTCCCGGGAAAGTCTCTGCTAACACCCTGCAGAGCGCTGTGCCCAATATACAGAAACGTCTTGCGGTATCTCCTACAGGGAAAGTGCCAGGAGGAACTGTCGAGCTTGTTCTCAGTGTCTCTGAGAATTGCTCTGATTATCCCTGTGACCTCTTTGCTAAGACTCTCCAGAGAGCCGTCCTCAAAACCAACACACATCTTGACATATCTCCCACATTGATCACAGGGTCTCCAGAAACGGCATTCAATGAGCCAGGAACTTTTCTCCCTACACTGTCCATTGAGTTGTCCTCAAAACCAGTATACATCCTGCTATATCTCCCACATGGAAAGTGCCAGGTAGGAAATGTAGAGCTTGTTCTCCCTGTCTTTGAGTACTGCTTTCTACTCTCCTGGTTACCTCTTTGCTAACGTTCTCTCGAGAGAGTTGTGCTCCAAACCAAAGCACACCTTGACATATCTCCCACATGGAAAGTGCTATTAGGCAATTGTAGGATTTGATTGCAGTGTCTCTCCAGGAACGGCATTCAGTGAGCCAGGAACTTTTCTGCCTACACTGTCCACTGAGTTGTCCTCAAAACCGATATATATCCTGCTATATCTACTACATGGAAAGTGCCAAGAGAATAACGTAGAACTTGCTCTCCCTGTCTTTGAGTACTGTTTTCACTGTCCCGGTTACCTCTTTGCCAACATTCTCTTCAGAGCTGCAGTGAAACCAGGAACCATGTGGAGAAGGCACCCACACTGAAAATGCCTGGAAGGAACGTTGGGGCTTCTTCTCAGTGTCTCTGACATAGGGTTTCACTGTCCCGGGAAAGTCTCTGCTAACACCCTGCAGAGCGCTGTGCCCAATATACAGAAACGTCTTGCGGTATCTCCTACAGGGAAAGTGCCAGGAGGAACTGTCGAGCTTGTTCTCAGTGTCTCTGAGAATTGCTCTGATTATCCCTGTGACCTCTTTGCTAAGACTCTCCAGAGAGCCGTCCTCAAAACCAACACACATCTTGACATATCTCCCACATTGATCACAGGGTCTCCAGAAACGGCATTCAATGAGCCGGGAACTTTTCTGCCTACACTGTCCATTGAGTTGTCCTCAAAACCAGTATACATCCTGCTATATCTCCCACATGGAAAGTGCCAGGTAGGAAATGTAGAGCTTGTTCTCCCTGTCTTTGAGTACTGCTTTCTACTCTCCTGGTTACCTCTTTGCTAACGTTCTCTCGAGAGAGTTGTGCTCCAAACCAAAGCACACCTTGACATATCTCCCACATGGAAAGTGCTATTAGGCAATTGTAGGATTTGATTGCAGTGTCTCTCCAGGAACGGCATTCAGTGAGCCAGGAACTTTTCTGCCTACACTGTCCACTGAGTTGTCCTCAAAACCGATATATATCCTGCTATATCTACTACATGGAAAGTGCCAAGAGAATAACGTAGAACTTGCTCTCCCTGTCTTTGAGTACTGTTTTCACTGTCCCGGTTACCTCTTTGCCAACATTCTCTTCAGAGCTGCAGTGAAACCAGGAACCATGTGGAGAAGGCACCCACACTGAAAATGCCTGGAAGGAACGTTGGGGCTTCTTCTCAGTGTCTCTGACATAGGGTTTCATTGTCCCGGGAAAGTCTCTGCTAACACCCTGCAGAGCGCTGTGCCCAATATACAGAAACGTCTTGCGGTATCTCCTACAGGGAAAGTGCCAGGAGGAATTGTGGAGCTTGTTCTCAGTGTCTCTGAGAATTGATCTGATTATCCCTGTGACCTCTTTGCTAAGACTCTCCAGAGAGCCGTCCTCAAAACCAACACACATCTTGACGTATCTCCCACATTGTTCGCAGTGTCTCCAGGAACGGCATTCAAGGAGCCTGGAACTTTTCTGCCTACACTGTCCATTGAGTTGTCCTCAAAACCAATATACATCCTGCTATATCTCCCACATGGATAGTGCCAGGAGGGAAAAGTGAGGATTATGCTTAGACTTTCTCGGAACTGCTTCAAATCAACTAGATATCTTTGTGCTGTAAATCTCCCAACAGCCAAACGCAAAAGCAGCAAACATCTCGCTGTATGTCCCACATCGAAAGTGCCAAGAGAGTAATGTAGAGCTTGCTCTCCCTGTCTTTGAGTACTGTTTTCACTGTCCCGGTTACCTCTTTGCTAACATTCTCTTCAGAGCTGCAGTGAAACCAGGAACCATGTGGAGAAGGCACCCACACTGAAAATGCCTGGAAGGAACGTTGGGGCTTCTTCTCAGTGTCTCTGACATAGGGTTTCACTGTCCCGGGAAAGTCTCTGCTAACACCCTGCAGAGCGCTGTGCCCAATATACAGAAACGTCTTGCGGTATCTCCTACAGGGAAAGTGCCAGGAGGAACTGTCGAGCTTGTTCTCAGTGTCTCTGAGAATTGCTCTGATTATCCCTGTGACCTCTTTGCTAAGACTCTCCAGAGAGCCGTCCTCAAAACCAACACACATCTTGACATATCTCCCACATTGATCGCAGGGTCTCCAGAAACGGCATTCAATGAGCCGGGAACTTTTCTCCCTACACTGTCCATTGAGTTGTCCTCAAAACCAGTATACATCCTGCTATATCTCCCACATGGAAAGTGCCAGGTAGGAAATGTAGAGCTTGTTCTCCCTGTCTTTGAGTACTGCTTTCTACTCTCCTGGTTACCTCTTTGCTAACGTTCTCTCGAGAGAGTTGTGCTCCAAACCAAAGCACACCTTGACATATCTCCCACATGGAAAGTGCTATTAGGCAATTGTAGGATTTGATTGCAGTGTCTCTCCAGGAACGGCATTCAGTGAGCCAGGAACTTTTCTGCCTACACTGTCCACTGAGTTGTCCTCAAAACCGATATATATCCTGCTATATCTACTACATGGAAAGTGCCAAGAGAATAACGTAGAGCTTGCTCTCCCTGTCTTTGAGTACTGTTTTCACTGTCCCGATGACCTCTTTGCTAACATTCTCTTCAGAGCTGCAGTGAAACCAGGAACCATGTGGAGAAGGCACCCACACTGAAAATGCCTGGAAGGAACGTTGGGGCTTCTTCTCAGTGTCTCTGACATAGGGTTTCACTGTCCCGGGAAAGTCTCTGCTAACACCCTGCAGAGCGCTGTGCCCAATATACAGAAACGTCTTGCGGTATCTCCTACAGGGAAAGTGCCAGGAGGAATTGTGGAGCTTGTTCTCAGTGTCTCTGAGAATTGATCTGATTATCCCTGTGACCTCTTTGCTAAGACTCTCCAGGGAGCCGTCCTCAAAACAAACACACATCTTGACATATCTCCCACATTGATCGCAGTGTCTCCAGGAACGGCATTCAAGGAGCCAGGAACTTTTCTGCCTACACTGTCCATTGAGTTGTCCTCAAAACCAATATACATCCTGCTATATCTCCCACATGGAAAGTGCCAGGAGGGAAAAGTGAGGATTATGCTTAGACTTTCTCGGAACTGCTTCAAATCAACTACATATCTTTGTGCTGTAAATCTCCCAACAGCCAAACACAAAAGCAGCAAACATCTCGCTGTATGTCCCACATCGAAAGTGCCAAGAGAATAATGTAGAGCTTGCTCTCCCTGTCTTTGAGTACTGTTTTCACTGTCCCGGTTACCTCTTTGCCAACATTCTCTTCAGAGCTGCAGTGAAACCAGGAACCATGTGGAGAAGGCACCCACACTGAAAATGCCTGGAAGGAACGTTGGGGCTTCTTCTCAGTGTCTCTGACATAGGGTTTCATTGTCCCGGGAAAGTCTCTGCTAACACCCTGCAGAGCGCTGTGCCCAATATACAGAAACGTCTTGCGGTATCTCCTACAGGGAAAGTGCCAGGAGGAATTGTGGAGCTTGTTCTCAGTGTCTCTGAGAATTGATCTGATTATCCCTGTGACCTCTTTGCTAAGACTCTCCAGAGAGCCGTCCTCAAAACCAACACACATCTTGACATATCTCCCACATTGTTCGCAGTGTCTCCAGGAACGGCATTCAATGAGCCGGGAACTTTTCTGCCTACACTGTCCATTGAGTTGTCCTCAAAACCAATATACATCCTGCTATATCTCCCACATGGAAAGTGCCAGGAGGGAAAAGTGAGGATTATGCTTCGACTTTCTCGGAACTGCTTCAAATCAACTACATATCTTTGTGCTGTAAATCTCCCAACAGCCAAACGCAAAAGCAGCAAACATCTCGCTGTGTGTCCCACATCGAAAGTGCCAAGAGAGTAATGTAGAGCTTGCTCTCCCTGTCTTTGAGTACTGTTTTCACTGTCCCGGTTACCTCTTTGCTAACATTCTCTTCAGAGCTGCAGTGAAACCAGGAACCATGTGGAGAAGGCACCCACACTGAAAATGCCTGGAAGGAACGTTGGGGCTTCTTCTCAGTGTCTCTGACATAGGGTTTCACTGTCCCGGGAAAGTCTCTGCTAACACCCTGCAGAGCGCTGTGCCCAATATACAGAAACGTCTTGCGGTATCTCCTACAGGGAAAGTGCCAGGAGGAACTGTCGAGCTTGTTCTCAGTGTCTCTGAGAATTGATCTGATTATCCCTGTGACCTCTTTGCTAAGACTCTCCAGAGAGCCGTCCTCAAAACCAACACACATCTTGACATGTCTCCCACATTGATCACAGGGTCTCCAGAAACGGCATTCAATGAGCCGGGAACTTTTCTCCCTACACTGTCCATTGAGTTGTCCTCAAAACCAGTATACATCCTGCTATATCTCCCACATGGAAAGTGCCAGGTAGGAAATGTAGAGCTTGTTCTCCCTGTCTTTGAGTACTGCTTTCTACTCTCCTGGTTACCTCTTTGCTAACGTTCTCTCGAGAGAGTTGTGCTCCAAACCAAAGCACAGCTTGACATATCTCCCAGATGGAAAGTGCTATTAGGCAATTGTAGGATTTGATTGCAGTGTCTCTCCAGGAACGGCATTCAGTGAGCCAGGAACTTTTCTGCCTACACTGTCCACTGAGTTGTCCTCAAAACCGATATATATCCTGCTATATCTACTACATGGAAAGTGCCAAGAGAATAATGTAGAGCTTGCTCTCCCTGTCTTTGAGTACTGTTTTCACTGTCCCGGTTACCTCTTTGCCAACATTCTCTTCAGAGCTGCAGTGAAACCAGGAACCATGTGGAGAAGGCACCCACACTGAAAATGCCTGGAAGCAACGTTGGGGCTTCTTCTCAGTGTCTCTGACATAGGGTTTCACTGTCCCGGGAAAGTCTCTGCTAACACCCTGCAGAGCGCTGTGCCCAATATACAGAAACGTCTTGCGGTATCTCCTACAGGGAAAGTGCCAGGAGGAATTGTGGAGCTTGTTCTCAGTGTCTCTGAGAATTGATCTGATTATCCCTGTGACCTCTTTGCTAAGACTCTCCAGAGAGCCGCCCTCAAAACCAACACACATCTTGACGTATCTCCCACATTGTTCGCAGTGTCTCCAGGAACGGCATTCAATGAGCCGGGAACTTTTCTGCCTACACTGTCCATTGAGTTGTCCTCAAAACCAATATACATCCTGCTATATCTCCCACATGGAAAGTGCCAGGAGGGAAAAGTGAGGATTATGCTTCGACTTTCTCGGAACTGCTTCAAATCAACTACATATCTTTGTGCTGTAAATCTCCCAACAGCCAAACGCAAAAGCAGCAAACATCTCGCTGTGTGTCCCACATCGAAAGTGCCAAGAGAGTAATGTAGAGCTTGCTCTCCCTGTCTTTGAGTACTGTTTTCACTGTCCCGGTTACCTCTTTGCTAACATTCTCTTCAGAGCTGCAGTGAAACCAGGAACCATGTGGAGAAGGCACCCACACTGAAAATGCCTGGAAGGAACGTTGGGGCTTCTTCTCAGTGTCTCTGACATAGGGTTTCACTGTCCCGGGAAAGTCTCTGCTAACACCCTGCAGAGCGCTGTGCCCAATATACAGAAACGTCTTGCGGTATCTCCTACAGGGAAAGTGCCAGGAGGAACTGTCGAGCTTGTTCTCAGTGTCTCTGAGAATTGATCTGATTATCCCTGTGACCTCTTTGCTAAGACTCTCCAGAGAGCCGTCCTCAAAACCAACACACATCTTGACATGTCTCCCACATTGATCACAGGGTCTCCAGAAACGGCATTCAATGAGCCGGGAACTTTTCTCCCTACACTGTCCATTGAGTTGTCCTCAAAACCAGTATACATCCTGCTATATCTCCCACATGGAAAGTGCCAGGTAGGAAATGTAGAGCTTGTTCTCCCTGTCTTTGAGTACTGCTTTCTACTCTCCTGGTTACCTCTTTGCTAACGTTCTCTCGAGAGAGTTGTGCTCCAAACCAAAGCACAGCTTGACATATCTCCCAGATGGAAAGTGCTATTAGGCAATTGTAGGATTTGATTGCAGTGTCTCTCCAGGAACGGCATTCAGTGAGCCAGGAACTTTTCTGCCTACACTGTCCACTGAGTTGTCCTCAAAACCGATATATATCCTGCTATATCTACTACATGGAAAGTGCCAAGAGAATAATGTAGAGCTTGCTCTCCCTGTCTTTGAGTACTGTTTTCACTGTCCCGGTTACCTCTTTGCCAACATTCTCTTCAGAGCTGCAGTGAAACCAGGAACCATGTGGAGAAGGCACCCACACTGAAAATGCCTGGAAGCAACGTTGGGGCTTCTTCTCAGTGTCTCTGACATAGGGTTTCACTGTCCCGGGAAAGTCTCTGCTAACACCCTGCAGAGCGCTGTGCCCAATATACAGAAACGTCTTGCGGTATCTCCTACAGGGAAAGTGCCAGGAGGAATTGTGGAGCTTGTTCTCAGTGTCTCTGAGAATTGATCTGATTATCCCTGTGACCTCTTTGCTAAGACTCTCCAGAGAGCCGTCCTCAAAACCAACACACATCTTGACGTATCTCCCACATTGTTCGCAGTGTCTCCAGGAACGGCATTCAAGGAGCCAGGAACTTTTCTGCCTACACTGTCCATTGAGTTGTCCTCAAAACCAATATACATCCTGCTATATCTCCCACATGGAAAGTGCCAGGAGGGAAAAGTGAGGATTATGCTTAGACTTTCTCGGAACTGCTTCAAATCAACTAGATATCTTTGTGCTGTAAATCTCCCAACAGCCAAACGCAAAAGCAGCAAACATCTCGCTGTATGTCCCACATCGAAAGTGCCAAGAGAGTAATGTAGAGCTTGCTCTCCCTGTCTTTGAGTACTGTTTTCACTGTCCCGGTTACCTCTTTGCTACCATTCTCTTCAGAGCTGCAGTGAAACCAGGAACCATGTGGAGAAGGCACCCACACTGAAAATGCCTGGAAGGAACGTTGGGGCTTCTTCTCAGTGTCTCTGACATAGGGTTTCACTGTCCCGGGAAAGTCTCTGCTAACACCCTGCAGAGCGCTGTGCCCAATATACAGAAACGTCTTGCGGTATCTCCTACAGGGAAAGTGCCAGGAGGAACTGTCGAGCTTGTTCTCAGTGTCTCTGAGAATTGCTCTGATTATCCGTGTGACCTCTTTGCTAAGACTCTCCAGAGAGCCGTCCTCAAAACCAACACACATCTTGACATATCTCCCACATTGATCACAGGGTCTCCAGAAACGGCATTCAATGAGCCGGGAACTTTTCTGCCTACACTGTCCATTGAGTTGTCCTCAAAACCAGTATACATCCTGCTCTATCTCCCACATGGAAAGTGCCAGGTAGGAAATGTAGAGCTTGTTCTCCCTGTCTTTGAGTACTGCTTTCTACTCTCCTGGTTACCTCTTTGCTAACGTTCTCTCGAGAGAGTTGTGCTCCAAACCAAAGCACACCTTGACATATCTCCCACATGGAAAGTGCTATTAGGCAATTGTAGGATTTGATTGCAGTGTCTCTCCAGGAACGGCATTCAGTGAGCCAGGAACTTTTCTGCCTACACTGTCCACTGAGTTGTCCTCAAAACCGATATATATCCTGCTATATCTACTACATGGAAAGTGCCAAGAGAATAACGTAGAACTTGCTCTCCCTGTCTTTGAGTACTGTTTTCACTGTCCCGGTTACCTCTTTGCTAACATTCTCTTCAGAGCTGCAGTGAAACCAGGAACCATGTGGAGAAGGCACCCACACTGAAAATGCCTGGAAGGAACGTTGGGGCTTCTTCTCAGTGTCTCTGACATAGGGTTTCATTGTCCCGGGAAAGTCTCTGCTAACACCCTGCAGAGCGCTGTGCCCAATATACAGAAACGTCTTGCGGTATCTCCTACAGGGAAAGTGCCAGGAGGAATTGTGGAGCTTGTTCTCAGTGTCTCTGAGAATTGATCTGATTATCCCTGTGACCTCTTTGCTAAGACTCTCCAGAGAGCCGTCCTCAAAACCAACACACATCTTGACATATCTCCCACATTGTTCGCAGTGTCTCCAGGAACGGCATTCAAGGAGCCAGGAACTTTTCTGCCTACACTGTCCATTGAGTTGTCCTCAAAACCAATATACATCCTGCTATATCTCCCACATGGAAAGTGCCAGGAGGGAAAAGTGAGGATTATGCTTAGACTTTCTCGGAACTGCTTCAAATCAACTAGATATCTTTGTGCTGTAAATCTCCCAACAGCCAAACGCAAAAGCAGCAAACATCTCGCTGTATGTCCCACATCGAAAGTGCCAAGAGAGTAATGTAGAGCTTGCTCTCCCTGTCTTTGAGTACTGTTTTCACTGTCCCGGTTACCTCTTTGCTACCATTCTCTTCAGAGCTGCAGTGAAACCAGGAACCATGTGGAGAAGGCACCCACACTGAAAATGCCTGGAAGGAACGTTGGGGCTTCTTCTCAGTGTCTCTGACATAGGGTTTCACTGTCCCGGGAAAGTCTCTGCTAACACCCTGCAGAGCGCTGTGCCCAATATACAGAAACGTCTTGCGGTATCTCCTACAGGGAAAGTGCCAGGAGGAACTGTCGAGCTTGTTCTCAGTGTCTCTGAGAATTGCTCTGATTATCCCTGTGACCTCTTTGCTAAGACTCTCCAGAGAGCCGTCCTCAAAACCAACACACATCTTGACATATCTCCCTCATTGATCGCAGGGTCTCCAGAAACGGCATTCAATGAGCCGGGAACTTTTCTGCCTACACTGTCCATTGAGTTGTCCTCAAAACCAATATACATCCTGCTATATCTCCCACATGGAAAGTGCCAGGTAGGAAATGTAGAGCTTGTTCTCCCTGTCTTTGAGTACTGCTTTCTACTCTCCTGGTTACCTCTTTGCTAACGTTCTCTCGAGAGAGTTGTGCTCCAAACCAAAGCACAGCTTGACATATCTCCCACATGGAAAGTGCTATTAGGCAATTGTAGGATTTGATTGCAGTGTCTCTCCAGGAACGGCATTCAGTGAGCCAGGAACTTTTCTGCCCACACTGTCCACTGAGTTGTCCTCAAAACCGATATATATCCTGCTATATCTACTCCATGGAAAGTGCCAAGAGAATAATGTAGAGCTTGCTCTCCCTGTCTTTGAGTACTGTTTTCACTGTCCCGATGACCTCTTTGCTAACGTTCTCTTCAGAGCTGCAGTGAAACCAGGAACCATGTGGAGAAGGCACCCACACTGAAAATGCCTGGAAGGAACGTTGGGGCTTCTTCTCAGTGTCTCTGACATAGGGTTTCACTGTCCCGGGAAAGTCTCTGCTAACACCAAGCAGAGCGCTGTGCCCAATATACAGAAACGTCTTGCGGTATCTCCTACAGGGAAAGTGCCAGGAGGAACTGTCGAGCTTGTTCTCAGTGTCTCTGAGAATTGATCTGATTATCCCTGTGACCTCTTTGCTAAGACTCTCCAGAGAGCCGTCCTCAAAACCAACACACATCTTGACATATCTCCCACATTGATCGCAGTGTCTCCAGGAACGGCATTCAAGGAGCCAGGAACTTTTCTGCCTACACTGTCCATTGAGTTGTCCTCAAAACCAATATACATCCTGCTATATCTCCCACATGGAAAATGCCAGGAGGGAAAAGTGAGGATTATGCTTAGACTTTGTCGGAACTGCTTCAAATCAACTAGATATCTTTGTGCTGTAAATCTCCCAACAGCCAAGCGCAAAAGCAGCAAACATCTCGCTGTATGTCCCACATCGAAAGTGCCAAGAGAGTAATGTAGAGCTTGCTCTCCCTGTCTTTGAGTACTGTTTTCACTGTCCCGGTTACCTCTTTGCTAACATTCTCTTCAGAGCTGCAGTGAAACCAGGAACCATGTGGAGAAGGCACCCACACTGAAAATGCCTGGAAGGAACGTTGGGGCTTCTTCTCAGTGTCTCTGACATAGGGTTTCACTGTCCCGGGAAAGTCTCTGCTAACACCCTGCAGAGCGCTGTGCCCAATATACAGAAACGTCTTGCGGTATCTCCTACAGGGAAAGTGCCAGGAGGAATTGTGGAGCTTGTTCTCAGTGTCTCTGAGAATTGATCTGATTATCCCTGTGACCTCTTTGCTAAGACTCTCCAGAGAGCCGTCCTCAAAACCAACACACATCTTGACATATCTCCCACATTGATCACAGGGTCTCCAGAAACGGCATTCAATGAGCCGGGAACTTTTCTCCCTACACTGTCCATTGAGTTGTCCTCAAAACCAGTATACATCCTGCTATATCTCCCACATGGAAAGTGCCAGGTAGGAAATGTAGAGCTTGTTCTCCCTGTCTTTGAGTACTGCTTTCTACTCTCCTGGTTACCTCTTTGCTAACGTTCTCTCGAGAGAGTTGTGCTCCAAACCAAAGCACACCTTGACATATCTCCCAGATGGAAAGTGCTATTAGGCAATTGTAGGATTTGATTGCAGTGTCTCTCCAGGAACGGCATTCAGTGAGCCAGGAACTTTTCTGCCTACAGTGTCCATTGAGTTGTCCTCAAAACCAATGTACATCCTGCTATATCTCCCACATGGAAAGTGCCAGGAGGGAAAAGTGAGGATTATGCTTAGACTTTCTCGGAACTGCTTCAAATCAACTACATATCTTTGTGCTGTAAATCTCCCAACAGCCAAGTGCAAAAGCAGCAAACATCTCGCTGTATGTCCCACATCAAAAGTGCCAAGAGAGTAATGTAGAGCTTGCTCTCCCTGTCTTTGAGTACTGTCTTCACTGTCCCGGTTACCTCTTTGCTAACATTCTCTTCAGAGCTGCAGTGAAACCAGGAACCATGTGGAGAAGGCACCCACACTGAAAATGACTGGAAGGAACGTTGGGGCTTCTTCTCAGTGTCTCTGACATAGGGTTTCACTGTCCCGGGAAAGTCTCTGCTAACACCCTGCAGAGCGCTGTGCCCAATATACAGAAACGTCTTGCGGTATCTCCTACAGGGAAAGTGCCAGGAGGAATTGTGGAGCTTGTTCTCAGTGTCTCTGAGAATTGCTCTGATTATCCCTGTGACCTCTTTGCTAAGACTCTCCAGAGAGCCGTCCTCAAAACCAACACACATCTTGACATATCTCCCACATTGATCGCAGGGTCTCCAGAAACGGCATTCAATGAGCCGGGAACTTTTCTCCCTACACTGTCCATTGAGTTGTCCTCAAAACCAATATACATCCTGCTATATCTCCCACATGGAAAGTGCCAGGTAGGAAATGTAGAGCTTGTTCTCCCTGTCTTTGAGTACTGCTTTCTACTCTCCTGGTTACCTCTTTGCTAACGTTCTCTCGAGAGAGTTGTGCTCCAAACCAAAGCACAGCTTGACATATCTCCCACATGGAAAGTGCTATTAGGCAATTGTAGGATTTGATTGCAGTGTCTCTCCAGGAACGGCATTCAGTGAGCCAGGAACTTTTCTGCCCACACTGTCCACTGAGTTGTCCTCAAAACCGATATATATCCTGCTATATCTACTCCATGGAAAGTGCCAAGAGAATAATGTAGAGCTTGCTCTCCCTGTCTTTGAGTACTGTTTTCACTGTCCCGATGACCTCTTTGCTAACGTTCTCTTCAGAGCTGCAGTGAAACCAGGAACCATGTGGAGAAGGCACCCACACTGAAAATGCCTGGAAGGAACGTTGGGGCTTCTTCTCAGTGTCTCTGACATAGGGTTTCACTGTCCCGGGAAAGTCTCTGCTAACACCCTGCAGAGCGCTGTGCCCAATATACAGAAACGTCTTGCGGTATCTCCTACAGGGAAAGTGCCAGGAGGAACTGTCGAGCTTGTTCTCAGTGTCTCTGAGAATTGCTCTGATTATCCCTGTGACCTCTTTGCTAAGACTCTCCAGAGAGCCGTCCTCAAAACCAACACACATCTTGACATATCTCCCTCATTGATCGCAGGGTCTCCAGAAACGGCATTCAATGAGCCGGGAACTTTTCTGCCTACACTGTCCATTGAGTTGTCCTCAAAACCAATATACATCCTGCTATATCTCCCACATGGAAAGTGCCAGGTAGGAAATGTAGAGCTTGTTCTCCCTGTCTTTGAGTACTGCTTTCTACTCTCCTGGTTACCTCTTTGCTAACGTTCTCTCGAGAGAGTTGTGCTCCAAACCAAAGCACAGCTTGACATATCTCCCACATGGAAAGTGCTATTAGGCAATTGTAGGATTTGATTGCAGTGTCTCTCCAGGAACGGCATTCAGTGAGCCAGGAACTTTTCTGCCCACACTGTCCACTGAGTTGTCCTCAAAACCGATATATATCCTGCTATATCTACTCCATGGAAAGTGCCAAGAGAATAATGTAGAGCTTGCTCTCCCTGTCTTTGAGTACTGTTTTCACTGTCCCGATGACCTCTTTGCTAACGTTCTCTTCAGAGCTGCAGTGAAACCAGGAACCATGTGGAGAAGGCACCCACACTGAAAATGCCTGGAAGGAACGTTGGGGCTTCTTCTCAGTGTCTCTGACATAGGGTTTCACTGTCCCGGGAAAGTCTCTGCTAACACCAAGCAGAGCGCTGTGCCCAATATACAGAAACGTCTTGCGGTATCTCCTACAGGGAAAGTGCCAGGAGGAACTGTCGAGCTTGTTCTCAGTGTCTCTGAGAATTGATCTGATTATCCCTGTGACCTCTTTGCTAAGACTCTCCAGAGAGCCGTCCTCAAAACCAACACACATCTTGACATATCTCCCACATTGATCGCAGTGTCTCCAGGAACGGCATTCAAGGAGCCAGGAACTTTTCTGCCTACACTGTCCATTGAGTTGTCCTCAAAACCAATATACATCCTGCTATATCTCCCACATGGAAAATGCCAGGAGGGAAAAGTGAGGATTATGCTTAGACTTTGTCGGAACTGCTTCAAATCAACTAGATATCTTTGTGCTGTAAATCTCCCAACAGCCAAGCGCAAAAGCAGCAAACATCTCGCTGTATGTCCCACATCGAAAGTGCCAAGAGAGTAATGTAGAGCTTGCTCTCCCTGTCTTTGAGTACTGTTTTCACTGTCCCGGTTACCTCTTTGCTAACATTCTCTTCAGAGCTGCAGTGAAACCAGGAACCATGTGGAGAAGGCACCCACACTGAAAATGCCTGGAAGGAACGTTGGGGCTTCTTCTCAGTGTCTCTGACATAGGGTTTCACTGTCCCGGGAAAGTCTCTGCTAACACCCTGCAGAGCGCTGTGCCCAATATACAGAAACGTCTTGCGGTATCTCCTACAGGGAAAGTGCCAGGAGGAATTGTGGAGCTTGTTCTCAGTGTCTCTGAGAATTGATCTGATTATCCCTGTGACCTCTTTGCTAAGACTCTCCAGAGAGCCGTCCTCAAAACCAACACACATCTTGACATATCTCCCTCATTGATCGCAGGGTCTCCAGAAACGGCATTCAATGAGCCGGGAACTTTTCTGCCTACACTGTCCATTGAGTTGTCCTCAAAACCAATATACATCCTGCTATATCTCCCACATGGAAAGTGCCAGGTAGGAAATGTAGAGCTTGTTCTCCCTGTCTTTGAGTACTGCTTTCTACTCTCCTGGTTACCTCTTTGCTAACGTTCTCTCGAGAGAGTTGTGCTCCAAACCAAAGCACAGCTTGACTTATCTCCCACATGGAAAGTGCTATTAGGCAATTGTAGGATTTGATTGCAGTGTCTCTCCAGGAACGGCATTCAGTGAGCCAGGAACTTTTCTGCCTACACTGTCCACTGAGTTGTACTCAAAACCGATATATATCCTGCTATATCTACTACATGGAAAGTGCCAAGAGAATAATGTAGAGCTTGCTCTCCCTGTCTTTGAGTACTGTTTTCACTGTCCCGATGACCTCTTTGCTAACGTTCTCTTCAGAGCTGCAGTGAAACCAGGAACCATGTGGAGAAGGCACCCACACTGAAAATGCCTGGAAGGAACGTTGGGGCTTCTTCTCAGTGTCTCTGACATAGGGTTTCACTGTCCCGGGAAAGTCTCTGCTAACACCCTGCAGAGCGCTGTGCCCAATATACAGAAACGTCTTGCGGTATCTCCTACAGGGAAAGTGCCAGGAGGAACTGTCGAGCTTGTTCTCAGTGTCTCTGAGAATTGCTCTGATTATCCCTGTGACCTCTTTGCTAAGACTCTCCAGAGAGCCGCCCTCAAAACCAACACACATCTTGACATATCTCCCACATTGATCGCAGTGTCTCCAGGAACGGCATTCAAGGAGCCAGGAGCTTTTCTGCCTACACTGTCCATTGAGTTGTCCTCAAAACCAATATACATCCTGCTATATCTCCCACATGGAAAATGCCAGGAGGGAAAAGTGAGGATTATGCTTAGACTTTGTCGGAACTGCTTCAAATCAACTAGATATCTTTGTGCTGTAAATCTCCCAACAGCCAAGCGCAAAAGCAGCAAACATCTCGCTGTATGTCCCACATCGAAAGTGCCAAGAGAGTAATGTAGAGCTTGCTCTCCCTGTCTTTGAGTACTGTTTTCACTGTCCCGGTTACCTCTTTGCTAACATTCTCTTCAGAGCTGCAGTGAAACCAGGAACCATGTGGAGAAGGCACCCACACTGAAAATGCCTGGAAGGAACGTTGGGGCTTCTTCTCAGTGTCTCTGACATAGGGTTTCACTGTCCCGGGAAAGTCTCTGCTAACACCCTGCAGAGCGCTGTGCCCAATATACAGAAACGTCTTGCGGTATCTCCTACAGGGAAAGTGCCAGGAGGAATTGTGGAGCTTGTTCTCAGTGTCTCTGAGAATTGATCTGATTATCCCTGTGACCTCTTTGCTAAGACTCTCCAGAGAGCCGTCCTCAAAACCAACACACATCTTGACATATATCCCTCATTGATCGCAGGGTCTCCAGAAACGGCATTCAATGAGCCGGGAACTTTTCTGCCTACACTGTCCATTGAGTTGTCCTCAAAACCAATATACATCCTGCTATATCTCCCACATGGAAAGTGCCAGGTAGGAAATGTAGAGCTTGTTCTCCCTGTCTTTGAGTACTGCTTTCTACTCTCCTGGTTACCTCTTTGCTAACGTTCTCTCGAGAGAGTTGTGCTCCAAACCAAAGCACAGCTTGACATATCTCCCACATGGAAAGTGCTATTAGGCAATTGTAGGATTTGATTGCAGTGTCTCTCCAGGAACGGCATTCAGTGAGCCAGGAACTTTTCTGCCCACACTGTCCACTGAGTTGTCCTCAAAACCGATATATATCCTGCTATATCTACTCCATGGAAAGTGCCAAGAGAATAATGTAGAGCTTGCTCTCCCTGTCTTTGAGTACTGTTTTCACTGTCCCGATGACCTCTTTGCTAACGTTGTCTTCAGAGCTGCAGTGAAACCAGGAACCATGTGGAGAAGGCACCCACACTGAAAATGCCTGGAAGGAACGTTGGGGCTTCTTCTCAGTGTCTCTGACATAGGGTTTCACTGTCCCGGGAAAGTCTCTGCTAACACCCTGCAGAGCGCTGTGCCCAATATACAGAAACGTCTTGCGGTATCTCCTACAGGGAAAGTGCCAGGAGGAATTGTGGAGCTTGTTCTCAGTGTCTCTGAGAATTGCTCTGATTATCCCTGTGACCTCTTTGCTAAGACTCTCCAGAGAGCCGTCCTCAAAACCAACACACATCTTGACATATCTCCCTCATTGATCGCAGGGTCTCCAGAAACGGCATTCAATGAGCCGGGAACTTTTCTGCCTACACTGTCCATTGAGTTGTCCTCAAAACCAATATACATCCTGCTATATCTCCCACATGGAAAGTGCCAGGTAGGAAATGTAGAGCTTGTTCTCCCTGTCTTTGAGTACTGCTTTCTACTCTCCTGGTTACCTCTTTGCTAACGTTCTCTCGAGAGAGTTGTGCTCCAAACCAAAGCACAGCTTGACATATCTCCCACATGGAAAGTGCTATTAGGCAATTGTAGGATTTGATTGCAGTGTCTCTCCAGGAACGGCATTCAGTGAGCCAGGAACTTTTCTGCCTACACTGTCCACTGAGTTGTACTCAAAACCGATATATATCCTGCTATATCTACTACATGGAAAGTGCCAAGAGAATAATGTAGAGCTTGCTCTCCCTGTCTTTGAGTACTGTTTTCACTGTCCCGATGACCTCTTTGCTAACGTTCTCTTCAGAGCTGCAGTGAAACCAGGAACCATGTGGAGAAGGCACCCACACTGAAAATGCCTGGAAGGAACGTTGGGGCTTCTTCTCAGTGTCTCTGACATAGGGTTTCACTGTCCCGGGAAAGTCTCTGCTAACACCCTGCAGAGCGCTGTGCCCAATATACAGAAACGTCTTGCGGTATCTCCTACAGGGAAAGTGCCAGGAGGAACTGTCGACCTTGTTCTCAGTGTCTCTGAGAATTGCTCTGATTATCCCTGTGACCTCTTTGCTAAGACTCTCCAGAGAGCCGTCCTCAAAACCAACACACATCTTGACATATCTCCCACATTGATCGCAGTGTCTCCAGGAACGGCATTCAAGGAGCCAGGAGCTTTTCTGCCTACACTGTCCATTGAGTTGTCCTCAAAACCAATATACATCCTGCTATATCTCCCACATGGAAAATGCCAGGAGGGAAAAGTGAGGATTATGCTTAGACTTTGTCGGAACTGCTTCAAATCAACTAGATATCTTTGTGCTGTAAATCTCCCAACAGCCAAGCGCAAAAGCAGCAAACATCTCGCTGTATGTCCCACATCGAAAATGCCAAGAGAGTAATGTAGAGCTTGCTCTCCCTGTCTTTGAGTACTGTTTTCACTGTCCCGGTTACCTCTTTGCTAACATTCTCTTCAGAGCTGCAGTGAAACCAGGAACCATGTGGAGAAGGCACCCACACTGAAAATGCCTGGAAGGAACGTTGGGGCTTCTTCTCAGTGTCTCTGACATAGGGTTTCACTGTCCCGGGAAAGTCTCTGCTAACACCCTGCAGAGCGCTGTGCCCAATATACAGAAACGTCTTGCGGTATCTCCTACAGGGAAAGTGCCAGGAGGAATTGTGGAGCTTGTTCTCAGTGTCTCTGAGAATTGATCTGATTATCCCTGTGACCTCTTTGCTAAGACTCTCCAGAGAGCCGTCCTCAAAACCAACACACATCTTGACATATATCCCTCATTGATCGCAGGGTCTCCAGAAACGGCATTCAATGAGCCGGGAACTTTTCTGCCTACACTGTCCATTGAGTTGTCCTCAAAACCAATATACATCCTGCTATATCTCCCACATGGAAAGTGCCAGGTAGGAAATGTAGAGCTTGTTCTCCCTGTCTTTGAGTACTGCTTTCTACTCTCCTGGTTACCTCTTTGCTAACGTTCTCTCGAGAGAGTTGTGCTCCAAACCAAAGCACAGCTTGACATATCTCCCACATGGAAAGTGCTATTAGGCAATTGTAGGATTTGATTGCAGTGTCTCTCCAGGAACGGCATTCAGTGAGCCAGGAACTTTTCTGCCCACACTGTCCACTGAGTTGTCCTCAAAACCGATATATATCCTGCTATATCTACTCCATGGAAAGTGCCAAGAGAATAATGTAGAGCTTGCTCTCCCTGTCTTTGAGTACTGTTTTCACTGTCCCGATGACCTCTTTGCTAACGTTGTCTTCAGAGCTGCAGTGAAACCAGGAACCATGTGGAGAAGGCACCCACACTGAAAATGCCTGGAAGGAACGTTGGGGCTTCTTCTCAGTGTCTCTGACATAGGGTTTCACTGTCCCGGGAAAGTCTCTGCTAACACCCTGCAGAGCGCTGTGCCCAATATACAGAAACGTCTTGCGGTATCTCCTACAGGGAAAGTGCCAGGAGGAATTGTGGAGCTTGTTCTCAGTGTCTCTGAGAATTGATCTGATTATCCCTGTGACCTCTTTGCTAAGACTCTCCAGAGAGCCGTCCTCAAAACAAACACACATCTTGACATATCTCCCACATTGATCGCAGTGTCTCCAGCAACGGCATTCAAGGAGCCAGGAACTTTTCTGCCTACACTGTCCATTGAGTTGTCCTCAAAACCAATATACATCCTGCTATATCTCCCACATGGAAAGTGCCAGGAGGGAAAAGTGAGGATTATGCTTAGACTTTCTCGGAACTGCTTCAAATCAACTAGATATCTTTGTGCTGTAAATCTCCCAACAGCCAAACACAAAAGCAGCAAACATCTCGCTGTGTGTCCCACATCCAAAGTGCCAAGAGAGTAATGTAGAGCTTGCTCTCCCTGTCTTTGAGTACTGTTTTCACTGTCCCGGTTACCTCTTTGCTACCATTCTCTTCAGAGCTGCAGTGAAACCAGGAACCATGTGGAGAAGGCACCCACACTGAAAATGCCTGGAAGGAACGTTGGGGCTTCTTCTCAGTGTCTCTGACATAGGGTTTCACTGTCCCGGGAAAGTCTCTGCTAACACCCTGCAGAGCGCTGTGCCCAATATACAGAAACGTCTTGCGGTATCTCCTACAGGGAAAGTGCCAGGAGGAATTGTGGAGCTTGTTCTCAGTGTCTCTGAGAATTGCTCTGATTATCCCTGTGACCTCTTTGCTAAGACTCTCCAGAGAGCCGTCCTCAAAACCAACACACATCTTGACATATCTCCCACATTGATCGCAGGGTCTCCAGAAACGGCATTCAATGAGCCGGGAACTTTTCTCCCTACACTGTCCATTGAGTTGTCCTCAAAACCAATATACATCCTGCTATATCTCCCACATGGAAACTGCCAGGTAGGAAATGTAGAGCTTGTTCTCCCTGTCTTTGAGTACTGCTTTCTACTCTCCTGGTTACCTCTTTGCTAACGTTCTCTCGAGAGAGTTGTGCTCCAAACCAAAGCACAGCTTGACATATCTCCCACATGGAAAGTGCTATTAGGCAATTGTAGGATTTGATTGCAGTGTCTCTCCAGGAACGGCATTCAGTGAGCCAGGAACTTTTCTGCCCACACTGTCCACTGAGTTGTCCTCAAAACCGATATATATCCTGCTATATCTACTCCATGGAAAGTGCCAAGAGAATAATGTAGAGCTTGCTCTCCCTGTCTTTGAGTACTGTTTTCACTGTCCCGATGACCTCTTTGCTAACATTCTCTTCAGAGCTGCAGTGAAACCAGGAACCATGTGGAGAAGGCACCCACACTGAAAATGCCTGGAAGGAACGTTGGGGCTTCTTCTCAGTGTCTCTGACATAGGGTTTCACTGTCCCGGGAAAGTCTCTGCTAACACCCTGCAGAGCGCTGTGCCCAATATACAGAAACGTCTTGCGGTATCTCCTACAGGGAAAGTGCCAGGAGGAACTGTCGAGCTTGTTCTCAGTGTCTCTGAGAATTGCTCTGATTATCCCTGTGACCTCTTTGCTAAGACTCTCCAGAGAGCCGTCCTCAAAACCAACACACATCTTGACATATCTCCCACATTGATCGCAGTGTCTCCAGGAACGGCATTCAAGGAGCCAGGAGCTTTTCTGCCTACACTGTCCATTGAGTTGTCCTCAAAACCAATATACATCCTGCTATATCTCCCACATGGAAAGTGCCAGGTAGGAAATGTAGAGCTTGTTCTCCCTGTCTTTGAGTACTGCTTTCTACTCTCCTGGTTACCTCTTTGCTAACGTTCTCTCGAGAGAGTTGTGCTCCAAACCAAAGCACAGCTTGACATATCTCCCACATGGAAAGTGCTATTAGGCAATTGTAGGATTTGATTGCAGTGTCTCTCCAGGAACGGCATTCAGTGAGCCAGGAACTTTTCTGCCCACACTGTCCACTGAGTTGTCCTCAAAACCGATATATATCCTGCTATATCTACTCCATGGAAAGTGCCAAGAGAATAATGTAGAGCTTGCTCTCCCTGTCTTTGAGTACTGTTTTCACTGTCCCGATGACCTCTTTGCTAACGTTCTCTTCAGAGCTGCAGTGAAACCAGGAACCATGTGGAGAAGGCACCCACACTGAAAATGCCTGGAAGGAACGTTGGGGCTTCTTCTCAGTGTCTCTGACATAGGGTTTCACTGTCCCGGGAAAGTCTCTGCTAACACCCTGCAGAGCGCTGTGCCCAATATACAGAAACGTCTTGCGGTATCTCCTACAGGGAAAGTGCCAGGAGGAACTGTCGAGCTTGTTCTCAGTGTCTCTGAGAATTGCTCTGATTATCCCTGTGACCTCTTTGCTAAGACTCTCCAGAGAGCCGTCCTCAAAACCAACACACATCTTGACATATCTCCCACATTGATCGCAGTGTCTCCAGGAACGGCATTCAAGGAGCCAGGAACTTTTCTGCCTACACTGTCCATTGAGTTGTCCTCAAAACCAATATACATCCTGCTATATCTCCCACATGGAAAGTGCCAGGAGGGAAAAGTGAGGATTATGCTTAGACTTTGTCGGAACTGCTTCAAATCAACTAGATATCTTTGTGCTGTAAATCTCCCAACAGCCAAGCGCAAAAGCAGCAAACATCTCGCTGTATGTCCCACATCGAAAGTGCCAAGAGAGTAATGTAGAGCTTGCTCTCCCTGTCTTTGAGTACTGTTTTCACTGTCCCGGTTACCTCTTTGCTACCATTCTCTTCAGAGCTGCAGTGAAACCAGGAACCATGTGGAGAAGGCACCCACACTGAAAATGACTGGAAGGAACGTTGGGGCTTCTTCTCAGTGTCTCTGACATAGGGTTTCACTGTCCCGGGAAAGTCTCTGCTAACACCCTGCAGAGCGCTGTGCCCAATATACAGAAACGTCTTGCGGTATCTCCTACAGGGAAAGTGCCAGGAGGAATTGTGGAGCTTGTTCTCAGTGTCTCTGAGAATTGATCTGATTATCCCTGTGACCTCTTTGCTAAGACTCTCCAGAGAGCCGTCCTCAAAACCAACACACATCTTGACATATCTCCCTCATTGATCGCAGGGTCTCCAGAAACGGCATTCAATGAGCCGGGAACTTTTCTGCCTACACTGTCCATTGAGTTGTCCTCAAAACCAATATACATCCTGCTATATCTCCCACATGGAAAGTGCCAGGTAGGAAATGTAGAGCTTGTTCTCCCTGTCTTTGAGTACTGCTTTCTACTCTCCTGGTTACCTCTTTGCTAACGTTCTCTCGAGAGAGTTGTGCTCCAAACCAAAGCACAGCTTGACATATCTCCCACATGGAAAGTGCTATTAGGCAATTGTAGGATTTGATTGCAGTGTCTCTCCAGGAACGGCATTTAGTGAGCCAGGAACTTTTCTGCCTACACTGTCCACTGAGTTGTCCTCAAAACCGATATATATCCTGCTATATCTACTACATGGAAAGTGCCAAGAGAATAATGTAGAGCTTGCTCTCCCTGTCTTTGAGTACTGTTTTCACTGTCCCGATGACCTCTTTGCTAACGTTCTCTTCAGAGCTGCAGTGAAACCAGGAACCATGTGGAGAAGGCACCCACACTGAAAATGCCTGGAAGGAACGTTGGGGCTTCTTCTCAGTGTCTCTGACATAGGGTTTCACTGTCCCGGGAAAGTCTCTGCTAACACCCTGCAGAGCGCTGTGCCCAATATACAGAAACGTCTTGCGGTATCTCCTACAGGGAAAGTGCCAGGAGGAACTGTCGACCTTGTTCTCAGTGTCTCTGAGAATTGATCTGATTATCCCTGTGACCTCTTTGCTAAGACTCTCCAGAGAGCCGTCCTCAAAACAAACACACATCTTGACATATCTTCCACATTGATCGCAGTGTCTCCAGGAACGGCATTCAAGGAGCCAGGAACTTTTCTGCCTACACTGTCCATTGAGTTGTCCTCAAAACCAATATACATCCTGCTATATCTCCCACATGGAAAGTGCCAGGAGGGAAAAGTGAGGATTATGCTTAGACTTTCTCGGAACTGCTTCAAATCAACTACATATCTTTGTGCTGTAAATCTCCCAACAGCCAAACACAAAAGCAGCAAACATCTCGCTGTGTGTCCCACATCGAAAGTGCCAAGAGAGTAATGTAGAGCTTGCTCTCCCTGTCTTTGAGTACTGTTTTCACTGTCCCGATGACCTCTTTGCTAACATTCTCTTCAGAGCTGCAGTGAAACCAGGAACCATGTGGAGAAGGCACCCACACTGAAAATGCCTGGAAGGAACGTTGGGGCTTCTTCTCAGTGTCTCTGACATAGGGTTTCACTGTCCCGGGAAAGTCTCTGCTAACACCCTGCAGAGCGCTGTGCCCAATATACAGAAACGTCTTGCGGTATCTCCTACAGGGAAAGTGCCAGGAGGAATTGTGGAGCTTGTTCTCAGTGTCTCTGAGAATTGCTCTGATTATCCCTGTGACCTCTTTGCTAAGACTCTCCAGAGAGCCGTCCTCAAAACCAACACACATCTTGACATATCTCCCACATTGATCGCAGGGTCTCCAGAAACGGCATTCAATGAGCCGGGAACTTTTCTGCCTACACTGTCCATTGAGTTGTCCTCAAAACCAATATACATCCTGCTATATCTCCCACATGGAAAGTGCCAGGTAGGAAATGTAGAGCTTGTTCTCCCTGTCTTTGAGTACTGCTTTCTACTCTCCTGGTTACCTCTTTGCTAACGTTCTCTCGAGAGAGTTGTGCTCCAAACCAAAGCACACCTTGACATATCTCCCACATGGAAAGTGCTATTAGGCAATTGTAGGATTTGATTGCAGTGTCTCTCCAGGAACGGCATTCAGTGAGCCAGGAACTTTTCTGCCTACACTGTCCACTGAGTTGTACTCAAAACCGATATATATCCTGCTATATCTACTACATGGAAAGTGCCAAGAGAATAATGTAGAGCTTGCTCTCCCTGTCTTTGAGTACTGTTTTCACTGTCCCGATGACCTCTTTGCTAACGTTCTCTTCAGAGCTGCAGTGAAACCAGGAACCATGTGGAGAAGGCACCCACACTGAAAATGCCTGGAAGGAACGTTGGGGCTTCTTCTCAGTGTCTCTGACATAGGGTTTCACTGTCCCGGGAAAGTCTCTGCTAACACCCTGCAGAGCGCTGTGCCCAATATACAGAAACGTCTTGCGGTATCTCCTACAGGGAAAGTGCCAGGAGGAACTGTCGAGCTTGTTCTCAGTGTCTCTGAGAATTGCTCTGATTATCCCTGTGACCTCTTTGCTAAGACTCTCCAGAGAGCCGTCCTCAAAACCAACACACATCTTGACATATCTCCCACATTGATCGCAGTGTCTCCAGGAACGGCATTCAAGGAGCCAGGAGCTTTTCTGCCTACACTGTCCATTGAGTTGTCCTCAAAACCAATATACATCCTGCTATATCTCCCACATGGAAAGTGCCAGGTAGGAAATGTAGAGCTTGTTCTCCCTGTCTTTGAGTACTGCTTTCTACTCTCCTGGTTACCTCTTTGCTAACGTTCTCGAGAGAGAGTTGTGCTCCAAACCAAAGCACAGATTGACATATCTCCCACATGGAAAGTGCTATTAGGCAATTGTAGGATTTGATTGCAGTGTCTCTCCAGGAACGGCATTCAGTGAGCCAGGAACTTTTCTGCCCACACTGTCCACTGAGTTGTCCTCAAAACCGATATATATCCTGCTATATCTACTCCATGGAAAGTGCCAAGAGAATAATGTAGAGCTTGCTCTCCCTGTCTTTGAGTACTGTTTTCACTGTCCCGATGACCTCTTTGCTAACGTTGTCTTCAGAGCTGCAGTGAAACCAGGAACCATGTGGAGAAGGCACCCACACTGAAAATGCCTGGAAGGAACGTTGGGGCTTCTTCTCAGTGTCTCTGACATAGGGTTTCACTGTCCCGGGAAAGTCTCTGCTAACACCCTGCAGAGCGCTGTGCCCAATATACAGAAACGTCTTGCGGTATCTCCTACAGGGAAAGTGCCAGGAGGAACTGTCGAGCTTGTTCTCAGTGTCTCTGAGAATTGCTCTGATTATCCCTGTGACCTCTTTGCTAAGACTCTCCAGAGAGCCGTCCTCAAAACCAACACACATCTTGACATATCTCCCACATTGATCGCAGTGTCTCCAGGAACGGCATTCAAGGAGCCAGGAACTTTTCTGCCTACACTGTCCATTGAGTTGTCCTCAAAACCAATATACATCCTGCTATATCTCCCACATGGAAAGTGCCAGGAGGGAAAAGTGAGGATTATGCTTAGACTTTCTCGGAACTGCTTCAAATCAACTACATATCTTTGTGCTGTAAATCTCCCAACAGCCAAACGCAAAAGCAGCAAACATCTCGCTGTGTGTCCCACATCCAAAGTGCCAAGAGAGTAATGTAGAGCTTGCTCTCCCTGTCTTTGAGTACTGTTTTCACTGTCCCGGTTACCTCTTTGCTACCATTCTCTTCAGAGCTGCAGTGAAACCAGGAACCATGTGGAGAAGGCACCCACACTGAAAATGCCTGGAAGGAACGTTGGGGCTTCTTCTCAGTGTCTCTGACATAGGGTTTCACTGTCCCGGGAAAGTCTCTGCTAACACCCTGCAGAGCGCTGTGCCCAATATACAGAAACGTCTTGCGGTATCTCCTACAGGGAAAGTGCCAGGAGGAACTGTCGAGCTTGTTCTCAGTGTCTCTGAGAATTGATCTGATTATCCCTGTGACCTCTTTGCTAAGACTCTCCAGAGAGCCGTCCTCAAAACCAACACACATCTTGACATATCTCCCACATTGATCACAGGGTCTCCAGAAACGGCATTCAATGAGCCGGGAACTTTTCTGCCTACACTGTCCATTGAGTTGTCCTCAAAACCAATATACATCCTGCTATATCTCCCACATGGAAAGTGCCAGGTAGGAAATGTAGAGCTTGTTCTCCCTGTCTTTGAGTACTGCTTTCTACTCTCCTGGTTACCTCTTTGCTAACGTTCTCTCGAGAGAGTTGTGCTCCAAACCAAAGCACAGCTTGACATATCTCCCACATGGAAAGTGCTATTAGGCAATTGTAGGATTTGATGGCAGTGTCTCTCCAGGAACGGCATTCAGTGAGCCAGGAACTTTTCTGCCTACACTGTCCACTGAGTTGTCCTCAAAACCGATATATATCCTGCTATATCTACTACATGGAAAGTGCCAAGAGAATAATGTAGAGCTTGCTCTCCCTGTCTTTGAGTACTGTTTTCACTGTCCCGATGACCTCTTTGCTAACGTTCTCTTCAGAGCTGCAGTGAAACCAGGAACCATGTGGAGAAGGCACCCACACTGAAAATGCCTGGAAGGAACGTTGGGGCTTCTTCTCAGTGTCTCTGACATAGGGTTTCACTGTCCCGGGAAAGTCTCTGCTAACACCCTGCAGAGCGCTGTGCCCAATATACAGAAACGTCTTGCGGTATCTCCTACAGGGAAAGTGCCAGGAGGAACTGTCGAGCTTGTTCTCAGTGTCTCTGAGAATTGCTCTGATTATCCCTGTGACCTCTTTGCTAAGACTCTCCAGAGAGCCGTCCTCAAAACCAACACACATCTTGACATATCTCCCACATTGATCGCAGTGTCTCCAGGAACGGCATTCAAGGAGCCAGGAGCTTTTCTGCCTACACTGTCCATTGAGTTGTCCTCAAAACCAATATACATCCTGCTATATCTCCCACATGGAAAGTGCCAGGTAGGAAATGTAGAGCTTGTTCTCCCTGTCTTTGAGTACTGCTTTCTACTCTCCTGGTTACCTCTTTGCTAACGTTCTCTCGAGAGAGTTGTGCTCCAAACCAAAGCACAGCTTGACATATCTCCCACATGGAAAGTGCTATTAGGCAATTGTAGGATTTGATTGCAGTGTCTCTCCAGGAACGGCATTCAGTGAGCCAGGAACTTTTCTGCCCACACTGTCCACTGAGTTGTCCTCAAAACCGATATATATCCAGCTATATCTACTCCATGGAAAGTGCCAAGAGAATAATGTAGAGCTTGCTCTCCCTGTCTTTGAGTACTGTTTTCACTGTCCCGATGACCTCTTTGCTAACGTTCTCTTCAGAGCTGCAGTGAAACCAGGAACCATGTGGAGAAGGCACCCACACTGAAAATGCCTGGAAGGAACGTTGGGGCTTCTTCTCAGTGTCTCTGACATAGGGTTTCACTGTCCCGGGAAAGTCTCTGCTAACACCCTGCAGAGCGCTGTGCCCAATATACAGAAACGTCTTGCGGTATCTCCTACAGGGAAAGTGCCAGGAGGAACTGTCGAGCTTGTTCTCAGTGTCTCTGAGAATTGATCTGATTATCCCTGTGACCTCTTTGCTAAGACTCTCCAGAGAGCCGTCCTCAAAACAAACACACATCTTGACATATCTCCCACATTGATCGCAGTGTCTCCAGGAACGGCATTCAAGGAGCCAGGAACTTTTCTGCCTACACTGTCCATTGAGTTGTCCTCAAAACCAATATACATCCTGCTATATCTCCCACATGGAAAGTGCCAGGAGGGAAAAGTGAGGATTATGCTTAGACTTTCTCGGAACTGCTTCAAATCAACTACATATCTTTGTGCTGTAAATCTCCCAACAGCCAAACGCAAAAGCAGCAAACATCTCGCTGTGTGTCCCACATCGAAAGTGCCAAGAGAGTAATGTAGAGCTTGCTCTCCCTGTCTTTGAGTACTGTTTTCACTGTCCCGGTTACCTCTTTGCTAACATTCTCTTCAGAGCTGCATTGAAACCAGGAACCATGTGGAGAAGGCACCCACACTGAAAATGCCTGGAAGGAACGTTGGGGCTTCTTCTCAGTGTCTCTGACATAGGGTTTCACTGTCCCGGGAAAGTCTCTGCTAACACCCTGCAGAGCGCTGTGCCCAATATACAGAAACGTCTTGCGGTATCTCCTACAGGGAAAGTGCCAGGAGGAACTGTCGAGCTTGTTCTCAGTGTCTCTGAGAATTGATCTGATTATCCCTGTGACCTCTTTGCTAAGACTCTCCAGAGAGCCGTCCTCAAAACCAACACACATCTTGACATATCTCCCACATTGATCACAGGGTCTCCAGAAACGGCATTCAATGAGCCGGGAACTTTTCTGCCTACACTGTCCATTGAGTTGTCCTCAAAACCAATATACATCCTGCTATATCTCCCACATGGAAAGTGCCAGGTAGGAAATGTAGAGCTTGTTCTCCCTGTCTTTGAGTACTGCTTTCTACTCTCCTGGTTACCTCTTTGCTAACGTTCTCTCGAGAGAGTTGTGCTCCAAACCAAAGCACAGCTTGACATATCTCCCACATGGAAAGTGCTATTAGGCAATTGTAGGATTTGATGGCAGTGTCTCTCCAGGAACGGCATTCAGTGAGCCAGGAACTTTTCTGCCTACACTGTCCACTGAGTTGTCCTCAAAACCGATATATATCCTGCTATATCTACTACATGGAAAGTGCCAAGAGAATAATGTAGAGCTTGCTCTCCCTGTCTTTGAGTACTGTTTTCACTGTCCCGATGACCTCTTTGCTAACGTTCTCTTCAGAGCTGCAGTGAAACCAGGAACCATGTGGAGAAGGCACCCACACTGAAAATGCCTGGAAGGAACGTTGGGGCTTCTTCTCAGTGTCTCTGACATAGGGTTTCACTGTCCCGGGAAAGTCTCTGCTAACACCCTGCAGAGCGCTGTGCCCAATATACAGAAACGTCTTGCGGTATCTCCTACAGGGAAAGTGCCAGGAGGAACTGTCGAGCTTGTTCTCAGTGTCTCTGAGAATTGCTCTGATTATCCCTGTGACCTCTTTGCTAAGACTCTCCAGAGAGCCGTCCTCAAAACCAACACACATCTTGACATATCTCCCACATTGATCGCAGTGTCTCCAGGAACGGCATTCAAGGAGCCAGGAGCTTTTCTGCCTACACTGTCCATTGAGTTGTCCTCAAAACCAATATACATCCTGCTATATCTCCCACATGGAAAGTGCCAGGTAGGAAATGTAGAGCTTGTTCTCCCTGTCTTTGAGTACTGCTTTCTACTCTCCTGGTTACCTCTTTGCTAACGTTCTCTCGAGAGAGTTGTGCTCCAAACCAAAGCACAGCTTGACATATCTCCCACATGGAAAGTGCTATTAGGCAATTGTAGGATTTGATTGCAGTGTCTCTCCAGGAACGGCATTCAGTGAGCCAGGAACTTTTCTGCCCACACTGTCCACTGAGTTGTCCTCAAAACCGATATATATCCTGCTATATCTACTCCATGGAAAGTGCCAAGAGAATAATGTAGAGCTTGCTCTCCCTGTCTTTGAGTACTGTTTTCACTGTCCCGATGACCTCTTTGCTAACGTTCTCTTCAGAGCTGCAGTGAAACCAGGAACCATGTGGAGAAGGCACCCACACTGAAAATGCCTGGAAGGAACGTTGGGGCTTCTTCTCAGTGTCTCTGACATAGGGTTTCACTGTCCCGGGAAAGTCTCTGCTAACACCCTGCAGAGCGCTGTGCCCAATATACAGAAACGTCTTGCGGTATCTCCTACAGGGAAAGTGCCAGGAGGAACTGTCGAGCTTGTTCTCAGTGTCTCTGAGAATTGATCTGATTATCCCTGTGACCTCTTTGCTAAGACTCTCCAGAGAGCCGTCCTCAAAACAAACACACATCTTGACATATCTCCCACATTGATCGCAGTGTCTCCAGGAACGGCATTCAAGGAGCCAGGAACTTTTCTGCCTACACTGTCCATTGAGTTGTCCTCAAAACCAATATACATCCTGCTATATCTCCCACATGGAAAGTGCCAGGAGGGAAAAGTGAGGATTATGCTTAGACTTTCTCGGAACTGCTTCAAATCAACTACATATCTTTGTGCTGTAAATCTCCCAACAGCCAAACGCAAAAGCAGCAAACATCTCGCTGTGTGTCCCACATCGAAAGTGCCAAGAGAGTAATGTAGAGCTTGCTCTCCCTGTCTTTGAGTACTGTTTTCACTGTCCCGGTTACCTCTTTGCTAACATTCTCTTCAGAGCTGCATTGAAACCAGGAACCATGTGGAGAAGGCACCCACACTGAAAATGCCTGGAAGGAACGTTGGGGCTTCTTCTCAGTGTCTCTGACATAGGGTTTCACTGTCCCGGGAAAGTCTCTGCTAACACCCTGCAGAGCGCTGTGCCCAATATACAGAAACGTCTTGCGGTATCTCCTACAGGGAAAGTGCCAGGAGGAACTGTCGAGCTTGTTCTCAGTGTCTCTGAGAATTGATCTGATTATCCCTGTGACCTCTTTGCTAAGACTCTCCAGAGAGCCGTCCTCAAAACCAACACACATCTTGACATATCTCCCACATTGATCACAGGGTCTCCAGAAACGGCATTCAATGAGCCGGGAACTTTTCTGCCTACACTGTCCATTGAGTTGTCCTCAAAACCAATATACATCCTGCTATATCTCCCACATGGAAAGTGCCAGGTAGGAAATGTAGAGCTTGTTCTCCCTGTCTTTGAGTACTGCTTTCTACTCTCCTGGTTACCTCTTTGCTAACGTTCTCTCGAGAGAGTTGTGCTCCAAACCAAAGCACAGCTTGACATATCTCCCACATGGAAAGTGCTATTAGGCAATTGTAGGATTTGATGGCAGTGTCTCTCCAGGAACGGCATTCAGTGAGCCAGGAACTTTTCTGCCTACACTGTCCACTGAGTTGTCCTCAAAACCGATATATATCCTGCTATATCTACTACATGGAAAGTGCCAAGAGAATAATGTAGAGCTTGCTCTCCCTGTCTTTGAGTACTGTTTTCACTGTCCCGATGACCTCTTTGCTAACGTTCTCTTCAGAGCTGCAGTGAAACCAGGAACCATGTGGAGAAGGCACCCACACTGAAAATGCCTGGAAGGAACGTTGGGGCTTCTTCTCAGTGTCTCTGACATAGGGTTTCACTGTCCCGGGAAAGTCTCTGCTAACACCCTGCAGAGCGCTGTGCCCAATATACAGAAACGTCTTGCGGTATCTCCTACAGGGAAAGTGCCAGGAGGAACTGTCGAGCTTGTTCTCAGTGTCTCTGAGAATTGCTCTGATTATCCCTGTGACCTCTTTGCTAAGACTCTCCAGAGAGCCGTCCTCAAAACCAACACACATCTTGACATATCTCCCACATTGATCGCAGTGTCTCCAGGAACGGCATTCAAGGAGCCAGGAGCTTTTCTGCCTACACTGTCCATTGAGTTGTCCTCAAAACCAATATACATCCTGCTATATCTCCCACATGGAAAGTGCCAGGTAGGAAATGTAGAGCTTGTTCTCCCTGTCTTTGAGTACTGCTTTCTACTCTCCTGGTTACCTCTTTGCTAACGTTCTCTCGAGAGAGTTGTGCTCCAAACCAAAGCACACCTTGACATATCTCCCACATGGAAAGTGCTATTAGGCAATTGTAGGATTTGATTGCAGTGTCTCTCCAGGAACGGCATTCAGTGAGCCAGGAACTTTTCTGCCCACACTGTCCACTGAGTTGTCCTCAAAACCGATATATATCCTGCTATATCTACTCCATGGAAAGTGCCAAGAGAATAATGTAGAGCTTGCTCTCCCTGTCTTTGAGTACTGTTTTCACTGTCCCGATGACCTCTTTGCTAACGTTGTCTTCAGAGCTGCAGTGAAACCAGGAACCATGTGGAGAAGGCACCCACACTGAAAATGCCTGGAAGGAACGTTGGGGCTTCTTCTCAGTGTCTCTGACATAGGGTTTCACTGTCCCGGGAAAGTCTCTGCTAACACCCTGCAGAGCGCTGTGCCCAATATACAGAAACGTCTTGCGGTATCTCCTACAGGGAAAGTGCCAGGAGGAACTGTCGAGCTTGTTCTCAGTGTCTCTGAGAATTGATCTGATTATCCCTGTGACCTCTTTGCTAAGACTCTCCAGAGAGCCGTCCTCAAAACAAACACACATCTTGACATATCTCCCACATTGATCGCAGTGTCTCCAGGAACGGCATTCAAGGAGCCAGGAACTTTTCTGCCTACACTGTCCATTGAGTTGTCCTCAAAACCAATATACATCCTGCTATATCTCCCACATGGAAAGTGCCAGGTAGGAAATGTAGAGCTTGTTCTCCCTGTCTTTGAGTACTGCTTTCTACTCTCCTGGTTACCTCTTTGCTAACGTTCTCTCGAGAGAGTTGTGCTCCAAACCAAAGCACAGATTGACATATCTCCCACATGGAAAGTGCTATTAGGCAATTGTAGGATTTGATTGCAGTGTCTCTCCAGGAATGGCATTCAGTGAGCCAGGAACTTTTCTGCCCACACTGTCCACTGAGTTGTCCTCAAAACCGATATATATCCTGCTATATCTACTCCATGGAAAGTGCCAAGAGAATAATGTAGAGCTTGCTCTCCCTGTCTTTGAGTACTGTTTTCACTGTCCCGATGACCTCTTTGCTAACGTTGTCTTCAGAGCTGCAGTGAAACCAGGAACCATGTGGAGAAGGCACCCACACTGAAAATGCCTGGAAGGAACGTTGGGGCTTCTTCTCAGTGTCTCTGACATAGGGTTTCACTGTCCCGGGAAAGTCTCTGCTAACACCCTGCAGAGCGCTGTGCCCAATATACAGAAACGTCTTGCGGTATCTCCTACAGGGAAAGTGCCAGGAGGAACTGTCGAGCTTGTTCTCAGTGTCTCTGAGAATTGATCTGATTATCCCTGTGACCTCTTTGCTAAGACTCTCCAGAGAGCCGTCCTCAAAACAAACACACATCTTGACATATCTCCCACATTGATCGCAGGGTCTCCAGGAACGGCATTCAAGGAGCCAGGAACTTTTCTGCCTACACTGTCCATTGAGTTGTCCTCAAAACCAATATACATCCTGCTATATCTCCCACATGGAAAGTGCCAGGAGGGAAAAGTGAGGATTATGCTTAGACTTTCTCGGAACTGCTTCAAATCAACTACATATCTTTGTGCTGTAAATCTCCCAACAGCCAAACGCAAAAGCAGCAAACATCTCGCTGTGTGTCCCGCATCGAAAGTGCCAAGAGAGTAATGTAGAGCTTGCTCTCCCTGTCTTTGAGTACTGTTTTCACTGTCCCGGTTACCTCTTTGCTACCATTCTCTTCAGAGCTGCAGTGAAACCAGGAACCATGTGGAGAAGGCACCCACACTGAAAATGCCTGGAAGGAACGTTGGGGCTTCTTCTCAGTGTCTCTGACATAGGGTTTCACTGTCCCGGGAAAGTCTCTGCTAACACCCTGCAGAGCGCTGTGCCCAATATACAGAAACGTCTTGCGGTATCTCCTACAGGGAAAGTGCCAGGAGGAACTGTCGAGCTTGTTCTCAGTGTCTCTGAGAATTGCTCTGATTATCCCTGTGACCTCTTTGCTAAGACTCTCCAGAGAGCCGTCCTCAAAACCAACACACATCTTGACATATCTCCCACATTGATCGCAGGGTCTCCAGAAACGGCATTCAATGAGCCGGGAACTTTTCTGCCTACACTGTCCATTGAGTTGTCCTCAAAACCAATATACATCCTGCTATATCTCCCACATGGAAAGTGCCAGGTAGGAAATGTAGAGCTTGTTCTCCCTGTCTTTGAGTACTGCTTTCTACTCTCCTGGTTACCTCTTTGCTAACGTTCTCTCGAGAGAGTTGTGCTCCAAACCAAAGCACAGCTTGACATATCTCCCACATGGAAAGTGCTATTAGGCAATTGTAGGATTTGATTGCAGTGTCTCTCCAGGAACGGCATTCAGTGAGCCAGGAACTTTTCTGCCTACACTGTCCACTGAGTTGTCCTCAAAACCGATATATATCCTGCTATATCTACTCCATGGAAAGTGCCAAGAGAATAATGTAGAGCTTGCTCTCCCTGTCTTTGAGTACTGTTTTCACTGTCCCGATGACCTCTTTGCTAACGTTCTCTTCAGAGCTGCAGTGAAACCAGGAACCATGTGGAGAAGGCACCCACACTGAAAATGCCTGGAAGGAACGTTGGGGCTTCTTCTCAGTGTCTCTGACATAGGGTTTCACTGTCCCGGGAAAGTCTCTGCTAACACCCTGCAGAGCGCTGTGCCCAATATACAGAAACGTCTTGCGGTATCTCCTACAGGGAAAGTGCCAGGAGGAACTGTCGAGCTTGTTCTCAGTGTCTCTGAGAATTGCTCTGATTATCCCTGTGACCTCTTTGCTAAGACTCTCCAGAGAGCCGTCCTCAAAACCAACACACATCTTGACATATCTCCCACATTGATCGCAGTGTCTCCAGGAACGGCATTCAAGGAGCCAGGAGCTTTTCTGCCTACACTGTCCATTGAGTTGTCCTCAAAACCAATATACATCCTGCTATATCTCCCACATGGAAAGTGCCAGGTAGGAAATGTAGAGCTTGTTCTCCCTGTCTTTGAGTACTGCTTTCTACTCTCCTGGTTACCTCTTTGCTAACGTTCTCTCGAGAGAGTTGTGCTCCAAACCAAAGCACAGATTGACATATCTCCCACATGGAAAGTGCTATTAGGCAATTGTAGGATTTGATTGCAGTGTCTCTCCAGGAACGGCATTCAGTGAGCCAGGAACTTTTCTGCCCACACTGTCCACTGAGTTGTCCTCAAAACCGATATATATCCTGCTATATCTACTCCATGGAAAGTGCCAAGAGAATAATGTAGAGCTTGCTCTCCCTGTCTTTGAGTACTGTTTTCACTGTCCCGATGACCTCTTTGCTAACGTTGTCTTCAGAGCTGCAGTGAAACCAGGAACCATGTGGAGAAGGCACCCACACTGAAAATGCCTGGAAGGAACGTTGGGGCTTCTTCTCAGTGTCTCTGACATAGGGTTTCACTGTCCCGGGAAAGTCTCTGCTAACACCCTGCAGAGCGCTGTGCCCAATATACAGAAACGTCTTGCGGTATCTCCTACAGGGAAAGTGCCAGGAGGAACTGTCGAGCTTGTTCTCAGTGTCTCTGAGAATTGATCTGATTATCCCTGTGACCTCTTTGCTAAGACTCTCCAGAGAGCCGTCCTCAAAACAAACACACATCTTGACATATCTCCCACATTGATCGCAGGGTCTCCAGGAACGGCATTCAAGGAGCCAGGAACTTTTCTGCCTACACTGTCCATTGAGTTGTCCTCAAAACCAATATACATCCTGCTATATCTCCCACATGGAAAGTGCCAGGAGGGAAAAGTGAGGATTATGCTTAGACTTTCTCGGAACTGCTTCAAATCAACTAGATATCTTTGTGCTGTAAATCTCCCAACAGCCAAACGCAAAAGCAGCAAACATCTCGCTGTGTGTCCCGCATCGAAAGTGCCAAGAGAGTAATGTAGAGCTTGCTCTCCCTGTCTTTGAGTACTGTTTTCACTGTCCCGGTTACCTCTTTGCTACCATTCTCTTCAGAGCTGCAGTGAAACCAGGAACCATGTGGAGAAGGCACCCACACTGAAAATGCCTGGAAGGAACGTTGGGGCTTCTTCTCAGTGTCTCTGACATAGGGTTTCACTGTCCCGGGAAAGTCTCTGCTAACACCCTGCAGAGCGCTGTGCCCAATATACAGAAACGTCTTGCGGTATCTCCTACAGGGAAAGTGCCAGGAGGAACTGTCGAGCTTGTTCTCAGTGTCTCTGAGAATTGATCTGATTATCCCTGTGACCTCTTTGCTAAGACTCTCCAGAGAGCCGTCCTCAAAACCAACACACATCTTGACATATCTCCCACATTGATCGCAGGGTCTCCAGAAACGGCATTCAATGAGCCGGGAACTTTTCTGCCTACACTGTCCATTGAGTTGTCCTCAAAACCAATATACATCCTGCTATATCTCCCACATGGAAAGTGCCAGGTAGGAAATGTAGAGCTTGTTCTCCCTGTCTTTGAGTACTGCTTTCTACTCTCCTGGTTACCTCTTTGCTAACGTTCTCTCGAGAGAGTTGTGCTCCAAACCAAAGCACAGCTTGACATATCTCCCACATGGAAAGTGCTATTAGGCAATTGCAGGATTTGATTGCAGTGTCTCTCCAGGAACGGCATTCAGTGAGCCAGGAACTTTTCTGCCTACACTGTCCACTGAGTTGTCCTCAAAACCGATATATATCCTGCTATATCTACTCCATGGAAAGTGCCAAGAGAATAATGTAGAGCTTGCTCTCCCTGTCTTTGAGTACTGTTTTCACTGTCCCGATGACCTCTTTGCTAACGTTCTCTTCAGAGCTGCAGTGAAACCAGGAACCATGTGGAGAAGGCACCCACACTGAAAATGCCTGGAAGGAACGTTGGGGCTTCTTCTCAGTGTCTCTGACATAGGGTTTCACTGTCCCGGGAAAGTCTCTGCTAACACCCTGCAGAGCGCTGTGCCCAATATACAGAAACGTCTTGCGGTATCTCCTACAGGGAAAGTGCCAGGAGGAACTGTCGAGCTTGTTCTCAGTGTCTCTGAGAATTGCTCTGATTATCCCTGTGACCTCTTTGCTAAGACTCTCCAGAGAGCCGTCCTCAAAACCAACACACATCTTGACATATCTCCCACATTGATCGCAGTGTCTCCAGGAACGGCATTCAAGGAGCCAGGAACTTTTCTGCCTACACTGTCCATTGAGTTGTCCTCAAAACCAATATACATCCTGCTATATCTCCCACATGGAAAGTGCCAGGTAGGAAATGTAGAGCTTGTTCTCCCTGTCTTTGAGTACTGCTTTCTACTCTCCTGGTTACCTCTTTGCTAATGTTCTCTCGAGAGAGTTGTGCTCCAAACCAAAGCACAGCTTGACATATCTCCCACATGGAAAGTGCTATTAGGCAATTGTAGGATTTGATTGCAGTGTCTCTCCAGGAACGGCATTCAGTGAGCCAGGAACTTTTCTGCCCACACTGTCCACTGAGTTGTCCTCAAAACCGATATATATCCTGCTATATCTACTCCATGGAAAGTGCCAAGAGAATAATGTAGAGCTTGCTCTCCCTGTCTTTGAGTACTGTTTTCACTGTCCCGATGACCTCTTTGCTAACGTTCTCTTCAGAGCTGCAGTGAAACCAGGAACCATGTGGAGAAGGCACCCACACTGAAAATGCCTGGAAGGAACGTTGGGGCTTCTTCTCAGTGTCTCTGACATAGGGTTTCACTGTCCCGGGAAAGTCTCTGCTAACACCCTGCAGAGCGCTGTGCCCAATATACAGAAACGTCTTGCGGTATCTCCTACAGGGAAAGTGCCAGGAGGAACTGTCGAGCTTGTTCTCAGTGTCTCTGAGAATTGATCTGATTATCCCTGTGACCTCTTTGCTAAGACTCTCCAGAGAGCCGTCCTCAAAACAAACACACATCTTGACATATCTCCCACATTGATCGCAGTGTCTCCAGGAACGGCATTCAAGGAGCCAGGAACTTTTCTGCCTACACTGTCCATTGAGTTGTCCTCAAAACCAATATACATCCTGCTATATCTCCCACATGGAAAGTGCCAGGAGGGAAAAGTGAGCATTATGCTTAGACTTTCTCGGAACTGCTTCAAATCAACTACATATCTTTGTGCTGTAAATCTCCCAACAGCCAAACACAAAAGCAGCAAACATCTCGCTGTGTGTCCCACATCGAAAGTGCCAAGAGAGTAATGTAGAGCTTGCTCTCCCTGTCTTTGAGTACTGTTTTCACTGTCCCGGTTACCTCTTTGCTAACATTCTCTTCAGAGCTGCAGTGAAACCAGGAACCATGTGGAGAAGGCACCCACACTGAAAATGCCTGGAAGGAACGTTGGGGCTTCTTCTCAGTGTCTCTGACATAGGGTTTCACTGTCCCGGGAAAGTCTCTGCTAACACCCTGCAGAGCGCTGTGCCCAATATACAGAAACGTCTTGCGGTATCTCCTACAGGGAAAGTGCCAGGAGGAATTGTGGAGCTTGTTCTCAGTGTCTCTGAGAATTGCTCTGATTATCCCTGTGACCTCTTTGCTAAGACTCTCCAGAGAGCCGTCCTCAAAACCAACACACATCTTGACATATCTCCCACATTGATCGCAGGGTCTCCAGAAACGGCATTCAATGAGCCGGGAACTTTTCTGCCTACACTGTCCATTGAGTTGTCCTCAAAACCAATATACATCCTGCTATATCTCCCACATGGAAAGTGCCAGGTAGGAAATGTAGAGCTTGTTCTCCCTGTCTTTGAGTACTGCTTTCTACTCTCCTGGTTACCTCTTTGCTAACGTTCTCTCGAGAGAGTTGTGCTCCAAACCAAAGCACAGCTTGACATATCTCCCACATGGAAAGTGCTATTAGGCAATTGTAGGATTTGATTGCAGTGTCTCTCCAGGAACGGCATTCAGTGAGCCAGGAACTTTTCTGCCTACACTGTCCACTGAGTTGTCCTCAAAACCGATATATATCCTGCTATATCTACTACATGGAAAGTGCCAAGAGAATAATGTAGAGCTTGCTCTCCCTGTCTTTGAGTACTGTTTTCACTGTCCCAGTTACCTCTTTGCTACCATTCTCTTCAGAGCTGCAGTGAAACCAGGAACCATGTGGAGAAGGCACCCACACTGAAAATGCCTGGAAGGAACGTTGGGGCTTCTTCTCAGTGTCTCTGACATAGGGTTTCACTGTCCCGGGAAAGTCTCTGCTAACACCCTGCAGAGCGCTGTGCCCAATATACAGAAACGTCTTGCGGTATCTCCTACAGGGAAAGTGCCAGGAGGAACTGTCGAGCTTGTTCTCAGTGTCTCTGAGAATTGCTCTGATTATCCCTGTGACCTCTTTGCTAAGACTCTCCAGAGAGCCGTCCTCAAAACCAACACACATCTTGACATATCTCCCACATTGATCGCAGTGTCTCCAGGAACGGCATTCAAGGAGCCAGGAACTTTTCTGCCTACACTGTCCATTGAGTTGTCCTCAAAACCAATATACATCCTGCTATATCTCCCACATGGAAAGTGCCAGGTAGGAAATGTAGAGCTTGTTCTCCCTGTCTTTGAGTACTGCTTTCTACTCTCCTGGTTACCTCTTTGCTAATGTTCTCTCGAGAGAGTTGTGCTCCAAACCAAAGCACAGCTTGACATATCTCCCACATGGAAAGTGCTATTAGGCAATTGTAGGATTTGATTGCAGTGTCTCTCCAGGAACGGCATTCAGTGAGCCAGGAACTTTTCTGCCCACACTGTCCACTGAGTTGTCCTCAAAACCGATATATATCCTGCTATATCTACTCCATGGAAAGTGCCAAGAGAATAATGTAGAGCTTGCTCTCCCTGTCTTTGAGTACTGTTTTCACTGTCCCGATGACCTCTTTGCTAACGTTCTCTTCAGAGCTGCAGTGAAACCAGGAACCATGTGGAGAAGGCACCCACACTGAAAATGCCTGGAAGGAACGTTGGGGCTTCTTCTCAGTGTCTCTGACATAGGGTTTCACTGTCCCGGGAAAGTCTCTGCTAACACCCTGCAGAGCGCTGTGCCCAATATACAGAAACGTCTTGCGGTATCTCCTACAGGGAAAGTGCCAGGAGGAACTGTCGAGCTTGTTCTCAGTGTCTCTGAGAATTGATCTGATTATCCCTGTGACCTCTTTGCTAAGACTCTCCAGAGAGCCGTCCTCAAAACAAACACACATCTTGACATATCTCCCACATTGATCGCAGTGTCTCCAGGAACGGCATTCAAGGAGCCAGGAACTTTTCTGCCTACACTGTCCATTGAGTTGTCCTCAAAACCAATATACATCCTGCTATATCTCCCACATGGAAAGTGCCAGGAGGGAAAAGTGAGGATTATGCTTAGACTTTCTCGGAACTGCTTCAAATCAACTAGATATCTTTGTGCTGTAAATCTCCCAACAGCCAAACGCAAAAGCAGCAAACATCTCGCTGTGTGTCCCGCATCGAAAGTGCCAAGAGAGTAATGTAGAGCTTGCTCTCCCTGTCTTTGAGTACTGTTTTCACTGTCCCGGTTACCTCTTTGCTACCATTCTCTTCAGAGCTGCAGTGAAACCAGGAACCATGTGGAGAAGGCACCCACACTGAAAATGCCTGGAAGGAACGTTGGGGCTTCTTCTCAGTGTCTCTGACATAGGGTTTCACTGTCCCGGGAAAGTCTCTGCTAACACCCTGCAGAGCGCTGTGCCCAATATACAGAAACGTCTTGCGGTATCTCCTACAGGGAAAGTGCCAGGAGGAACTGTCGAGCTTGTTCTCAGTGTCTCTGAGAATTGCTCTGATTATCCCTGTGACCTCTTTGCTAAGACTCTCCAGAGAGCCGTCCTCAAAACCAACACACATCTTGACATATCTCCCACATTGATCGCAGGGTCTCCAGAAACGGCATTCAATGAGCCGGGAACTTTTCTGCCTACACTGTCCATTGAGTTGTCCTCAAAACCAATATACATCCTGCTATATCTCCCACATGGAAAGTGCCAGGTAGGAAATGTAGAGCTTGTTCTCCCTGTCTTTGAGTACTGCTTTCTACTCTCCTGGTTACCTCTTTGCTAACGTTCTCTCGAGAGAGTTGTGCTCCAAACCAAAGCACAGCTTGACATATCTCCCACATGGAAAGTGCTATTAGGCAATTGTAGGATTTGATTGCAGTGTCTCTCCAGGAACGGCATTCAGTGAGCCAGGAACTTTTCTGCCTACACTGTCCACTGAGTTGTCCTCAAAACCGATATATATCCTGCTATATCTACTCCATGGAAAGTGCCAAGAGAATAATGTAGAGCTTGCTCTCCCTGTCTTTGAGTACTGTTTTCACTGTCCCGATGACCTCTTTGCTAACGTTCTCTTCAGAGCTGCAGTGAAACCAGGAACCATGTGGAGAAGGCACCCACACTGAAAATGCCTGGAAGGAACGTTGGGGCTTCTTCTCAGTGTCTCTGACATAGGGTTTCACTGTCCCGGGAAAGTCTCTGCTAACACCCTGCAGAGCGCTGTGCCCAATATACAGAAACGTCTTGCGGTATCTCCTACAGGGAAAGTGCCAGGAGGAACTGTCGAGCTTGTTCTCAGTGTCTCTGAGAATTGCTCTGATTATCCCTGTGACCTCTTTGCTAAGACTCTCCAGAGAGCCGTCCTCAAAACCAACACACATCTTGACATATCTCCCACATTGATCGCAGTGTCTCCAGGAACGGCATTCAAGGAGCCAGGAGCTTTTCTGCCTACACTGTCCATTGAGTTGTCCTCAAAACCAATATACATCCTGCTATATCTCCCACATGGAAAGTGCCAGGTAGGAAATGTAGAGCTTGTTCTCCCTGTCTTTGAGTACTGCTTTCTACTCTCCTGGTTACCTCTTTGCTAACGTTCTCTCGAGAGAGTTGTGCTCCAAACCAAAGCACAGATTGACATATCTCCCACATGGAAAGTGCTATTAGGCAATTGTAGGATTTGATTGCAGTGTCTCTCCAGGAACGGCATTCAGTGAGCCAGGAACTTTTCTGCCCACACTGTCCACTGAGTTGTCCTCAAAACCGATATATATCCTGCTATATCTACTCCATGGAAAGTGCCAAGAGAATAATGTAGAGCTTGCTCTCCCTGTCTTTGAGTACTGTTTTCACTGTCCCGATGACCTCTTTGCTAACGTTGTCTTCAGAGCTGCAGTGAAACCAGGAACCATGTGGAGAAGGCACCCACACTGAAAATGCCTGGAAGGAACGTTGGGGCTTCTTCTCAGTGTCTCTGACATAGGGTTTCACTGTCCCGGGAAAGTCTCTGCTAACACCCTGCAGAGCGCTGTGCCCAATATACAGAAACGTCTTGCGGTATCTCCTACAGGGAAAGTGCCAGGAGGAACTGTCGAGCTTGTTCTCAGTGTCTCTGAGAATTGATCTGATTATCCCTGTGACCTCTTTGCTAAGACTCTCCAGAGAGCCGTCCTCAAAACAAACACACATCTTGACATATCTCCCACATTGATCGCAGGGTCTCCAGGAACGGCATTCAAGGAGCCAGGAACTTTTCTGCCTACACTGTCCATTGAGTTGTCCTCAAAACCAATATACATCCTGCTATATCTCCCACATGGAAAGTGCCAGGAGGGAAAAGTGAGGATTATGCTTAGACTTTCTCGGAACTGCTTCAAATCAACTAGATATCTTTGTGCTGTAAATCTCCCAACAGCCAAACGCAAAAGCAGCAAACATCTCGCTGTGTGTCCCGCATCGAAAGTGCCAAGAGAGTAATGTAGAGCTTGCTCTCCCTGTCTTTGAATACTGTTTTCACTGTCCCGGTTACCTCTTTGCTACCATTCTCTTCAGAGCTGCAGTGAAACCAGGAACCATGTGGAGAAGGCACCCACACTGAAAATGCCTGGAAGGAACGTTGGGGCTTCTTCTCAGTGTCTCTGACATAGGGTTTCACTGTCCCGGGAAAGTCTCTGCTAACACCCTGCAGAGCGCTGTGCCCAATATACAGAAACGTCTTGCGGTATCTCCTACAGGGAAAGTGCCAGGAGGAACTGTCGAGCTTGTTCTCAGTGTCTCTGAGAATTGCTCTGATTATCCCTGTGACCTCTTTGCTAAGACTCTCCAGAGAGCCGTCCTCAAAACCAACACACATCTTGACATATCTCCCACATTGATCGCAGTGTCTCCAGGAACGGCATTCAAGGAGCCAGGAGCTTTTCTGCCTACACTGTCCATTGAGTTGTCCTCAAAACCAATATACATCCTGCTATATCTCCCACATGGAAAGTGCCAGGTAGGAAATGTAGAGCTTGTTCTCCCTGTCTTTGAGTACTGCTTTCTACTCTCCTGGTTACCTCTTTGCTAACGTTCTCTCGAGAGAGTTGTGCTCCAAACCAAAGCACAGCTTGACATATCTCCCACATGGAAAGTGCTATTAGGCAATTGTAGGATTTGATTGCAGTGTCTCTCCAGGAACGGCATTCAGTGAGCCAGGAACTTTTCTGCCCACACTGTCCACTGAGTTGTCCTCAAAACCGATATATATCCTGCTATATCTACTCCATGGAAAGTGCCAAGAGAATAATGTAGAGCTTGCTCTCCCTGTCTTTGAGTACTGTTTTCACTGTCCCGATGACCTCTTTGCTAACGTTGTCTTCAGAGCTGCAGTGAAACCAGGAACCATGTGGAGAAGGCACCCACACTGAAAATGCCTGGAAGGAACGTTGGGGCTTCTTCTCAGTGTCTCTGACATAGGGTTTCACTGTCCCGGGAAAGTCTCTGCTAACACCCTGCAGAGCGCTGTGCCCAATATACAGAAACGTCTTGCGGTATCTCCTACAGGGAAAGTGCCAGGAGGAACTGTCGAGCTTGTTCTCAGTGTCTCTGAGAATTGATCTGATTATCCCTGTGACCTCTTTGCTAAGACTCTCCAGAGAGCCGTCCTCAAAACAAACACACATCTTGACATATCTCCCACATTGATCGCAGTGTCTCCAGGAACGGCATTCAAGGAGCCAGGAACTTTTCTGCCTACACTGTCCATTGAGTTGTCCTCAAAACCAATATACATCCTGCTATATCTCCCACATGGAAAGTGCCAGGAGGGAAAAGTGAGGATTATGCTTAGACTTTCTCGGAACTGCTTCAAATCAACTACATATCTTTGTGCTGTAAATCTCCCAACAGCCAAACGCAAAAGCAGCAAACATCTCGCTGTGTGTCCCACATCGAAAGTGCCAAGAGAGTAATGTAGAGCTTGCTCTCCCTGTCTTTGAGTACTGTTTTCACTGTCCCGGTTACCTCTTTGCTAACATTCTCTTCAGAGCTGCAGTGAAACCAGGAACCATGTGGAGAAGGCACCCACACTGAAAATGCCTGGAAGGAACGTTGGGGCTTCTTCTCAGTGTCTCTGACATAGGGTTTCACTGTCCCGGGAAAGTCTCTGCTAACACCCTGCAGAGCGCTGTGCCCAATATACAGAAACGTCTTGCGGTATCTCCTACAGGGAAAGTGCCAGGAGGAACTGTCGAGCTTGTTCTCAGTGTCTCTGAGAATTGATCTGATTATCCCTGTGACCTCTTTGCTAAGACTCTCCAGAGAGCCGTCCTCAAAACCAACACACATCTTGACATATCTCCCACATTGATCACAGGGTCTCCAGAAACGGCATTCAATGAGCCGGGAACTTTTCTGCCTACACTGTCCATTGAGTTGTCCTCAAAACCAATATACATCCTGCTATATCTCCCACATGGAAAGTGCCAGGTAGGAAATGTAGAGCTTGTTCTCCCTGTCTTTGAGTACTGCTTTCTACTCTCCTGGTTACCTCTTTGCTAACGTTCTCTCGAGAGAGTTGTGCTCCAAACCAAAGCACACCTTGACATATCTCCCACATGGAAAGTGCTATTAGGCAATTGTAGGATTTGATGGCAGTGTCTCTCCAGGAACGGCATTCAGTGAGCCAGGAACTTTTCTGCCTACACTGTCCACTGAGTTGTCCTCAAAACCGATATATATCCTGCTATATCTACTACATGGAAAGTGCCAAGAGAATAACGTAGAGCTTGCTCTCCCTGTCTTTGAGTACTGTTTTCACTGTCCCAGTTACCTCTTTGCTACCATTCTCTTCAGAGCTGCAGTGAAACCAGGAACCATGTGGAGAAGGCACCCACACTGAAAATGCCTGGAAGGAACGTTGGGGCTTCTTCTCAGTGTCTCTGACATAGGGTTTCACTGTCCCGGGAAAGTCTCTGCTAACACCCTGCAGAGCGCTGTGCCCAATATACAGAAACGTCTTGCGGTATCTCCTACAGGGAAAGTGCCAGGAGGAACTGTCGAGCTTGTTCTCAGTGTCTCTGAGAATTGCTCTGATTATCCCTGTGACCTCTTTGCTAAGACTCTCCAGAGAGCCGTCCTCAAAACCAACACACATCTTGACATATCTCCCACATTGATCACAGGGTCTCCAGAAACGGCATTCAATGAGCCGGGAACTTTTCTCCCTACACTGTCCATTGAGTTGTCCTCAAAACCAGTATACATCCTGCTATATCTCCCACATGGAAAGTGCCAGGTAGGAAATGTAGAGCTTGTTCTCCCTGTCTTTGGGTACTGCTTTCTACTCTCCTGGTTACCTCTTTGCTAACGTTCTCTCGAGAGAGTTGTGCTCCAAACCAAAGCACAGCTTGACATATCTCCCACATGGAAAGTGCTATTAGGCAATTGTAGGATTTGATCGCAGTGTCTCTCCAGGAACGGCATTCAGTGAGCCAGGAACTTTTCTGCCTACACTGTCCACTGTGTTGTCCTCAAAACCGATATATATCCTGCTATATCTACTACATGGAAAGTGCCAAGAGAATAATGTAGAGCTTGCTCTCCCTGTCTTTGAGTACTGTTTTCACTGTCCCGGTTACCTCTTTGCTAACATTCTCTTCAGAGCTGCAGTGAAACCAGGAACCATGTGGAGAAGGCACCCACACTGAAAATGCCTGGAAGGAACGTTGGGGCTTCTTCTCAGTGTCTCTGACATAGGGTTTCACTGTCCCGGGAAAGTCTCTGCTAACACCCTGCAGAGCGCTGTGCCCAATATACAGAAACGTCTTGCGGTATCTCCTACAGGGAAAGTGCCAGGAGGAACTGTCGAGCTTGTTCTCAGTGTCTCTGAGAATTGATCTGATTATCCCTGTGACCTCTTTGCTAAGACTCTCCAGAGAGCCGTCCTCAAAACAAACACACATCTTGACATATCTCCCACATTGATCGCAGGGTCTCCAGGAACGGCATTCAAGGAGCCAGGAACTTTTCTGCCTACACTGTCCATTGAGTTGTCCTCAAAACCAATATACATCCTGCTATATCTCCCACATGGAAAGTGCCAGGAGGGAAAAGTGAGGATTATGCTTAGACTTTCTCGGAACTGCTTCAAATCAACTAGATATCTTTGTGCTGTAAATCTCCCAACAGCCAAACGCAAAAGCAGCAAACATCTCGCTGTGTGTCCCGCATCGAAAGTGCCAAGAGAGTAATGTAGAGCTTGCTCTCCCTGTCTTTGAATACTGTTTTCACTGTCCCGGTTACCTCTTTGCTACCATTCTCTTCAGAGCTGCAGTGAAACCAGGAACCATGTGGAGAAGGCACCCACACTGAAAATGCCTGGAAGGAACGTTGGGGCTTCTTCTCAGTGTCTCTGACATAGGGTTTCACTGTCCCGGGAAAGTCTCTGCTAACACCCTGCAGAGCGCTGTGCCCAATATACAGAAACGTCTTGCGGTATCTCCTACAGGGAAAGTGCCAGGAGGAACTGTCGAGCTTGTTCTCAGTGTCTCTGAGAATTGCTCTGATTATCCCTGTGACCTCTTTGCTAAGACTCTCCAGAGAGCCGTCCTCAAAACCAACACACATCTTGACATATCTCCCACATTGATCGCAGTGTCTCCAGGAACGGCATTCAAGGAGCCAGGAGCTTTTCTGCCTACACTGTCCATTGAGTTGTCCTCAAAACCAATATACATCCTGCTATATCTCCCACATGGAAAGTGCCAGGTAGGAAATGTAGAGCTTGTTCTCCCTGTCTTTGAGTACTGCTTTCTACTCTCCTGGTTACCTCTTTGCTAACGTTCTCTCGAGAGAGTTGTGCTCCAAACCAAAGCACAGCTTGACATATCTCCCACATGGAAAGTGCTATTAGGCAATTGTAGGATTTGATTGCAGTGTCTCTCCAGGAACGGCATTCAGTGAGCCAGGAACTTTTCTGCCCACACTGTCCACTGAGTTGTCCTCAAAACCGATATATATCCTGCTATATCTACTCCATGGAAAGTGCCAAGAGAATAATGTAGAGCTTGCTCTCCCTGTCTTTGAGTACTGTTTTCACTGTCCCGATGACCTCTTTGCTAACGTTGTCTTCAGAGCTGCAGTGAAACCAGGAACCATGTGGAGAAGGCACCCACACTGAAAATGCCTGGAAGGAACGTTGGGGCTTCTTCTCAGTGTCTCTGACATAGGGTTTCACTGTCCCGGGAAAGTCTCTGCTAACACCCTGCAGAGCGCTGTGCCCAATATACAGAAACGTCTTGCGGTATCTCCTACAGGGAAAGTGCCAGGAGGAACTGTCGAGCTTGTTCTCAGTGTCTCTGAGAATTGATCTGATTATCCCTGTGACCTCTTTGCTAAGACTCTCCAGAGAGCCGTCCTCAAAACAAACACACATCTTGACATATCTCCCACATTGATCGCAGTGTCTCCAGGAACGGCATTCAAGGAGCCAGGAACTTTTCTGCCTACACTGTCCATTGAGTTGTCCTCAAAACCAATATACATCCTGCTATATCTCCCACATGGAAAGTGCCAGGAGGGAAAAGTGAGGATTATGCTTAGACTTTCTCGGAACTGCTTCAAATCAACTACATATCTTTGTGCTGTAAATCTCCCAACAGCCAAACGCAAAAGCAGCAAACATCTCGCTGTGTGTCCCACATCGAAAGTGCCAAGAGAGTAATGTAGAGCTTGCTCTCCCTGTCTTTGAGTACTGTTTTCACTGTCCCGGTTACCTCTTTGCTACCATTCTCTTCAGAGCTGCAGTGAAACCAGGAACCATGTGGAGAAGGCACCCACACTGAAAATGCCTGGAAGGAACGTTGGGGCTTCTTCTCAGTGTCTCTGACATAGGGTTTCACTGTCCCGGGAAAGTCTCTGCTAACACCCTGCAGAGCGCTGTGCCCAATATACAGAAACGTCTTGCGGTATCTCCTACAGGGAAAGTGCCAGGAGGAACTGTCGAGCTTGTTCTCAGTGTCTCTGAGAATTGATCTGATTATCCCTGTGACCTCTTTGCTAAGACTCTCCAGAGAGCCGTCCTCAAAACCAACACACATCTTGACATATCTCCCACATTGATCACAGGGTCTCCAGAAACGGCATTCAATGAGCCGGGAACTTTTCTGCCTACACTGTCCATTGAGTTGTCCTCAAAACCAATATACATCCTGCTATATCTCCCACATGGAAAGTGCCAGGTAGGAAATGTAGAGCTTGTTCTCCCTGTCTTTGAGTACTGCTTTCTACTCTCCTGGTTACCTCTTTGCTAACGTTCTCTCGAGAGAGTTGTGCTCCAAACCAAAGCACACCTTGACATATCTCCCACATGGAAAGTGCTATTAGGCAATTGTAGGATTTGATGGCAGTGTCTCTCCAGGAACGGCATTCAGTGAGCCAGGAACTTTTCTGCCTACACTGTCCACTGAGTTGTCCTCAAAACCGATATATATCCTGCTATATCTACTACATGGAAAGTGCCAAGAGAATAACGTAGAGCTTGCTCTCCCTGTCTTTGAGTACTGTTTTCACTGTCCCAGTTACCTCTTTGCTACCATTCTCTTCAGAGCTGCAGTGAAACCAGGAACCATGTGGAGAAGGCACCCACACTGAAAATGCCTGGAAGGAACGTTGGGGCTTCTTCTCAGTGTCTCTGACATAGGGTTTCACTGTCCCGGGAAAGTCTCTGCTAACACCCTGCAGAGCGCTGTGCCCAATATACAGAAACGTCTTGCGGTATCTCCTACAGGGAAAGTGCCAGGAGGAACTGTCGAGCTTGTTCTCAGTGTCTCTGAGAATTGCTCTGATTATCCCTGTGACCTCTTTGCTAAGACTCTCCAGAGAGCCGTCCTCAAAACCAACACACATCTTGACATATCTCCCACATTGATCACAGGGTCTCCAGAAACGGCATTCAATGAGCCGGGAACTTTTCTCCCTACACTGTCCATTGAGTTGTCCTCAAAACCAGTATACATCCTGCTATATCTCCCACATGGAAAGTGCCAGGTAGGAAATGTAGAGCTTGTTCTCCCTGTCTTTGGGTACTGCTTTCTACTCTCCTGGTTACCTCTTTGCTAACGTTCTCTCGAGAGAGTTGTGCTCCAAACCAAAGCACAGCTTGACATATCTCCCACATGGAAAGTGCTATTAGGCAATTGTAGGATTTGATCGCAGTGTCTCTCCAGGAACGGCATTCAGTGAGCCAGGAACTTTTCTGCCTACACTGTCCACTGTGTTGTCCTCAAAACCGATATATATCCTGCTATATCTACTACATGGAAAGTGCCAAGAGAATAATGTAGAGCTTGCTCTCCCTGTCTTTGAGTACTGTTTTCACTGTCCCGGTTACCTCTTTGCTAACATTCTCTTCAGAGCTGCAGTGAAACCAGGAACCATGTGGAGAAGGCACCCACACTGAAAATGCCTGGAAGGAACGTTGGGGCTTCTTCTCAGTGTCTCTGACATAGGGTTTCACTGTCCCAGGAAAGACTCTGCTAACACCCTGCAGAGCGCTGTGCCCAATATACAGAAACGTCTTGCGGTATCTCCTACAGGGAAAGTGCCAGGAGGAATTGTGGAGCTTGTTCTCAGTGTCTCTGAGAATTGATCTGATTATCCCTGTGACCTCTTTGCTAAGACTCTCCAGAGAGCCGTCCTCAAAACAAACACACATCTTGACATATCTCCCACATTGATCGCAGTGTCTCCAGGAACGGCATTCAAGGAGCCAGGAACTTTTCTGCCTACACTGTCCATTGAGTTGTCCTCAAAACCAATCTACATCCTGCTATATCTCCCACATGGAAAGTGCCAGGAGGGAAAAGTGAGGATTATGCTTAGACTTTCTCGGAACTGCTTCAAATCAACTAGATATCTTTGTGCTGTAAATCTCCCAACAGCCAAACGCAAAAGCAGCAAACATCTCGCTGTGTGTCCCACATCGAAAGTGCCAAGAGAGTAATGTAGAGCTTGCTCTCCCTGTCTTTGAGTACTGTTTTCACTGTCCCGGTTACCTCTTTGCTAACATTCTCTTCAGAGCTGCAGTGAAACCAGGAACCATGTGGAGAAGGCACCCACACTGAAAATGCCTGGAAGGAACGTTGGGGCTTCTTCTCAGTGTCTCTGACATAGGGTTTCACTGTCCCGGGAAAGTCTCTGCTAACACCCTGCAGAGCGCTGTGCCCAATATACAGAAACGTCTTGCGGTATCTCCTACAGGGAAAGTGCCAGGAGGAATTGTGGAGCTTGTTCTCAGCGTCTCTGAGAATTGATCTGATTATCCCTGTGACCTCTTTGCTAAGACTCTCCAGAGAGCCGTCCTCAAAACAAACACACATCTTGACATATCTCCCACATTGATCGCAGTGTCTCCAGGAACGGCATTCAAGGAGCCAGGAACTTTTCTGCCTACACTGTCCATTGAGTTGTCCTCAAAACCAATATACATCCTGCTATATCTCCCACATGGAAAGTGCCAGGTAGGAAATGTAGAGCTTGTTCTCCCTGTCTTTGAGTACTGCTTTCTACTCTCCTGGTTACCTCTTTGCTAACGTTCTCTCGAGAGAGTTGTGCTCCAAACCAAAGCACAGCTTGACATATCTCCCACATGGAAAGTGCTATTAGGCAATTGTAGGATTTGATGGCAGTGTCTCTCCAGGAACGGCATTCAGTGAGCCAGGAACTTTTCTGCCTACACTGTCCACTGAGTTGTCCTCAAAACCGATATATATCCTGCTATATCTACTCCATGGAAAGTGCCAAGAGAATAATGTAGAGCTTGCTCTCCCTGTCTTTGAGTACTGTTTTCACTGTCCCGATGACCTCTTTGCTAACGTTCTCTTCAGAGCTGCAGTGAAACCAGGAACCATGTGGAGAAGGCACCCACACTGAAAATGCCTGGAAGGAACGTTGGGGCTTCTTCTCAGTGTCTCTGACATAGGGTTTCACTGTCCCGGGAAAGTCTCTGCTAACACCCTGCAGAGCGCTGTGCCCAATATACAGAAACGTCTTGCGGTATCTCCTACAGGGAAAGTGCCAGGAGGAACTGTCGAGCTTGTTCTCAGTGTCTCTGAGAATTGCTCTGATTATCCCTGTGACCTCTTTGCTAAGACTCTCCAGAGAGCCGTCCTCAAAACCAACACACATCTTGACATATCTCCCACATTGATCGCAGTGTCTCCAGGAACGGCATTCAAGGAGCCGGGAACTTTTCTGCCTACACTGTCCATTGAGTTGTCCTCAAAACCAATATACATCCTGCTATATCTCCCACATGGAAAGTGCCAGGTAGGAAATATAGAGCTTGTTCTCCCTGTCTTTGAGTACTGCTTTCTACTCTCCTGGTTACCTCTTTGCTAATGTTCTCTCGAGAGAGTTGTGCTCCAAACCAAAGCACAGCTTGACATATCTCCCACATGGAAAGTGCTATTAGGCAATTGTAGGATTTGATTGCAGTGTCTCTCCAGGAACGGCATTCAGTGAGCCAGGAACTTTTCTGCCCACACTGTCCACTGAGTTGTCCTCAAAACCGATATATATCCTGCTATATCTACTCCATGGAAAGTGCCAAGAGAATAATGTAGAGCTTGCTCTCCCTGTCTTTGAGTACTGTTTTCACTGTCCCGATGACCTCTTTGCTAACGTTCTCTTCAGAGCTGCAGTGAAACCAGGAACCATGTGGAGAAGGCACCCACACTGAAAATGCCTGGAAGGAACGTTGGGGCTTCTTCTCAGTGTCTCTGACATAGGGTTTCACTGTCCCGGGAAAGTCTCTGCTAACACCCTGCAGAGCGCTGTGCCCAATATACAGAAACGTCTTGCGGTATCTCCTACAGGGAAAGTGCCAGGAGGAACTGTCGAGCTTGTTCTCAGTGTCTCTGAGAATTGATCTGATTATCCCTGTGACCTCTTTGCTAAGACTCTCCAGAGAGCCGTCCTCAAAACAAACACACATCTTGACATATCTACCACATTGATCGCAGTGTCTCCAGGAACGGCATTCAAGGAGCCAGGAACTTTTCTGCCTACACTGTCCATTGAGTTGTCCTCAAAACCAATATACATCCTGCTATATCTCCCACATGGAAAGTGCCAGGAGGGAAAAGTGAGGATTATGCTTAGACTTTCTCGGAACTGCTTCAAATCAACTAGATATCTTTGTGCTGTAAATCTCCCAACAGCCAAACGCAAAAGCAGCAAACATCTCGCTGTGTGTCCCGCATCGAAAGTGCCAAGAGAGTAATGTAGAGCTTGCTCTCCCTGTCTTTGAGTACTGTTTTCACTGTCCCGGTTACCTCTTTGCTACCATTCTCTTCAGAGCTGCAGTGAAACCAGGAACCATGTGGAGAAGGCACCCACACTGAAAATGCCTGGAAGGAACGTTGGGGCTTCTTCTCAGTGTCTCTGACATAGGGTTTCACTGTCCCGGGAAAGTCTCTGCTAACACCCTGCAGAGCGCTGTGCCCAATATACAGAAACGTCTTGCGGTATCTCCTACAGGGAAAGTGCCAGGAGGAACTGTCGAGCTTGTTCTCAGTGTCTCTGAGAATTGATCTGATTATCCCTGTGACCTCTTTGCTAAGACTCTCCAGAGAGCCGTCCTCAAAACCAACACACATCTTGACATATCTCCCACATTGATCACAGGGTCTCCAGAAACGGCATTCAATGAGCCGGGAACTTTTCTCCCTACACTGTCCATTGAGTTGTCCTCAAAACCAGTATACATCCTGCTATATCTCCCACATGGAAAGTGCCAGGTAGGAAATGTAGAGCTTGTTCTCCCTGTCTTTGGGTACTGCTTTCTACTCTCCTGGTTACCTCTTTGCTAACGTTCTCTCGAGAGAGTTGTGCTCCAAACCAAAGCACACCTTGACATATCTCCCACATGGAAAGTGCTATTAGGCAATTGTAGGATTTGATTGCAGTGTCTCTCCAGGAACGGCATTCAGTGAGCCAGGAACTTTTCTGCCTACACTGTCCACTGTGTTGTCCTCAAAACCGATATATATCCTGCTATATCTACTACATGGAAAGTGCCAAGAGAATAACGTAGAGCTTGCTCTCCCTGTCTTTGAGTACTGTTTTCACTGTCCCGGTTACCTCTTTGCTAACATTCTCTTCAGAGCTGCAGTGAAACCAGGAACCATGTGGAGAAGGCACCCACACTGAAAATGCCTGGAAGGAACGTTGGGGCTTCTTCTCAGTGTCTCTGACATAGGGTTTCACTGTCCCAGGAAAGACTCTGCTAACACCCTGCAGAGCGCTGTGCCCAATATACAGAAACGTCTTGCGGTATCTCCTACAGGGAAAGTGCCAGGAGGAATTGTGGAGCTTGTTCTCAGTGTCTCTGAGAATTGATCTGATTATCCCTGTGACCTCTTTGCTAAGACTCTCCAGAGAGCCGTCCTCAAAACAAACACACATCTTGACATATCTCCCACATTGATCGCAGTGTCTCCAGGAACGGCATTCAAGGAGCCAGGAACTTTTCTGCCTACACTGTCCATTGAGTTGTCCTCAAAACCAATCTACATCCTGCTATATCTCCCACATGGAAAGTGCCAGGAGGGAAAAGTGAGGATTATGCTTAGACTTTCTCGGAACTGCTTCAAATCAACTAGATATCTTTGTGCTGTAAATCTCCCAACAGCCAAACGCAAAAGCAGCAAACATCTCGCTGTGTGTCCCACATCGAAAGTGCCAAGAGAGTAATGTAGAGCTTGCTCTCCCTGTCTTTGAGTACTGTTTTCACTGTCCCGGTTACCTCTTTGCTAACATTCTCTTCAGAGCTGCAGTGAAACCAGGAACCATGTGGAGAAGGCACCCACACTGAAAATGCCTGGAAGGAACGTTGGGGCTTCTTCTCAGTGTCTCTGACATAGGGTTTCACTGTCCCGGGAAAGTCTCTGCTAACACCCTGCAGAGCGCTGTGCCCAAAATACAGAAACGTCTTGCGGTATCTCCTACAGGGAAAGTGCCAGGAGGAATTGTGGAGCTTGTTCTCAGTGTCTCTGAGAATTGATCTGATTATCCCTGTGACCTCTTTGCTAAGACTCTCCAGAGAGCCGTCCTCAAAACAAACACACATCTTGACATATCTCCCACATTGATCGCAGTGTCTCCAGGAACGGCATTCAAGGAGCCAGGAACTTTTCTGCCCACACTGTCCATTGAGTTGTCCTCAAAACCAATATACATCCTGCTATATCTCCCACATGGAAAGTGCCAGGAGGGAAAAGTGAGCATTATGCTTAGACTTTCTCGGAACTGCTTCAAATCAACTAGATATCTTTGTGCTGTAAATCTCCCAACAGCCAAACGCAAAAGCAGCAAACATCTCGCTGTATGTCCCACATCGAAAGTGCCAAGAGAGTAATGTAGAGCTTGCTCTCCCTGTCTTTGAGTACTGTTTTCACTGTCCCGGTTACCTCTTTGCTAACATTCTCTTCAGAGCTGCATTGAAACCAGGAACCATGTGGAGAAGGCACCCACACTGAAAATGCCTGGAAGGAACGTTGGGGCTTCTTCTCAGTGTCTCTGACATAGGGTTTCACTGTCCCGGGAAAGTCTCTGCTAACACCCTGCAGAGCGCTGTGCCCAATATACAGAAACGTCTTGCGGTATCTCCTACAGGGAAAGTGCCAGGAGGAACTGTCGAGCTTGTTCTCAGTGTCTCTGAGAATTGATCTGATTATCCCTGTGACCTCTTTGCTAAGACTCTCCAGAGAGCCGTCCTCAAAACAAACACACATCTTGACATATCTCCCACATTGATCACAGGGTCTCCAGAAACGGCATTCAATGAGCCGGGAACTTTTCTGCCTACACTGTCCATTGAGTTGTCCTCAAAACCAGTATACATCCTGCTATATCTCCCACATGGAAAGTGCCAGGTAGGAAATGTAGAGCTTGTTCTCCCTGTCTTTGAGTACTGCTTTCTACTCTCCTGGTTACCTCTTTGCTAACGTTCTCTCGAGAGAGTTGTGCTCCAAACCAAAGCACAGCTTGACATATCTCCCACATGGAAAGTGCTATTAGGCAATTGTAGGATTTGATGGCAGTGTCTCTCCAGGAACGGCATTCAGTGAGCCAGGAACTTTTCTGCCTACACTGTCCACTGAGTTGTCCTCAAAACCGATATATATCCTGCTATATCTACTACATGGAAAGTGCCAAGAGAATAATGTAGAGCTTGCTCTCCCTGTCTTTGAGTACTGTTTTCACTGTCCCGATGACCTCTTTGCTAACATTCTCTTCAGAGCTGCAGTGAAACCAGGAACCATGTGGAGAAGGCACCCACACTGAAAATGCCTGGAAGGAACGTTGGGGCTTCTTCTCAGTGTCTCTGACATAGGGTTTCACTGTCCCGGGAAAGTCTCTGCTAACACCCTGCAGAGCGCTGTGCCCAATATACAGAAACGTCTTGCGGTATCTCCTACAGGGAAAGTGCCAGGAGGAACTGTCGAGCTTGTTCTCAGTGTCTCCGAGAATTGCTCTGATTATCCCTGTGACCTCTTTGCTAAGACTCTCCAGAGAGCCGTCCTCAAAACCAACACACATCTTGACATATCTCCCACATTGATCGCAGTGTCTCCAGGAACGGCATTCAAGGAGCCAGGAACTTTTCTGCCTACACTGTCCATTGAGTTGTCCTCAAAACCAATATACATCCTGCTATATCTCCCACATGGAAAGTGCCAGGTAGGAAATGTAGAGCTTGTTCTCCCTGTCTTTGAGTACTGCTTTCTACTCTCCTGGTTACCTCTTTGCTAACGTTCTCTCGAGAGAGTTGTGCTCCAAACCAAAGCACAGCTTGACATATCTCCCACATGGAAAGTGCTATTAGGCAATTGTAGGATTTGATGGCAGTGTCTCTCCAGGAACGGCATTCAGTGAGCCAGGAACTTTTCTGCCTACACTGTCCACTGAGTTGTCCTCAAAACCGATATATATCCTGCTATATCTACTACATGGAAAGTGCCAAGAGAATAACGTAGAGCTTGCTCTCCCTGTCTTTGAGTACTGTTTTCACTGTCCCAGTTACCTCTTTGCTACCATTCTCTTCAGAGCTGCAGTGAAACCAGGAACCATGTGGAGAAGGCACCCACACTGAAAATGCCTGGAAGGAACGTTGGGGCTTCTTCTCAGTGTCTCTGACATAGGGTTTCACTGTCCCGGGAAAGTCTCTGCTAACACCCTGCAGAGCGCTGTGCCCAATATACAGAAACGTCTTGCGGTATCTCCTACAGGGAAAGTGCCAGGAGGAACTGTCGAGCTTGTTCTCAGTGTCTCTGAGAATTGCTCTGATTATCCCTGTGACCTCTTTGCTAAGACTCTCCAGAGAGCCGTCCTCAAAACCAACACACATCTTGACATATCTCCCACATTGATCGCAGTGTCTCCAGGAACGGCATTCAAGGAGCCAGGAACTTTTCTGCCTACACTGTCCATTGAGTTGTCCTCAAAACCAATATACATCCTGCTATATCTCCCACATGGAAAGTGCCAGGTAGGAAATGTAGAGCTTGTTCTCCCTGTCTTTGAGTACTGCTTTCTACTCTCCTGGTTACCTCTTTGCTAACGTTCTCTCGAGAGAGTTGTGCTCCAAACCAAAGCACAGCTTGACATATCTCCCACATGGAAAGTGCTATTAGGCAATTGTAGGATTTGATGGCAGTGTCTCTCCAGGAACGGCATTCAGTGAGCCAGGAACTTTTCTGCCTACACTGTCCACTGAGTTGTCCTCAAAACCGATATATATCCTGCTATATCTACTACATGGAAAGTGCCAAGAGAATAACGTAGAGCTTGCTCTCCCTGTCTTTGAGTACTGTTTTCACTGTCCCAGTTACCTCTTTGCTACCATTCTCTTCAGAGCTGCAGTGAAACCAGGAACCATGTGGAGAAGGCACCCACACTGAAAATGCCTGGAAGGAACGTTGGGGCTTCTTCTCAGTGTCTCTGACATAGGGTTTCACTGTCCCGGGAAAGTCTCTGCTAACACCCTGCAGAGCGCTGTGCCCAATATACAGAAACGTCTTGCGGTATCTCCTACAGGGAAAGTGCCAGGAGGAACTGTCGAGCTTGTTCTCAGTGTCTCCGAGAATTGCTCTGATTATCCCTGTGACCTCTTTGCTAAGACTCTCCAGAGAGCCGTCCTCAAAACCAACACACATCTTGACATATCTCCCACATTGATCGCAGTGTCTCCAGGAACGGCATTCAAGGAGCCAGGAACTTTTCTGCCTACACTGTCCATTGAGTTGTCCTCAAAACCAATATACATCCTGCTATATCTCCCACATGGAAAGTGCCAGGTAGGAAATGTAGAGCTTGTTCTCCCTGTCTTTGAGTACTGCTTTCTACTCTCCTGGTTACCTCTTTGCTAACGTTCTCTCGAGAGAGTTGTGCTCCAAACCAAAGCACAGCTTGACATATCTCCCACATGGAAAGTGCTATTAGGCAATTGTAGGATTTGATTGCAGTGTCTCTCCAGGAACGGCATTCAGTGAGCCAGGAACTTTTCTGCCCACACTGTCCACTGAGTTGTCCTCAAAACCGATATATATCCTGCTATATCTACTCCATGGAAAGTGCCAAGAGAATAATGTAGAGCTTGCTCTCCCTGTCTTTGAGTACTGTTTTCACTGTCCCGATGACCTCTTTGCTAACGTTCTCTTCAGAGCTGCAGTGAAACCAGGAACCATGTGGAGAAGGCACCCACACTGAAAATGCCTGGAAGGAACGTTGGGGCTTCTTCTCAGTGTCTCTGACATAGGGTTTCACTGTCCCGGGAAAGTCTCTGCTAACACCCTGCAGAGCGCTGTGCCCAATATACAGAAACGTCTTGCGGTATCTCCTACAGGGAAAGTGCCAGGAGGAACTGTCGAGCTTGTTCTCAGTGTCTCTGAGAATTGATCTGATTATCCCTGTGACCTCTTTGCTAAGACTCTCCAGAGAGCCGTCCTCAAAACAAACATACATCTTGACATATCTCCCACATTGATCGCAGTGTCTCCAGGAACGGCATTCAAGGAGCCAGGAACTTTTCTGCCTACACTGTCCATTGAGTTGTCCTCAAAACCAATATACATCCTGCTATATCTCCCACATGGAAAGTGCCAGGAGGGAAAAGTGAGGATTATGCTTAGACTTTCTCGGAACTGCTTCAAATCAACTAGATATCTTTGTGCTGTAAATCTCCCAACAGCCAAACGCAAAAGCAGCAAACATCTCGCTGTATGTCCCACATCGAAAGTGCCAAGAGAGTAATGTAGAGCTTGCTCTCCCGGTCTTTGAGTACTGTTTTCACTGTCCCGGTTACCTCTTTGCTAACATTCTCTTCAGAGCTGCATTGAAACCAGGAACCATGTGGAGAAGGCACCCACACCGAAAATGCCTGGAAGGAACGTTGGGGCTTCTTCTCAGTGTCTCTGACATAGGGTTTCACTGTCCCGGGAAAGTCTCTGCTAACACCCTGCAGAGCGCTGTGCCCAATATACAGAAACGTCTTGCGGTATCTCCTACAGGGAAAGTGCCAGGAGGAACTGTCGAGCTTGTTCTCAGTGTCTCTGAGAATTGATCTGATTATCCCTGTGACCTCTTTGCTAAGACTCTCCAGAGAGCCGTCCTCAAAACAAACACACATCTTGACATATCTACCACATTGATCGCAGTGTCTCCAGGAACGGCATTCAAGGAGCCAGGAACTTTTCTGCCTACACTGTCCATTGAGTTGTCCTCAAAACCAATATACATCCTGCTATATCTCCCACATGGAAAGTGCCAGGAGGGAAAAGTGAGGATTATGCTTAGACTTTCTCGGAACTGCTTCAAATCAACTAGATATCTTTGTGCTGTAAATCTCCCAACAGCCAAACGCAAAAGCAGCAAACATCTCGCTGTGTGTCCCGCATCGAAAGTGCCAAGAGAGTAATGTAGAGCTTGCTCTCCCTGTCTTTGAGTACTGTTTTCACTGTCCCGGTTACCTCTTTGCTACCATTCTCTTCAGAGCTGCAGTGAAACCAGGAACCATGTGGAGAAGGCACCCACACTGAAAATGCCTGGAAGGAACGTTGGGGCTTCTTCTCAGTGTCTCTGACATAGGGTTTCACTGTCCCGGGAAAGTCTCTGCTAACACCCTGCAGAGCGCTGTGCCCAATATACAGAAACGTCTTGCGGTATCTCCTACAGGGAAAGTGCCAGGAGGAACTGTCGAGCTTGTTCTCAGTGTCTCTGAGAATTGATCTGATTATCCCTGTGACCTCTTTGCTAAGACTCTCCAGAGAGCCGTCCTCAAAACCAACACACATCTTGACATATCTCCCACATTGATCACAGGGTCTCCAGAAACGGCATTCAATGAGCCGGGAACTTTTCTCCCTACACTGTCCATTGAGTTGTCCTCAAAACCAGTATACATCCTGCTATATCTCCCACATGGAAAGTGCCAGGTAGGAAATGTAGAGCTTGTTCTCCCTGTCTTTGGGTACTGCTTTCTACTCTCCTGGTTACCTCTTTGCTAACGTTCTCTCGAGAGAGTTGTGCTCCAAACCAAAGCACACCTTGACATATCTCCCACATGGAAAGTGCTATTAGGCAATTGTAGGATTTGATTGCAGTGTCTCTCCAGGAACGGCATTCAGTGAGCCAGGAACTTTTCTGCCTACACTGTCCACTGTGTTGTCCTCAAAACCGATATATATCCTGCTATATCTACTACATGGAAAGTGCCAAGAGAATAACGTAGAGCTTGCTCTCCCTGTCTTTGAGTACTGTTTTCACTGTCCCGGTTACCTCTTTGCTAACATTCTCTTCAGAGCTGCAGTGAAACCAGGAACCATGTGGAGAAGGCACCCACACTGAAAATGCCTGGAAGGAACGTTGGGGCTTCTTCTCAGTGTCTCTGACATAGGGTTTCACTGTCCCAGGAAAGACTCTGCTAACACCCTGCAGAGCGCTGTGCCCAATATACAGAAACGTCTTGCGGTATCTCCTACAGGGAAAGTGCCAGGAGGAATTGTGGAGCTTGTTCTCAGTGTCTCTGAGAATTGATCTGATTATCCCTGTGACCTCTTTGCTAAGACTCTCCAGAGAGCCGTCCTCAAAACAAACACACATCTTGACATATCTCCCACATTGATCGCAGTGTCTCCAGGAACGGCATTCAAGGAGCCAGGAACTTTTCTGCCTACACTGTCCATTGAGTTGTCCTCAAAACCAATCTACATCCTGCTATATCTCCCACATGGAAAGTGCCAGGAGGGAAAAGTGAGGATTATGCTTAGACTTTCTCGGAACTGCTTCAAATCAACTAGATATCTTTGTGCTGTAAATCTCCCAACAGCCAAACGCAAAAGCAGCAAACATCTCGCTGTGTGTCCCACATCGAAAGTGCCAAGAGAGTAATGTAGAGCTTGCTCTCCCTGTCTTTGAGTACTGTTTTCACTGTCCCGGTTACCTCTTTGCTAACATTCTCTTCAGAGCTGCAGTGAAACCAGGAACCATGTGGAGAAGGCACCCACACTGAAAATGCCTGGAAGGAACGTTGGGGCTTCTTCTCAGTGTCTCTGACATAGGGTTTCACTGTCCCGGGAAAGTCTCTGCTAACACCCTGCAGAGCGCTGTGCCCAAAATACAGAAACGTCTTGCGGTATCTCCTACAGGGAAAGTGCCAGGAGGAATTGTGGAGCTTGTTCTCAGTGTCTCTGAGAATTGATCTGATTATCCCTGTGACCTCTTTGCTAAGACTCTCCAGAGAGCCGTCCTCAAAACAAACACACATCTTGACATATCTCCCACATTGATCGCAGTGTCTCCAGGAACGGCATTCAAGGAGCCAGGAACTTTTCTGCCCACACTGTCCATTGAGTTGTCCTCAAAACCAATATACATCCTGCTATATCTCCCACATGGAAAGTGCCAGGAGGGAAAAGTGAGCATTATGCTTAGACTTTCTCGGAACTGCTTCAAATCAACTAGATATCTTTGTGCTGTAAATCTCCCAACAGCCAAACGCAAAAGCAGCAAACATCTCGCTGTATGTCCCACATCGAAAGTGCCAAGAGAGTAATGTAGAGCTTGCTCTCCCTGTCTTTGAGTACTGTTTTCACTGTCCCGGTTACCTCTTTGCTAACATTCTCTTCAGAGCTGCATTGAAACCAGGAACCATGTGGAGAAGGCACCCACACTGAAAATGCCTGGAAGGAACGTTGGGGCTTCTTCTCAGTGTCTCTGACATAGGGTTTCACTGTCCCGGGAAAGTCTCTGCTAACACCCTGCAGAGCGCTGTGCCCAATATACAGAAACGTCTTGCGGTATCTCCTACAGGGAAAGTGCCAGGAGGAACTGTCGAGCTTGTTCTCAGTGTCTCTGAGAATTGATCTGATTATCCCTGTGACCTCTTTGCTAAGACTCTCCAGAGAGCCGTCCTCAAAACAAACACACATCTTGACATATCTCCCACATTGATCACAGGGTCTCCAGAAACGGCATTCAATGAGCCGGGAACTTTTCTGCCTACACTGTCCATTGAGTTGTCCTCAAAACCAGTATACATCCTGCTATATCTCCCACATGGAAAGTGCCAGGTAGGAAATGTAGAGCTTGTTCTCCCTGTCTTTGAGTACTGCTTTCTACTCTCCTGGTTACCTCTTTGCTAACGTTCTCTCGAGAGAGTTGTGCTCCAAACCAAAGCACAGCTTGACATATCTCCCACATGGAAAGTGCTATTAGGCAATTGTAGGATTTGATGGCAGTGTCTCTCCAGGAACGGCATTCAGTGAGCCAGGAACTTTTCTGCCTACACTGTCCACTGAGTTGTCCTCAAAACCGATATATATCCTGCTATATCTACTACATGGAAAGTGCCAAGAGAATAATGTAGAGCTTGCTCTCCCTGTCTTTGAGTACTGTTTTCACTGTCCCGATGACCTCTTTGCTAACATTCTCTTCAGAGCTGCAGTGAAACCAGGAACCATGTGGAGAAGGCACCCACACTGAAAATGCCTGGAAGGAACGTTGGGGCTTCTTCTCAGTGTCTCTGACATAGGGTTTCACTGTCCCGGGAAAGTCTCTGCTAACACCCTGCAGAGCGCTGTGCCCAATATACAGAAACGTCTTGCGGTATCTCCTACAGGGAAAGTGCCAGGAGGAACTGTCGAGCTTGTTCTCAGTGTCTCCGAGAATTGCTCTGATTATCCCTGTGACCTCTTTGCTAAGACTCTCCAGAGAGCCGTCCTCAAAACCAACACACATCTTGACATATCTCCCACATTGATCGCAGTGTCTCCAGGAACGGCATTCAAGGAGCCAGGAACTTTTCTGCCTACACTGTCCATTGAGTTGTCCTCAAAACCAATATACATCCTGCTATATCTCCCACATGGAAAGTGCCAGGTAGGAAATGTAGAGCTTGTTCTCCCTGTCTTTGAGTACTGCTTTCTACTCTCCTGGTTACCTCTTTGCTAACGTTCTCTCGAGAGAGTTGTGCTCCAAACCAAAGCACAGCTTGACATATCTCCCACATGGAAAGTGCTATTAGGCAATTGTAGGATTTGATGGCAGTGTCTCTCCAGGAACGGCATTCAGTGAGCCAGGAACTTTTCTGCCTACACTGTCCACTGAGTTGTCCTCAAAACCGATATATATCCTGCTATATCTACTACATGGAAAGTGCCAAGAGAATAACGTAGAGCTTGCTCTCCCTGTCTTTGAGTACTGTTTTCACTGTCCCAGTTACCTCTTTGCTACCATTCTCTTCAGAGCTGCAGTGAAACCAGGAACCATGTGGAGAAGGCACCCACACTGAAAATGCCTGGAAGGAACGTTGGGGCTTCTTCTCAGTGTCTCTGACATAGGGTTTCACTGTCCCGGGAAAGTCTCTGCTAACACCCTGCAGAGCGCTGTGCCCAATATACAGAAACGTCTTGCGGTATCTCCTACAGGGAAAGTGCCAGGAGGAACTGTCGAGCTTGTTCTCAGTGTCTCTGAGAATTGCTCTGATTATCCCTGTGACCTCTTTGCTAAGACTCTCCAGAGAGCCGTCCTCAAAACCAACACACATCTTGACATATCTCCCACATTGATCGCAGTGTCTCCAGGAACGGCATTCAAGGAGCCAGGAACTTTTCTGCCTACACTGTCCATTGAGTTGTCCTCAAAACCAATATACATCCTGCTATATCTCCCACATGGAAAGTGCCAGGTAGGAAATGTAGAGCTTGTTCTCCCTGTCTTTGAGTACTGCTTTCTACTCTCCTGGTTACCTCTTTGCTAACGTTCTCTCGAGAGAGTTGTGCTCCAAACCAAAGCACAGCTTGACATATCTCCCACATGGAAAGTGCTATTAGGCAATTGTAGGATTTGATGGCAGTGTCTCTCCAGGAACGGCATTCAGTGAGCCAGGAACTTTTCTGCCTACACTGTCCACTGAGTTGTCCTCAAAACCGATATATATCCTGCTATATCTACTACATGGAAAGTGCCAAGAGAATAACGTAGAGCTTGCTCTCCCTGTCTTTGAGTACTGTTTTCACTGTCCCAGTTACCTCTTTGCTACCATTCTCTTCAGAGCTGCAGTGAAACCAGGAACCATGTGGAGAAGGCACCCACACTGAAAATGCCTGGAAGGAACGTTGGGGCTTCTTCTCAGTGTCTCTGACATAGGGTTTCACTGTCCCGGGAAAGTCTCTGCTAACACCCTGCAGAGCGCTGTGCCCAATATACAGAAACGTCTTGCGGTATCTCCTACAGGGAAAGTGCCAGGAGGAACTGTCGAGCTTGTTCTCAGTGTCTCCGAGAATTGCTCTGATTATCCCTGTGACCTCTTTGCTAAGACTCTCCAGAGAGCCGTCCTCAAAACCAACACACATCTTGACATATCTCCCACATTGATCGCAGTGTCTCCAGGAACGGCATTCAAGGAGCCAGGAACTTTTCTGCCTACACTGTCCATTGAGTTGTCCTCAAAACCAATATACATCCTGCTATATCTCCCACATGGAAAGTGCCAGGTAGGAAATGTAGAGCTTGTTCTCCCTGTCTTTGAGTACTGCTTTCTACTCTCCTGGTTACCTCTTTGCTAACGTTCTCTCGAGAGAGTTGTGCTCCAAACCAAAGCACAGCTTGACATATCTCCCACATGGAAAGTGCTATTAGGCAATTGTAGGATTTGATTGCAGTGTCTCTCCAGGAACGGCATTCAGTGAGCCAGGAACTTTTCTGCCCACACTGTCCACTGAGTTGTCCTCAAAACCGATATATATCCTGCTATATCTACTCCATGGAAAGTGCCAAGAGAATAATGTAGAGCTTGCTCTCCCTGTCTTTGAGTACTGTTTTCACTGTCCCGATGACCTCTTTGCTAACGTTCTCTTCAGAGCTGCAGTGAAACCAGGAACCATGTGGAGAAGGCACCCACACTGAAAATGCCTGGAAGGAACGTTGGGGCTTCTTCTCAGTGTCTCTGACATAGGGTTTCACTGTCCCGGGAAAGTCTCTGCTAACACCCTGCAGAGCGCTGTGCCCAATATACAGAAACGTCTTGCGGTATCTCCTACAGGGAAAGTGCCAGGAGGAACTGTCGAGCTTGTTCTCAGTGTCTCTGAGAATTGATCTGATTATCCCTGTGACCTCTTTGCTAAGACTCTCCAGAGAGCCGTCCTCAAAACAAACATACATCTTGACATATCTCCCACATTGATCGCAGTGTCTCCAGGAACGGCATTCAAGGAGCCAGGAACTTTTCTGCCTACACTGTCCATTGAGTTGTCCTCAAAACCAATATACATCCTGCTATATCTCCCACATGGAAAGTGCCAGGAGGGAAAAGTGAGGATTATGCTTAGACTTTCTCGGAACTGCTTCAAATCAACTAGATATCTTTGTGCTGTAAATCTCCCAACAGCCAAACGCAAAAGCAGCAAACATCTCGCTGTATGTCCCACATCGAAAGTGCCAAGAGAGTAATGTAGAGCTTGCTCTCCCGGTCTTTGAGTACTGTTTTCACTGTCCCGGTTACCTCTTTGCTAACATTCTCTTCAGAGCTGCATTGAAACCAGGAACCATGTGGAGAAGGCACCCACACCGAAAATGCCTGGAAGGAACGTTGGGGCTTCTTCTCAGTGTCTCTGACATAGGGTTTCACTGTCCCGGGAAAGTCTCTGCTAACACCCTGCAGAGCGCTGTGCCCAATATACAGAAACGTCTTGCGGTATCTCCTACAGGGAAAGTGCCAGGAGGAACTGTCGAGCTTGTTCTCAGTGTCTCTGAGAATTGATCTGATTATCCCTGTGACCTCTTTGCTAAGACTCTCCAGAGAGCCGTCCTCAAAACCAACACACATCTTGACATATCTCCCACATTGATCACAGGGTCTCCAGAAACGGCATTCAATGAGCCAGGAACTTTTCTGCCTACACTGTCCATTGAGTTGTCCTCAAAACCAGTATACATCCTGCTATATCTCCCACATGGAAAGTGCCAGGTAGGAAATGTAGAGCTTGTTCTCCCTGTCTTTGAGTACTGCTTTCTACTCTCCTGGTTACCTCTTTGCTAACGTTCTCTCGAGAGAGTTGTGCTCCAAACCAAAGCACAGCTTGACATATCTCCCACATGGAAAGTGCTATTAGGCAATTGTAGGATTTGATTGCAGTGTCTCTCCAGGAACGGCATTCAGTGAGCCAGGAACTTTTCTGCCCACACTGTCCACTGAGTTGTCCTCAAAACCGATATATATCCTGCTATATCTACTCCATGGAAAGTGCCAAGAGAATAATGTAGAGCTTGCTCTCCCTGTCTTTGAGTACTGTTTTCACTGTCCCGATGACCTCTTTGCTAACGTTCTCTTCAGAGCTGCAGTGAAACCAGGAACCATGTGGAGAAGGCACCCACACTGAAAATGCCTGGAAGGAACGTTGGGGCTTCTTCTCAGTGTCTCTGACATAGGGTTTCACTGTCCCGGGAAAGTCTCTGCTAACACCCTGCAGAGCGCTGTGCCCAATATACAGAAACGTCTTGCGGTATCTCCTACAGGGAAAGTGCCAGGAGGAACTGTCGAGCTTGTTCTCAGTGTCTCTGAGAATTGATCTGATTATCCCTGTGACCTCTTTGCTAAGACTCTCCAGAGAGCCGTCCTCAAAACAAACACACATCTTGACATATCTCCCACATTGATCGCAGTGTCTCCAGGAACGGCATTCAAGGAGCCAGGAACTTTTCTGCCTACACTGTCCATTGAGTTGTCCTCAAAACCAATATACATCCTGCTATATCTCCCACATGGAAAGTGCCAGGAGGGAAAAGTGAGGATTATGCTTAGACTTTCTCGGAACTGCTTCAAATCAACTAGATATCTTTGTGCTGTAAATCTCCCAACAGCCAAACGCAAAAGCAGCAAACATCTCGCTGTGTGTCCCACATCGAAAGTGCCAAGAGAGTAATGTAGAGCTTGCTCTCCCTGTCTTTGAGTACTGTTTTCACTGTCCCGGTTACCTCTTTGCTACCATTCTCTTCAGAGCTGCATTGAAACCAGGAACCATGTGGAGAAGGCACCCACACCGAAAATGCCTGGAAGGAACGTTGGGGCTTCTTCTCAGTGTCTCTGACATAGGGTTTCACTGTCCCGGGAAAGTCTCTGCTAACACCCTGCAGAGCGCTGTGCCCAATATACAGAAACGTCTTGCGGTATCTCCTACAGGGAAAGTGCCAGGAGGAACTGTCGAGCTTGTTCTCAGTGTCTCTGAGAATTGATCTGATTATCCCTGTGACCTCTTTGCTAAGACTCTCCAGAGAGCCGTCCTCAAAACCAACACACATCTTGACATATCTCCCACATTGATCACAGGGTCTCCAGAAACGGCATTCAATGAGCCAGGAACTTTTCTGCCTACACTGTCCATTGAGTTGTCCTCAAAACCAGTATACATCCTGCTATATCTCCCACATGGAAAGTGCCAGGTAGGAAATGTAGAGCTTGTTCTCCCTGTCTTTGAGTACTGCTTTCTACTCTCCTGGTTACCTCTTTGCTAACGTTCTCTCGAGAGAGTTGTGCTCCAAACCAAAGCACAGCTTGACATATCTCCCACATGGAAAGTGCTATTAGGCAATTGTAGGATTTGATTGCAGTGTCTCTCCAGGAACGGCATTCAGTGAGCCAGGAACTTTTCTGCCCACACTGTCCACTGAGTTGTCCTCAAAACCGATATATATCCTGCTATATCTACTCCATGGAAAGTGCCAAGAGAATAATGTAGAGCTTGCTCTCCCTGTCTTTGAGTACTGTTTTCACTGTCCCGATGACCTCTTTGCTAACGTTGTCTTCAGAGCTGCAGTGAAACCAGGAACCATGTGGAGAAGGCACCCACACTGAAAATGCCTGGAAGGAACGTTGGGGCTTCTTCTCAGTGTCTCTGACATAGGGTTTCACTGTCCCGGGAAAGTCTCTGCTAACACCCTGCAGAGCGCTGTGCCCAATATACAGAAACGTCTTGCGGTATCTCCTACAGGGAAAGTGCCAGGAGGAACTGTCGAGCTTGTTCTCAGTGTCTCTGAGAATTGATCTGATTATCCCTGTGACCTCTTTGCTAAGACTCTCCAGAGAGCCGTCCTCAAAACAAACACACATCTTGACATATCTCCCACATTGATCGCAGTGTCTCCAGGAACGGCATTCAAGGAGCCAGGAACTTTTCTGCCTACACTGTCCATTGAGTTGTCCTCAAAACCAATATACATCCTGCTATATCTCCCACATGGAAAGTGCCAGGAGGGAAAAGTGAGGATTATGCTTAGACTTTCTCGGAACTGCTTCAAATCAACTAGATATCTTTGTGCTGTAAATCTCCCAACAGCCAAACGCAAAAGCAGCAAACATCTCGCTGTGTGTCCCACATCGAAAGTGCCAAGAGAGTAATGTAGAGCTTGCTCTCCCTGTCTTTGAGTACTGTTTTCACTGTCCCGGTTACCTCTTTGCTACCATTCTCTTCAGAGCTGCATTGAAACCAGGAACCATGTGGAGAAGGCACCCACACCGAAAATGCCTGGAAGGAACGTTGGGGCTTCTTCTCAGTGTCTCTGACATAGGGTTTCACTGTCCCGGGAAAGTCTCTGCTAACACCCTGCAGAGCGCTGTGCCCAATATACAGAAACGTCTTGCGGTATCTCCTACAGGGAAAGTGCCAGGAGGAACTGTCGAGCTTGTTCTCAGTGTCTCTGAGAATTGATCTGATTATCCCTGTGACCTCTTTGCTAAGACTCTCCAGAGAGCCGTCCTCAAAACCAACACACATCTTGACATATCTCCCACATTGATCACAGGGTCTCCAGAAACGGCATTCAATGAGCCGGGAATTTTCTGCCTACACTGTCCATTGAGTTGTCCTCAAAACCAGTATACATCCTGCTATATCTCCCACATGGAAAGTGCCAGGTAGGAAATGTAGAGCTTGTTCTCCCTGTCTTTGAGTACTGCTTTCTACTCTCCTGGTTACCTCTTTGCTAACGTTCTCTCGAGAGAGTTGTGCTCCAAACCAAAGCACAGCTTGACATATCTCCCACATGGAAAGTGCTATTAGGCAATTGTAGGATTTGATTGCAGTGTCTCTCCAGGAACGGCATTCAGTGAGCCAGGAACTTTTCTGCCCACACTGTCCACTGAGTTGTCCTCAAAACCGATATATATCCTGCTATATCTACTCCATGGAAAGTGCCACGAGAATAATGTAGAGCTTGCTCTCCCTGTCTTTGAGTACTGTTTTCACTGTCCCGATGACCTCTTTGCTAACGTTCTCTTCAGAGCTGCAGTGAAACCAGGAACCATGTGGAGAAGGCACCCACACTGAAAATGCCTGGAAGGAACGTTGGGGCTTCTTCTCAGTGTCTCTGACATAGGGTTTCACTGTCCCGGGAAAGTCTCTGCTAACACCCTGCAGAGCGCTGTGCCCAATATACAGAAACGTCTTGCGGTATCTCCTACAGGGAAAGTGCCAGGAGGAACTGTCGAGCTTGTTCTCAGTGTCTCTGAGAATTGCTCTGATTATCCCTGTGACCTCTTTGCTAAGACTCTCCAGAGAGCCGTCCTCAAAACAAACACACATCTTGACATATCTCCCACATTGATCGCAGTGTCTCCAGGAACGGCATTCAAGGAGCCAGGAACTTTTCTGCCTACACTGTCCATTGAGTTGTCCTCAAAACCAATATACATCCTGCTATATCTCCCACATGGAAAGTGCCAGGAGGGAAAAGTGAGGATTATGCTTAGACTTTCTCGGAACTGCTTCAAATCAACTAGATATCTTTGTGCTGTAAATCTCCCAACAGCCAAACGCAAAAGCAGCAAACATCTCGCTGTGTGTCCCGCATCGAAAGTGCCAAGAGAGTAATGTAGAGCTTGCTCTCCCTGTCTTTGAGTACTGTTTTCACTGTCCCGGTTACCTCTTTGCTACCATTCTCTTCAGAGCTGCAGTGAAACCAGGAACCATGTGGAGAAGGCACCCACACTGAAAATGCCTGGAAGGAACGTTGGGGCTTCTTCTCAGTGTCTCTGACATAGGGTTTCACTGTCCCGGGAAAGTCTCTGCTAACACCCTGCAGAGCGCTGTGCCCAATATACAGAAACGTCTTGCGGTATCTCCTACAGGGAAAGTGCCAGGAGGAACTGTCGAGCTTGTTCTCAGTGTCTCTGAGAATTGATCTGATTATCCCTGTGACCTCTTTGCTAAGACTCTCCAGAGAGCCGTCCTCAAAACCAACACACATCTTGACATATCTCCCACATTGATCACAGGGTCTCCAGAAACGGCATTCAAGGAGCCAGGAACTTTTCTGCCTACACTGTCCATTGAGTTGTCCTCAAAACCAGTATACATCCTGCTATATCTCCCACATGGAAAGTGCCAGGTAGGAAATGTAGAGCTTGTTCTCCCTGTCTTTGAGTACTGCTTTCTACTCTCCTGGTTACCTCTTTGCTAACGTTCTCTCGAGAGAGTTGTGCTCCAAACCAAAGCACAGCTTGACATATCTCCCACATGGAAAGTGCTATTAGGCAATTGTAGGATTTGATTGCAGTGTCTCTCCAGGAACGGCATTCAGTGAGCCAGGAACTTTTCTGCCCACACTGTCCACTGAGTTGTCCTCAAAACCGATATATATCCTGCTATATCTACTCCATGGAAAGTGCCAAGAGAATAATGTAGAGCTTGCTCTCCCTGTCTTTGAGTACTGTTTTCACTGTCCCGATGACCTCTTTGCTAACGTTCTCTTCAGAGCTGCAGTGAAACCAGGAACCATGTGGAGAAGGCACCCACACTGAAAATGCCTGGAAGGAACGTTGGGGCTTCTTCTCAGTGTCTCTGACATAGGGTTTCACTGTCCCGGGAAAGTCTCTGCTAACACCCTGCAGAGCGCTGTGCCCAATATACAGAAACGTCTTGCGGTATCTCCTACAGGGAAAGTGCCAGGAGGAACTGTCGAGCTTGTTCTCAGTGTCTCTGAGAATTGATCTGATTATCCCTGTGACCTCTTTGCTAAGACTCTCCAGAGAGCCGTCCTCAAAACAAACACACATCTTGACATATCTCCCACATTGATCGCAGTGTCTCCAGGAACGGCATTCAAGGAGCCAGGAACTTTTCTGCCTACACTGTCCATTGAGTTGTCCTCAAAACCAATATACATCCTGCTATATCTCCCACATGGAAAGTGCCAGGAGGGAAAAGTGAGGATTATGCTTAGACTTTCTCGGAACTGCTTCAAATCAACTAGATATCTTTGTGCTGTAAATCTCCCAACAGCCAAACGCAAAAGCAGCAAACATCTCGCTGTGTGTCCCACATCGAAAGTGCCAAGAGAGTAATGTAGAGCTTGCTCTCCCTGTCTTTGAGTACTGTTTTCACTGTCCCGGTTACCTCTTTGCTACCATTCTCTTCAGAGCTGCATTGAAACCAGGAACCATGTGGAGAAGGCACCCACACCGAAAATGCCTGGAAGGAACGTTGGGGCTTCTTCTCAGTGTCTCTGACATAGGGTTTCACTGTCCCGGGAAAGTCTCTGCTAACACCCTGCAGAGCGCTGTGCCCAATATACAGAAACGTCTTGCGGTATCTCCTACAGGGAAAGTGCCAGGAGGAACTGTCGAGCTTGTTCTCAGTGTCTCTGAGAATTGATCTGATTATCCCTGTGACCTCTTTGCTAAGACTCTCCAGAGAGCCGTCCTCAAAACCAACACACATCTTGACATATCTCCCACATTGATCACAGGGTCTCCAGAAACGGCATTCAATGAGCCGGGAATTTTCTGCCTACACTGTCCATTGAGTTGTCCTCAAAACCAGTATACATCCTGCTATATCTCCCACATGGAAAGTGCCAGGTAGGAAATGTAGAGCTTGTTCTCCCTGTCTTTGAGTACTGCTTTCTACTCTCCTGGTTACCTCTTTGCTAACGTTCTCTCGAGAGAGTTGTGCTCCAAACCAAAGCACAGCTTGACATATCTCCCACATGGAAAGTGCTATTAGGCAATTGTAGGATTTGATTGCAGTGTCTCTCCAGGAACGGCATTCAGTGAGCCAGGAACTTTTCTGCCCACACTGTCCACTGAGTTGTCCTCAAAACCGATATATATCCTGCTATATCTACTCCATGGAAAGTGCCAAGAGAATAATGTAGAGCTTGCTCTCCCTGTCTTTGAGTACTGTTTTCACTGTCCCGATGACCTCTTTGCTAACGTTCTCTTCAGAGCTGCAGTGAAACCAGGAACCATGTGGAGAAGGCACCCACACTGAAAATGCCTGGAAGGAACGTTGGGGCTTCTTCTCAGTGTCTCTGACATAGGGTTTCACTGTCCCGGGAAAGTCTCTGCTAACACCCTGCAGAGCGCTGTGCCCAATATACAGAAACGTCTTGCGGTATCTCCTACAGGGAAAGTGCCAGGAGGAACTGTCGAGCTTGTTCTCAGTGTCTCTGAGAATTGATCTGATTATCCCTGTGACCTCTTTGCTAAGACTCTCCAGAGAGCCGTCCTCAAAACAAACATACATCTTGACATATCTCCCACATTGATCGCAGTGTCTCCAGCAACGGCATTCAAGGAGCCAGGAACTTTTCTGCCTACACTGTCCATTGAGTTGTCCTCAAAACCAATATACATCCTGCTATATCTCCCACATGGAAAGTGCCAGGTAGGAAATGTAGAGCTTGTTCTCCCTGTCTTTGAGTACTGCTTTCTACTCTCCTGGTTACCTCTTTGCTAACGTTCTCTCGAGAGAGTTGTGCTCCAAACCAAAGCACACCTTGACATATCTCCCACATGGAAAGTGCTATTAGGCAATTGTAGGATTTGATTGCAGTGTCTCTCCAGGAACGGCATTCAGTGAGCCAGGAACTTTTCTGCCCACACTGTCCACTGAGTTGTCCTCAAAACCGATATATATCCTGCTATATCTACTCCATGGAAAGTGCCAAGAGAATAATGTAGAGCTTGCTCTCCCTGTCTTTGAGTACTGTTTTCACTGTCCCGATGACCTCTTTGCTAACGTTCTCTTCAGAGCTGCAGTGAAACCAGGAACCATGTGGAGAAGGCACCCACACTGAAAATGCCTGGAAGGAACGTTGGGGCTTCTTCTCAGTGTCTCTGACATAGGGTTTCACTGTCCCGGGAAAGTCTCTGCTAACACCCTGCAGAGCGCTGTGCCCAATATACAGAAACGTCTTGCGGTATCTCCTACAGGGAAAGTGCCAGGAGGAACTGTCGAGCTTGTTCTCAGTGTCTCTGAGAATTGATCTGATTATCCCTGTGACCTCTTTGCTAAGACTCTCCAGAGAGCCGTCCTCAAAACAAACATACATCTTGACATATCTCCCACATTGATCGCAGTGTCTCCAGGAACGGCATTCAAGGAGCCAGGAACTTTTCTGCCTACACTGTCCATTGAGTTGTCCTCAAAACCAATATACATCCTGCTATATCTCCCACATGGAAAGTGCCAGGAGGGAAAAGTGAGGATTATGCTTAGACTTTCTCGGAACTGCTTCAAATCAACTAGATATCTTTGTGCTGTAAATCTCCCAACAGCCAAACGCAAAAGCAGCAAACATCTCGCTGTATGTCCCACATCGAAAGTGCCAAGAGAGTAATGTAGAGCTTGCTCTCCCTGTCTTTGAGTACTGTTTTCACTGTCCCGGTTACCTCTTTGCTAACATTCTCTTCAGAGCTGCATTGAAACCAGGAACCATGTGGAGAAGGCACCCACACCGAAAATGCCTGGAAGGAACGTTGGGGCTTCTTCTCAGTGTCTCTGACATAGGGTTTCACTGTCCCGGGAAAGTCTCTGCTAACACCCTGCAGAGCGCTGTGCCCAATATACAGAAACGTCTTGCGGTATCTCCTACAGGGAAAGTGCCAGGAGGAACTGTCGAGCTTGTTCTCAGTGTCTCTGAGAATTGATCTGATTATCCCTGTGACCTCTTTGCTAAGACTCTCCAGAGAGCCGTCCTCAAAACCAACACACATCTTGACATATCTCCCACATTGATCGCAGTGTCTCCAGAAACGGCATTCAATGAGCCGGGAACTTTTCTGCCTACACTGTCCATTGAGTTGTCCTCAAAACCAGTATACATCCTGCTATATCTCCCACATGGAAAGTGCCAGGTAGGAAATGTAGAGCTTGTTCTCCCTGTCTTTGAGTACTGCTTTCTACTCTCCTGGTTACCTCTTTGCTAACGTTCTCTCGAGAGAGTTGTGCTCCAAACCAAAGCACAGCTTGACATATCTCCCACATGGAAAGTGCTATTAGGCAATTGTAGGATTTGATTGCAGTGTCTCTCCAGGAACGGCATTCAGTGAGCCAGGAACTTTTCTGCCCACACTGTCCACTGAGTTGTCCTCAAAACCGATATATATCCTGCTATATCTACTCCATGGAAAGTGCCAAGAGAATAATGTAGAGCTTGCTCTCCCTGTCTTTGAGTACTGTTTTCACTGTCCCGATGACCTCTTTGCTAACGTTCTCTTCAGAGCTGCAGTGAAACCAGGAACCATGTGGAGAAGGCACCCACACTGAAAATGCCTGGAAGGAACGTTGGGGCTTCTTCTCAGTGTCTCTGACATAGGGTTTCACTGTCCCGGGAAAGTCTCTGCTAACACCCTGCAGAGCGCTGTGCCCAATATACAGAAACGTCTTGCGGTATCTCCTACAGGGAAAGTGCCAGGAGGAACTGTCGAGCTTGTTCTCAGTGTCTCTGAGAATTGATCTGATTATCCCTGTGACCTCTTTGCTAAGACTCTCCAGAGAGCCGTCCTCAAAACAAACATACATCTTGACATATCTCCCACATTGATCGCAGTGTCTCCAGGAACGGCATTCAAGGAGCCAGGAACTTTTCTGCCTACACTGTCCATTGAGTTGTCCTCAAAACCAATATACATCCTGCTATATCTCCCACATGGAAAGTGCCAGGAGGGAAAAGTGAGGATTATGCTTAGACTTTCTCGGAACTGCTTCAAATCAACTAGATATCTTTGTGCTGTAAATCTCCCAACAGCCAAACGCAAAAGCAGCAAACATCTCGCTGTGTGTCCCACATCGAAAGTGCCAAGAGAGTAATGTAGAGCTTGCTCTCCCTGTCTTTGAGTACTGTTTTCACTGTCCCGGTTACCTCTTTGCTAACATTCTCTTCAGAGCTGCATTGAAACCAGGAACCATGTGGAGAAGGCACCCACACCGAAAATGCCTGGAAGGAACGTTGGGGCTTCTTCTCAGTGTCTCTGACATAGGGTTTCACTGTCCCGGGAAAGTCTCTGCTAACACCCTGCAGAGCGCTGTGCCCAATATACAGAAACGTCTTGCGGTATCTCCTACAGGGAAAGTGCCAGGAGGAACTGTCGAGCTTGTTCTCAGTGTCTCTGAGAATTGATCTGATTATCCCTGTGACCTCTTTGCTAAGACTCTCCAGAGAGCCGTCCTCAAAACCAACACACATCTTGACATATCTCCCACATTGATCACAGGGTCTCCAGAAACGGCATTCAATGAGCCAGGAACTTTTCTGCCTACACTGTCCATTGAGTTGTCCTCAAAACCAGTATACATCCTGCTATATCTCCCACATGGAAAGTGCCAGGTAGGAAATGTAGAGCTTGTTCTCCCTGTCTTTGAGTACTGCTTTCTACTCTCCTGGTTACCTCTTTGCTAACGTTCTCTCGAGAGAGTTGTGCTCCAAACCAAAGCACAGCTTGACATATCTCCCACATGGAAAGTGCTATTAGGCAATTGTAGGATTTGATTGCAGTGTCTCTCCAGGAACGGCATTCAGTGAGCCAGGAACTTTTCTGCCCACACTGTCCACTGAGTTGTCCTCAAAACCGATATATATCCTGCTATATCTACTCCATGGAAAGTGCCAAGAGAATAATGTAGAGCTTGCTCTCCCTGTCTTTGAGTACTGTTTTCACTGTCCCAGTTACCTCTTTGCTAACATTCTCTTCAGAGCTGCAGTGAAACCAGGAACCATGTGGAGAAGGCACCCACACTGAAAATGCCTGGAAGGAACGTTGGGGCTTCTTCTCAGTGTCTCTGACATAGGGTTTCACTGTCCCGGGAAAGTCTCTGCTAACACCCTGCAGAGCGCTGTGCCCAATATACAGAAACGTCTTGCGGTATCTCCTACAGGGAAAGTGCCAGGAGGAACTGTCGAGCTTGTTCTCAGTGTCTCTGAGAATTGATCTGATTATCCCTGTGACCTCTTTGCTAAGACTCTCCAGAGAGCCGTCCTCAAAACAAACATACATCTTGACATATCTCCCACATTGATCGCAGTGTCTCCAGGAACGGCATTCAAGGAGCCAGGAACTTTTCTGCCTACACTGTCCATTGAGTTGTCCTCAAAACCAATATACATCCTGCTATATCTCCCACATGGAAAGTGCCAGGAGGGAAAAGTGAGGATTATGCTTAGACTTTCTCGGAACTGCTTCAAATCAACTAGATATCTTTGTGCTGTAAATCTCCCAACAGCCAAACGCAAAAGCAGCAAACATCTCGCTGTATGTCCCACATCGAAAGTGCCAAGAGAGTAATGTAGAGCTTGCTCTCCCTGTCTTTGAGTACTGTTTTCACTGTCCCGGTTACCTCTTTGCTAACATTCTCTTCAGAGCTGCATTGAAACCAGGAACCATGTGGAGAAGGCACCCACACCCAAAATGCCTGGAAGGAACGTTGGGGCTTCTTCTCAGTGTCTCTGACATAGGGTTTCACTGTCCCGGGAAAGTCTCTGCTAACACCCTGCAGAGCGCTGTGCCCAATATACAGAAACGTCTTGCGGTATCTCCTACAGGGAAAGTGCCAGGAGGAACTGTCGAGCTTGTTCTCAGTGTCTCTGAGAATTGATCTGATTATCCCTGTGACCTCTTTGCTAAGACTCTCCAGAGAGCCGTCCTCAAAACCAACACACATCTTGACATATCTCCCACATTGATCGCAGTGTCTCCAGAAACGGCATTCAATGAGCCGGGAACTTTTCTGCCTACACTGTCCATTGAGTTGTCCTCAAAACCAGTATACATCCTGCTATATCTCCCACATGGAAAGTGCCAGGTAGGAAATGTAGAGCTTGTTCTCCCTGTCTTTGAGTACTGCTTTCTACTCTCCTGGTTACCTCTTTGCTAACGTTCTCTCGAGAGAGTTGTGCTCCAAACCAAAGCACAGCTTGACATATCTCCCACATGGAAAGTGCTATTAGGCAATTGTAGGATTTGATTGCAGTGTCTCTCCAGGAACGGCATTCAGTGAGCCAGGAACTTTTCTGCCCACACTGTCCACTGAGTTGTCCTCAAAACCGATATATATCCTGCTATATCTACTCCATGGAAAGTGCCAAGAGAATAATGTAGAGCTTGCTCTCCCTGTCTTTGAGTACTGTTTTCACTGTCCCAGTTACCTCTTTGCTAACATTCTCTTCAGAGCTGCAGTGAAACCAGGAACCATGTGGAGAAGGCACCCACACTGAAAATGCCTGGAAGGAACGTTGGGGCTTCTTCTCAGTGTCTCTGACATAGGGTTTCACTGTCCCGGGAAAGTCTCTGCTAACACCCTGCAGAGCGCTGTGCCCAATATACAGAAACGTCTTGCGGTATCTCCTACAGGGAAAGTGCCAGGAGGAACTGTCGAGCTTGTTCTCAGTGTCTCTGAGAATTGATCTGATTATCCCTGTGACCTCTTTGCTAAGACTCTCCAGAGAGCCGTCCTCAAAACAAACATACATCTTGACATATCTCCCACATTGATCGCAGTGTCTCCAGGAACGGCATTCAAGGAGCCAGGAACTTTTCTGCCTACACTGTCCATTGAGTTGTCCTCAAAACCAATATACATCCTGCTATATCTCCCACATGGAAAGTGCCAGGAGGGAAAAGTGAGGATTATGCTTAGACTTTCTCGGAACTGCTTCAAATCAACTAGATATCTTTGTGCTGTAAATCTCCCAACAGCCAAACGCAAAAGCAGCAAACATCTCGCTGTATGTCCCACATCGAAAGTGCCAAGAGAGTAATGTAGAGCTTGCTCTCCCTGTCTTTGAGTACTGTTTTCACTGTCCCGGTTACCTCTTTGCTAACATTCTCTTCAGAGCTGCATTGAAACCAGGAACCATGTGGAGAAGGCACCCACACCGAAAATGCCTGGAAGGAACGTTGGGGCTTCTTCTCAGTGTCTCTGACATAGGGTTTCACTGTCCCGGGAAAGTCTCTGCTAACACCCTGCAGAGCGCTGTGCCCAATATACAGAAACGTCTTGCGGTATCTCCTACAGGGAAAGTGCCAGGAGGAACTGTCGAGCTTGTTCTCAGTGTCTCTGAGAATTGATCTGATTATCCCTGTGACCTCTTTGCTAAGACTCTCCAGAGAGCCGTCCTCAAAACCAACACACATCTTGACATATCTCCCACATTGATCGCAGTGTCTCCAGAAACGGCATTCAATGAGCCGGGAACTTTTCTGCCTACACTGTCCATTGAGTTGTCCTCAAAACCAGTATACATCCTGCTATATCTCCCACATGGAAAGTGCCAGGTAGGAAATGTAGAGCTTGTTCTCCCTGTCTTTGAGTACTGCTTTCTACTCTCCTGGTTACCTCTTTGCTAACGTTCTCTCGAGAGAGTTGTGCTCCAAACCAAAGCACACCTTGACATATCTCCCACATGGAAAGTGCTATTAGGCAATTGTAGGATTTGATTGCAGTGTCTCTCCAGGAACGGCATTCAGTGAGCCAGGAACTTTTCTGCCCACACTGTCCACTGAGTTGTCCTCAAAACCGATATATATCCTGCTATATCTACTCCATGGAAAGTGCCAAGAGAATAATGTAGAGCTTGCTCTCCCTGTCTTTGAGTACTGTTTTCACTGTCCCGATGACCTCTTTGCTAACGTTCTCTTCAGAGCTGCAGTGAAACCAGGAACCATGTGGAGAAGGCACCCACACTGAAAATGCCTGGAAGGAACGTTGGGGCTTCTTCTCAGTGTCTCTGACATAGGGTTTCACTGTCCCGGGAAAGTCTCTGCTAACACCCTGCAGAGCGCTGTGCCCAATATACAGAAACGTCTTGCGGTATCTCCTACAGGGAAAGTGCCAGGAGGAACTGTCGAGCTTGTTCTCAGTGTCTCTGAGAATTGATCTGATTATCCCTGTGACCTCTTTGCTAAGACTCTCCAGAGAGCCGTCCTCAAAACAAACATACATCTTGACATATCTCCCACATTGATCGCAGTGTCTCCAGGAACGGCATTCAAGGAGCCAGGAACTTTTCTGCCTACACTGTCCATTGAGTTGTCCTCAAAACCAATATACATCCTGCTATATCTCCCACATGGAAAGTGCCAGGAGGGAAAAGTGAGGATTATGCTTAGACTTTCTCGGAACTGCTTCAAATCAACTAGATATCTTTGTGCTGTAAATCTCCCAACAGCCAAACGCAAAAGCAGCAAACATCTCGCTGTGTGTCCCACATCGAAAGTGCCAAGAGAGTAATGTAGAGCTTGCTCTCCCTGTCTTTGAGTACTGTTTTCACTGTCCCGGTTACCTCTTTGCTAACATTCTCTTCAGAGCTGCATTGAAACCAGGAACCATGTGGAGAAGGCACCCACACCGAAAATGCCTGGAAGGAACGTTGGGGCTTCTTCTCAGTGTCTCTGACATAGGGTTTCACTGTCCCGGGAAAGTCTCTGCTAACACCCTGCAGAGCGCTGTGCCCAATATACAGAAACGTCTTGCGGTATCTCCTACAGGGAAAGTGCCAGGAGGAACTGTCGAGCTTGTTCTCAGTGTCTCTGAGAATTGATCTGATTATCCCTGTGACCTCTTTGCTAAGACTCTCCAGAGAGCCGTCCTCAAAACCAACACACATCTTGACATATCTCCCACATTGATCACAGGGTCTCCAGAAACGGCATTCAATGAGCCAGGAACTTTTCTGCCTACACTGTCCATTGAGTTGTCCTCAAAACCAGTATACATCCTGCTATATCTCCCACATGGAAAGTGCCAGGTAGGAAATGTAGAGCTTGTTCTCCCTGTCTTTGAGTACTGCTTTCTACTCTCCTGGTTACCTCTTTGCTAACGTTCTCTCGAGAGAGTTGTGCTCCAAACCAAAGCACAGCTTGACATATCTCCCACATGGAAAGTGCTATTAGGCAATTGTAGGATTTGATTGCAGTGTCTCTCCAGGAACGGCATTCAGTGAGCCAGGAACTTTTCTGCCCACACTGTCCACTGAGTTGTCCTCAAAACCGATATATATCCTGCTATATCTACTCCATGGAAAGTGCCAAGAGAATAATGTAGAGCTTGCTCTCCCTGTCTTTGAGTACTGTTTTCACTGTCCCGGTTACCTCTTTGCTAACATTCTCTTCAGAGCTGCAGTGAAACCAGGAACCATGTGGAGAAGGCACCCACACTGAAAATGCCTGGAAGGAACGTTGGGGCTTCTTCTCAGTGTCTCTGACATAGGGTTTCACTGTCCCGGGAAAGTCTCTGCTAACACCCTGCAGAGCGCTGTGCCCAATATACAGAAACGTCTTGCGGTATCTCCTACAGGGAAAGTGCCAGGAGGAACTGTCGAGCTTGTTCTCAGTGTCTCTGAGAATTAATCTGATTATCCCTGTGACCTCTTTGCTAAGACTCTCCAGAGAGCCGTCCTCAAAACAAACACACATCTTGACATATCTCCCACATTGATCGCAGTGTCTCCAGGAACGGCATTCAAGGAGCCAGGAACTTTTCTGCCTACACTGTCCATTGAGTTGTCCTCAAAACCAATATACATCCTGCTATATCTCCCACATGGAAAGTGCCAGGAGGGAAAAGTGAGGATTATGCTTAGACTTTCTCGGAACTGCTTCAAATCAACTAGATATCTTTGTGCTGTAAATCTCCCAACAGCCAAACGCAAAAGCAGCAAACATCTCGCTGTGTGTCCCACATCGAAAGTGCCAAGAGAGTAATGTAGAGCTTGCTCTCCCTGTCTTTGAGTACTGTTTTCACTGTCCCGGTTACCTCTTTGCTAACATTCTCTTCAGAGCTGCATTGAAACCAGGAACCATGTGGAGAAGGCACCCACACTGAAAATGCCTGGAAGGAACGTTGGGGCTTCTTCTCAGTGTCTCTGACATAGGGTTTCACTGTCCCGGGAAAGTCTCTGCTAACACCCTGCAGAGCGCTGTGCCCAATATACAGAAACGTCTTGCGGTATCTCCTACAGGGAAAGTGCCAGGAGGAATTGTGGAGCTTGTTCTCAGTGTCTCTGAGAATTGATCTGATTATCCCTGTGACCTCTTTGCTAAGACTCTCCAGAGAGCCGTCCTCAAAACCAACACACATCTTGACATATCTCCCACATTGATCACAGGGTCTCCAGAAACGGCATTCAATGAGCCGGGAACTTTTCTCCCTACACTGTCCATTGAGTTGTCCTCAAAACCAGTATACATCCTGCTATATCTCCACATGGAAAGTGCCAGGTAGGAAATGTAGAGCTTGTTCTCCCTGTCTTTGAGTACTGCTTTCTACTCTCCTGGTTACCTCTTTGCTAACGTTCTCTCGAGAGAGTTGTGCTCCAAACCAAAGCACACCTTGACATATCTCCCAGATGGAAAGTGCTATTAGGCAATTGTAGGATTTGATGGCAGTGTCTGTCCAGGAACGGCATTCAGTGAGCCAGGAACTTTTCTGCCTACACTGTCCACTGAGTTGTCCTCAAAACCGATATATATCCTGCTATATCTACTACATGGAAAGTGCCAAGAGAATAATGTAGAGCTTGCTCTCCCTGTCTTTGAGTACTGTTTTCACTGTCCCGATGACCTCTTTGCTAACGTTCTCTTCAGAGCTGCAGTGAAACCAGGAACCATGTGGAGAAGGCACCCACACTGAAAATGCCTGGAAGGAACGTTGGGGCTTCTTCTCAGTGTCTCTGACATAGGGTTTCACTGTCCCGGGAAAGTTTCTGCTAACACCCTGCAGAGCGCTGTGCCCAATATACAGAAACGTCTTGCGGTATCTCCTACAGGGAAAGTGCCAGGAGGAACTGTCGAGCTTGTTCTCAGTGTCTCTGAGAATTGCTCTGATTATCCCTGTGACCTCTTTGCTAAGACTCTCCAGAGAGCCGTCCTCAAAACCAACACACATCTTGACATATCTCCCACATTGATCACAGGGTCTCCAGAAACGGCATTCAATGAGCCGGGAACTTTTCTGCCTACACTGTCCATTGAGTTGTCCTCAAAACCAGTATACATCCTGCTATATCTCCCACATGGAAAGTGCCAGGTAGGAAATGTAGAGCTTGTTCTCCCTGTCTTTGAGTACTGCTTTCTACTCTCCTGGTTACCTCTTTGCTAACGTTCTCTCGAGAGAGTTGTGCTCCAAACAAAAGCACAGCTTGACATATCTCCCACATGGAAAGTGCTATTAGGCAATTGTAGGATTTGATCGCAGTGTCTCTCCAGGAACGGCATTCAGTGAGCCAGGAACTTTTCTGCCTACACTGTCCACTGTGTTGTCCTCAAAACCGATATATATCCTGCTATATCTACTACATGGAAAGTGCCAAGAGAATAATGTAGAGCTTGCTCTCCCTGTCTTTGAGTACTGTTTTCACTGTCCCGGTTACCTCTTTGCTAACATTCTCTTCAGAGCTGCAGTGAAACCAGGAACCATGTGGAGAAGGCACCCACACTGAAAATGCCTGGAAGGAACATTGGGGCTTCTTCTCAGTGTCTCTGACATAGGGTTTCACTGTCCCGGGAAAGTCTCTGCTAACACCCTGCAGAGCGCTGTGCCCAATATACAGAAACGTCTTGCGGTATCTCCTACAGGGAAAGTGCCAGGAGGAATTGTGGAGCTTGTTCTCAGTGTCTCTGAGAATTGATCTGATTATCCCTGTGACCTCTTTGCTAAGACTCTCCAGAGAGCCGTCCTCAAAACAAACACACATCTTGACATATCTCCCACATTGATCGCAGTGTCTCCAGGAACGGCATTCAAGGAGCCAGGAACTTTTCTGCCTACACTGTCCATTGAGTTGTCCTCAAAACCAATATACATCCTGCTATATCTCCCACATGGAAAGTGCCTGGAGGGAAAAGTGAGGATTATGCTTAGACTTTCTCGGAACTGCTTCAAATCAACTAGATATCTTTGTGCTGTAAATCTCCCAACAGCCAAACGCAAAAGCAGCAAACATCTCGCTGTATGTCCCACATCGAAAGTGCCAAGAGAGTAATGTAGAGCTTGCTCTCCCTGTCTTTGAGTACTGTTTTCACTGTCCCGGTTACCTCTTTGCTAACATTCTCTTCAGAGCTGCAGTGAAACCAGGAACCATGTGGAGAAGGCACCCACACTGAAAATGCCTGGAAGGAACGTTGGGGCTTCTTCTCAGTGTCTCTGACATAGGGTTTCACTGTCCCGGGAAAGTCTCTGCTAACACCCTGCAGAGCGCTGTGCCCAATATACAGAAACGTCTTGCGGTATCTCCTACAGGGAAAGTGCCAGGAGGAATTGTGGAGCTTGTTCTCAGTGTCTCTGAGAATTGATCTGATTATCCCTGTGACCTCTTTGCTAAGACTCTCCAGAGAGCCGTCCTCAAAACAAACACACATCTTGACATATCTCCCACATTGATCGCGGTGTCTCCAGGAACGGCATTCAAGGAGCCAGGAACTTTTCTGCCTACACTGTCCATTGAGTTGTCCTCAAAACCAATATACATCCTGCTATATCTCCCACATGGATAGTGCCAGGAGGGAAAAGTGAGGATTATGCTTAGACTTTCTCGGAACTGCTTCAAATCAACTAGATATCTTTGTGCTGTAAATCTCCCAACAGCCAAACGCAAAAGCAGCAAACATCTCGCTGTATGTCCCACATCGAAAGTGCCAAGAGAGTAATGTAGAGCTTGCTCTCCCTGTCTTTGAGTACTGTTTTCACTGTCCCGGTTACCTCTTTGCTAACATTCTCTTCAGAGCTGCAGTGAAACCAGGAACCATGTGGAGAAGGCACCCACACTGAAAATGCCTGGAAGGAACATTGGGGCTTCTTCTCAGTGTCTCTGACATAGGGTTTCACTGTCCCGGGAAAGTCTCTGCTAACACCCTGCAGAGCGCTGTGCCCAATATACAGAAACGTCTTGCGGTATCTCCTACAGGGAAAGTGCCAGGAGGAATTGTAGAGCTTGTTCTCAGTGTCTCTGAGAATTGATCTGATTATCCCTGTGACCTCTTTGCTAAGACTCTCCAGAGAGCCGTCCTCAAAACAAACACACATCTTGACATATCTCCCACATTGATCGCAGTGTCTCCAGGAACGGCATTCAATGAGCCGGGAACTTTTCTGCCTACACTGTCCATTGAGTTGTCCTCAAAACCAATATACATCCTGCTATATCTCCCACATGGAAAGTGCCAGGAGGGAAAAGTGAGGATTATGCTTAGACTTTCTCGGAACTGCTTCAAATCAACTAGATATCTTTGTGCTGTAAATCTCCCAACAGCCAAACGCAAAAGCAGCAAACATCTCGCTGTGTGTCCCACATCGAAAGTGCCAAGAGAGTAATGTAGAGCTTGCTCTCCCTGTCTTTGAGTACTGTTTTCACTGTCCCGGTTACCTCTTTGCTAACATTCTCTTCAGAGCTGCAGTGAAACCAGGAACCATGTGGAGAAGGCACCCACACTGAAAATGCCTGGAAGGAACGTTGGGGCTTCTTCTCAGTGTCTCTGACATAGGGTTTCACTGTCCCGGGAAAGTCTCTGCTAACACCCTGCAGAGCGCTGTGCCCAATATACAGAAACGTCTTGCGGTATCTCCTACAGGGAAAGTGCCAGGAGGAACTGTCGAGCTTGTTCTCAGTGTCTCTGAGAATTGATCTGATTATCCCTGTGACCTCTTTGCTAAGACTCTCCAGAGAGCCGTCCTCAAAACCAACACACATCTTGACATATCTCCCACATTGATCACAGGGTCTCCAGAAACGGCATTCAATGAGCCGGGAACTTTTCTCCCTACACTGTCCATTGAGTTGTCCTCAAAACCAGTATACATCCTGCTATATCTCCACATGGAAAGTGCCAGGTAGGAAATGTAGAGCTTGTTCTCCCTGTCTTTGAGTACTGCTTTCTACTCTCCTGGTTACCTCTTTGCTAACGTTCTCTCGAGAGAGTTGTGCTCCAAACCAAAGCACAGCTTGACATATCTCCCACATGGAAAGTGCTATTAGGCAATTGTAGGATTTGATGGCAGTGTCTGTCCAGGAACGGCATTCAGTGAGCCAGGAACTTTTCTGCCTACACTGTCCACTGAGTTGTCCTCAAAACCGATATATATCCTGCTATATCTACTCCATGGAAAGTGCCAAGAGAATAATGTAGAGCTTGCTCTCCCTGTCTTTGAGTACTGTTTTCACTGTCCCGATGACCTCTTTGCTAACGTTCTCTTCAGAGCTGCAGTGAAACCAGGAACCATGTGGAGAAGGCACCCACACTGAAAATGCCTGGAAGGAACGTTGGGGCTTCTTCTCAGTGTCTCTGACATAGGGTTTCACTGTCCCGGGAAAGTCTCTGCTAACACCCTGCAGAGCGCTGTGCCCAATATACAGAAACGTCTTGCGGTATCTCCTACAGGGAAAGTGCCAGGAGGAACTGTCGAGCTTGTTCTCAGTGTCTCTGAGAATTGATCTGATTATCCGTGTGACCTCTTTGCTAAGACTCTCCAGAGAGCCGTCCTCAAAACAAACACACATCTTGACATATCTCCCACATTGATCGCAGTGTCTCCAGGAACGGCATTCAAGGAGCCAGGAACTTTTCTGCCTACACTGTCCATTGAGTTGTCCTCAAAACCAGTATACATCCTGCTATATCTCCCACATGGAAAGTGCCAGGTAGGAAATGTAGAGCTTGTTCTCCCTGTCTTTGAGTACTGCTTTCTACTCTCCTGGTTACCTCTTTGCTAACGTTCTCTCGAGAGAGTTGTGCTCCAAACAAAAGCACAGCTTGACATATCTCCCACATGGAAAGTGCTATTAGGCAATTGTAGGATTTGATCGCAGTGTCTCTCCAGGAACGGCATTCAGTGAGCCAGGAACTTTTCTGCCTACACTGTCCACTGTGTTGTCCTCAAAACCGATATATATCCTGCTATATCTACTACATGGAAAGTGCCAAGAGAATAATGTAGAGCTTGCTCTCCCTGTCTTTGAGTACTGTTTTCACTGTCCCGGTTACCTCTTTGCTAACATTCTCTTCAGAGCTGCAGTGAAACCAGGAACCATGTGGAGAAGGCACCCACACTGAAAATGCCTGGAAGGAACATTGGGGCTTCTTCTCAGTGTCTCTGACATAGGGTTTCACTGTCCCGGGAAAGTCTCTGCTAACACCCTGCAGAGCGCTGTGCCCAATATACAGAAACGTCTTGCGGTATCTCCTACAGGGAAAGTGCCAGGAGGAATTGTGGAGCTTGTTCTCAGTGTCTCTGAGAATTGATCTGATTATCCCTGTGACCTCTTTGCTAAGACTCTCCAGAGAGCCGTCCTCAAAACAAACACACATCTTGACATATCTCCCACATTGATCGCAGTGTCTCCAGGAACGGCATTCAAGGAGCCAGGAACTTTTCTGCCTACACTGTCCATTGAGTTGTCCTCAAAACCAATATACATCCTGCTATATCTCCCACATGGAAAGTGCCTGGAGGGAAAAGTGAGGATTATGCTTAGACTTTCTCGGAACTGCTTCAAATCAACTAGATATCTTTGTGCTGTAAATCTCCCAACAGCCAAACGCAAAAGCAGCAAACATCTCGCTGTATGTCCCACATCGAAAGTGCCAAGAGAGTAATGTAGAGCTTGCTCTCCCTGTCTTTGAGTACTGTTTTCACTGTCCCGGTTACCTCTTTGCTAACATTCTCTTCAGAGCTGCAGTGAAACCAGGAACCATGTGGAGAAGGCACCCACACTGAAAATGCCTGGAAGGAACGTTGGGGCTTCTTCTCAGTGTCTCTGACATAGGGTTTCACTGTCCCGGGAAAGTCTCTGCTAACACCCTGCAGAGCGCTGTGCCCAATATACAGAAACGTCTTGCGGTATCTCCTACAGGGAAAGTGCCAGGAGGAACTGTCGAGCTTGTTCTCAGTGTCTCTGAGAATTGATCTGATTATCCCTGTGACCTCTTTGCTAAGACTCTCCAGAGAGCCGTCCTCAAAACAAACACACATCTTGACATATCTCCCACATTGATCGCGGTGTCTCCAGGAACGGCATTCAAGGAGCCAGGAACTTTTCTGCCTACACTGTCCATTGAGTTGTCCTCAAAACCAATATACATCCTGCTATATCTCCCACATGGATAGTGCCAGGAGGGAAAAGTGAGGATTATGCTTAGACTTTCTCGGAACTGCTTCAAATCAACTAGATATCTTTGTGCTGTAAATCTCCCAACAGCCAAACGCAAAAGCAGCAAACATCTCGCTGTATGTCCCACATCGAAAGTGCCAAGAGAGTAATGTAGAGCTTGCTCTCCCTGTCTTTGAGTACTGTTTTCACTGTCCCGGTTACCTCTTTGCTAACATTCTCTTCAGAGCTGCAGTGAAACCAGGAACCATGTGGAGAAGGCACCCACACTGAAAATGCCTGGAAGGAACATTGGGGCTTCTTCTCAGTGTCTCTGACATAGGGTTTCACTGTCCCGGGAAAGTCTCTGCTAACACCCTGCAGAGCGCTGTGCCCAATATACAGAAACGTCTTGCGGTATCTCCTACAGGGAAAGTGCCAGGAGGAACTGTCGAGCTTGTTCTCAGTGTCTCTGAGAATTGATCTGATTATCCCTGTGACCTCTTTGCTAAGACTCTCCAGAGAGCCGTCCTCAAAACCAACACACATCTTGACATATCTCCCACATTGATCACAGGGTCTCCAGAAACGGCATTCAATGAGCCGGGAACTTTTCTCCCTACACTGTCCATTGAGTTGTCCTCAAAACCAGTATACATCCTGCTATATCTCCACATGGAAAGTGCCAGGTAGGAAATGTAGAGCTTGTTCTCCCTGTCTTTGAGTACTGCTTTCTACTCTCCTGGTTACCTCTTTGCTAACGTTCTCTCGAGAGAGTTGTGCTCCAAACCAAAGCACACCTTGACATATCTCCCACATGGAAAGTGCTATTAGGCAATTGTAGGATTTGATGGCAGTGTCTGTCCAGGAACGGCATTCAGTGAGCCAGGAACTTTTCTGCCTACACTGTCCACTGAGTTGTCCTCAAAACCGATATATATCCTGCTATATCTACTCCATGGAAAGTGCCAAGAGAATAATGTAGAGCTTGCTCTCCCTGTCTTTGAGTACTGTTTTCACTGTCCCGGTTACCTCTTTGCTAACATTCTCTTCAGAGCTGCAGTGAAACCAGGAACCATGTGGAGAAGGCACCCACACTGAAAATGCCTGGAAGGAACATTGGGGCTTCTTCTCAGTGTCTCTGACATAGGGTTTCACTGTCCCGGGAAAGTCTCTGCTAACACCCTGCAGAGCGCTGTGCCCAATATACAGAAACGTCTTGCGGTATCTCCTACAGGGAAAGTGCCAGGAGGAATTGTGGAGCTTGTTCTCAGTGTCTCTGAGAATTGATCTGATTATCCCTGTGACCTCTTTGCTAAGACTCTCCAGAGAGCCGTCCTCAAAACAAACACACATCTTGACATATCTCCCACATTGATCGCAGTGTCTCCAGGAACGGCATTCAAGGAGCCAGGAACTTTTCTGCCTACACTGTCCATTGAGTTGTCCTCAAAACCAATATACATCCTGCTATATCTCCCACATGGAAAGTGCCTGGAGGGAAAAGTGAGGATTATGCTTAGACTTTCTCGGAACTGCTTCAAATCAACTAGATATCTTTGTGCTGTAAATCTCCCAACAGCCAAACGCAAAAGCAGCAAACATCTCGCTGTATGTCCCACATCGAAAGTGCCAAGAGAGTAATGTAGAGCTTGCTCTCCCTGTCTTTGAGTACTGTTTTCACTGTCCCGGTTACCTCTTTGCTAACATTCTCTTCAGAGCTGCAGTGAAACCAGGAACCATGTGGAGAAGGCACCCACACTGAAAATGCCTGGAAGGAACGTTGGGGCTTCTTCTCAGTGTCTCTGACATAGGGTTTCACTGTCCCGGGAAAGTCTCTGCTAACACCCTGCAGAGCGCTGTGCCCAATATACAGAAACGTCTTGCGGTATCTCCTACAGGGAAAGTGCCAGGAGGAACTGTCGAGCTTGTTCTCAGTGTCTCTGAGAATTGATCTGATTATCCCTGTGACCTCTTTGCTAAGACTCTCCAGAGAGCCGTCCTCAAAACAAACACACATCTTGACATATCTCCCACATTGATCGCGGTGTCTCCAGGAACGGCATTCAAGGAGCCAGGAACTTTTCTGCCTACACTGTCCATTGAGTTGTCCTCAAAACCAATATACATCCTGCTATATCTCCCACATGGATAGTGCCAGGAGGGAAAAGTGAGGATTATGCTTAGACTTTCTCGGAACTGCTTCAAATCAACTAGATATCTTTGTGCTGTAAATCTCCCAACAGCCAAACGCAAAAGCAGCAAACATCTCGCTGTATGTCCCACATCGAAAGTGCCAAGAGAGTAATGTAGAGCTTGCTCTCCCTGTCTTTGAGTACTGTTTTCACTGTCCCGGTTACCTCTTTGCTAACATTCTCTTCAGAGCTGCAGTGAAACCAGGAACCATGTGGAGAAGGCACCCACACTGAAAATGCCTGGAAGGAACATTGGGGCTTCTTCTCAGTGTCTCTGACATAGGGTTTCACTGTCCCGGGAAAGTCTCTGCTAACACCCTGCAGAGCGCTGTGCCCAATATACAGAAACGTCTTGCGGTATCTCCTACAGGGAAAGTGCCAGGAGGAATTGTAGAGCTTGTTCTCAGTGTCTCTGAGAATTGATCTGATTATCCCTGTGACCTCTTTGCTAAGACTCTCCAGAGAGCCGTCCTCAAAACAAACACACATCTTGACATATCTCCCACATTGATCGCAGTGTCTCCAGGAACGGCATTCAATGAGCCGGGAACTTTTCTGCCTACACTGTCCATTGAGTTGTCCTCAAAACCAATATACATCCTGCTATATCTCCCACATGGAAAGTGCCAGGAGGGAAAAGTGAGGATTATGCTTAGACTTTCTCGGAACTGCTTCAAATCAACTAGATATCTTTGTGCTGTAAATCTCCCAACAGCCAAACGCAAAAGCAGCAAACATCTCGCTGTGTGTCCCACATCGAAAGTGCCAAGAGAGTAATGTAGAGCTTGCTCTCCCTGTCTTTGAGTACTGTTTTCACTGTCCCGGTTACCTCTTTGCTAACATTCTCTTCAGAGCTGCAGTGAAACCAGGAACCATGTGGAGAAGGCACCCACACTGAAAATGCCTGGAAGGAACGTTGGGGCTTCTTCTCAGTGTCTCTGACATAGGGTTTCACTGTCCCGGGAAAGTCTCTGCTAACACCCTGCAGAGCGCTGTGCCCAATATACAGAAACGTCTTGCGGTATCTCCTACAGGGAAAGTGCCAGGAGGAACTGTCGAGCTTGTTCTCAGTGTCTCTGAGAATTGATCTGATTATCCCTGTGACCTCTTTGCTAAGACTCTCCAGAGAGCCGTCCTCAAAACCAACACACATCTTGACATATCTCCCACATTGATCACAGGGTCTCCAGAAACGGCATTCAATGAGCCGGGAACTTTTCTCCCTACACTGTCCATTGAGTTGTCCTCAAAACCAGTATACATCCTGCTATATCTCCACATGGAAAGTGCCAGGTAGGAAATGTAGAGCTTGTTCTCCCTGTCTTTGAGTACTGCTTTCTACTCTCCTGGTTACCTCTTTGCTAACGTTCTCTCGAGAGAGTTGTGCTCCAAACCAAAGCACACCTTGACATATCTCCCACATGGAAAGTGCTATTAGGCAATTGTAGGATTTGATGGCAGTGTCTGTCCAGGAACGGCATTCAGTGAGCCAGGAACTTTTCTGCCTACACTGTCCACTGAGTTGTCCTCAAAACCGATATATATCCTGCTATATCTACTCCATGGAAAGTGCCAAGAGAATAATGTAGAGCTTGCTCTCCCTGTCTTTGAGTACTGTTTTCACTGTCCCGATGACCTCTTTGCTAACGTTCTCTTCAGAGCTGCAGTGAAACCAGGAACCATGTGGAGAAGGCACCCACACTGAAAATGCCTGGAAGGAACGTTGGGGCTTCTTCTCAGTGTCTCTGACATAGGGTTTCACTGTCCCGGGAAAGTTTCTGCTAACACCCTGCAGAGCGCTGTGCCCAATATACAGAAACGTCTTGCGGTATCTCCTACAGGGAAAGTGCCAGGAGGAACTGTCGAGCTTGTTCTCAGTGTCTCTGAGAATTGCTCTGATTATCCCTGTGACCTCTTTGCTAAGACTCTCCAGAGAGCCGTCCTCAAAACCAACACACATCTTGACATATCTCCCACATTTATCACAGGGTCTCCAGAAACGGCATTCAATGAGCCGGGAACTTTTCTGCCTACACTGTCCATTGAGTTGTCCTCAAAACCAGTATACATCCTGCTATATCTCCCACATGGAAAGTGCCAGGTAGGAAATGTAGAGCTTGTTCTCCCTGTCTTTGAGTACTGCTTTCTACTCTCCTGGTTACCTCTTTGCTAACGTTCTCTCGAGAGAGTTGTGCTCCAAACCAAAGCACAGCTTGACATATCTCCCACATGGAAAGTGCTATTACGCAATTGTAGGATTTGATCGCAGTGTCTCTCCAGGAACGGCATTCAGTGAGCCAGGAACTTTTCTGCCTACACTGTCCACTGAGTTGTCCTCAAAACCGATATATATCCTGCTATATCTACTCCATGGAAAGTGCCAAGAGAATAATGTAGAGCTTGCTCTCCCTGTCTTTGAGTACTGTTTTCACTGTCCCGATGACCTCTTTGCTAACATTCTCTTCAGAGCTGCAGTGAAACAAGGAACCATGTGGAGAAGGCACCCACACTGAAAATGCCTGGAAGGAACGTTGGGGCTTCTTCTCAGTGTCTCTGACATAGGGTTTCACTGTCCCGGGAAAGTCTCTGCTAACACCCTGCAGAGTGCTGTGCCCAATATACAGAAACGTCTTGCGGTATCTCCTACAGGGAAAGTGCCAGGAGGAACTGTCGAGCTTGTTCTCAGTGTCTCTGAGAATTGATCTGATTATCCGTGTGACCTCTTTGCTAAGACTCTCCAGAGAGCCGTCCTCAAAACAAACACACATCTTGACATATCTCCCACATTGATCGCAGTGTCTCCAGGAACGGCATTCAAGGAGCCAGGAACTTTTCTGCCTACACTGTCCATTGAGTTGTCCTCAAAACCAGTATACATCCTGCTATATCTCCCACATGGAAAGTGCCAGGAGGGAAAAGTGAGGATTATGCTTAGACTTTCTCGGAACTGCTTCAAATCAACTACATATCTTTGTGCTGTAAATCTCCCAACAGCCAAACGCAAAAGCAGCAAACATCTCGCTGTATGTCCCACATCGAAAGTGCCAAGAGAGTAATGTAGAGCTTGCTCTCCCTGTCTTTGAGTACTGTTTTCACTGTCCCGGTTACCTCTTTGCTAACATTCTCTTCAGAGCTGCAGTGAAACCAGGAACCATGTGGAGAAGGCACCCACACTGAAAATGCCTGGAAGGAACGTTGGGGCTTCTTCTCAGTGTCTCTGACATAGGGTTTCACTGTCCCGGGAAAGTCTCTGCTAACACCCTGCAGAGCGCTGTGCCCAATATACAGAAACGTCTTGCGGTATCTCCTACAGGGAAAGTGCCAGGAGGAACTGTCGAGCTTGTTCTCAGTGTCTCTGAGAATTGCTCTGATTATCCCTGTGACCTCTTTGCTAAGACTCTCCAGAGAGCCGTCCTCAAAACCAACACACATCTTGACATATCTCCCACATTGATCGCAGGGTCTCCAGAAACGGCATTCAATGAGCCGGGAACTTTTCTGCCTACACTGTCCATTGAGTTGTCCTCAAAACCAATATACATCCTGCTATATCTCCCACATGGAAAGTGCCAGGTAGGAAATGTAGAGCTTGTTCTCCCTGTCTTTGAGTACTGCTTTCTACTCTCCTGGTTACCTCTTTGCTAACGTTCTCTCGAGAGAGTTGTGCTCCAAACCAAAGCACAGCTTGACATATCTCCAACATGGAAAGTGCTATTAGGCAATTGTAGGATTTGATTGCAGTGTCTCTCCAGGAACGGCATTCAGTGAGCCAGGAACTTTTCTGCCTACACTGTCCACTGAGTTGTACTCAAAACCGATATATATCCTGCTATATCTACTCCATGGAAAGTGCCAAGAGAATAATGTAGAGCTTGCTCTCCCTGTCTTTGAGTACTGTTTTCACTGTCCCGATGACCTCTTTGCTAACATTCTCTTCAGAGCTGCAGTGAAACCAGGAACCATGTGGAGAAGGCACCCACACTGAAAATGCCTGGAAGGAACGTTGGGGCTTCTTCTCAGTGTCTCTGACATAGGGTTTCACTGTCCCGGGAAAGTCTCTGCTAACACCCTGCAGAGCGCTGTGCCCAATATACAGAAACGTCTTGCGGTATCTCCTACAGGGAAAGTGCCAGGAGGAACTGTCGAGCTTGTTCTCAGTGTCTCTGAGAATTGCTCTGATTATCCCTGTGACCTCTTTGCTAAGACTCTCCAGAGAGCCGTCCTCAAAACCAACACACATCTTGACATATCTCCCACATTGATCGCAGTGTCTCCAGGAACGGCATTCAAGGAGCCGGGAACTTTTCTGCCTACACTGTCCATTGAGTTGTCCTCAAAACCAATATACATCCTGCTATATCTCCCACATGGAAAGTGCCAGGTAGGAAATGTAGAGCTTGTTCTCCCTGTCTTTGAGTACTGCTTTCTACTCTCCTGGTTACCTCTTTGCTAACGTTCTCTCGAGAGAGTTGTGCTCCAAACCAAAGCACAGCTTGACATATCTCCCACATGGAAAGTGCTATTAGGCAATTGTAGGATTTGATTGCAGTGTCTCTCCAGGAACGGCATTCAGTGAGCCAGGAACTTTTCTGCCCACACTGTCCACTGAGTTGTCCTCAAAACCGATATATATCCTGCTATATCTACTCCATGGAAAGTGCCAAGAGAATAATGTAGAGCTTGCTCTCCCTGTCTTTGAGTACTGTTTTCACTGTCCCGATGACCTCTTTGCTAACATTCTCTTCAGAGCTGCAGTGAAACCAGGAACCATGTGGAGAAGGCACCCACACTGAAAATGCCTGGAAGGAACGTTGGGGCTTCTTCTCAGTGTCTCTGACATAGGGTTTCACTGTCCCGGGAAAGTCTCTGCTAACACCCTGCAGAGCGCTGTGCCCAATATACAGAAACGTCTTGCGGTATCTCCTACAGGGAAAGTGCCAGGAGGAACTGTCGAGCTTGTTCTCAGTGTCTCTGAGAATTGCTCTGATTATCCCTGTGACCTCTTTGCTAAGACTCTCCAGAGAGCCGTCCTCAAAACAAACACACATCTTGACATATCTCCCACATTGATCGCAGGGTCTCCAGAAACGGCATTCAATGAGCCGGGAACTTTTCTGCCTACACTGTCCATTGAGTTGTCCTCAAAACCAGTATACATCCTGCTATATCTCCCACATGGAAAGTGCCTGGAGGGAAAAGTGAGGATTATGCTTAGACTTTCTCGGAACTGCTTCAAATCAACTAGATATCTTTGTGCTGTAAATCTCCCAACAGCCAAACGCAAAAGCAGCAAACATCTCGCTGTATGTCCCACATCGAAAGTGCCAAGAGAGTAATGTAGAGCTTGCTCTCCCTGTCTTTGAGTACTGTTTTCACTGTCCCGGTTACCTCTTTGCTAACATTCTCTTCAGAGCTGCAGTGAAACCAGGAACCATGTGGAGAAGGCACCCACACTGAAAATGCCTGGAAGGAACGTTGGGGCTTCTTCTCAGTGTCTCTGACATAGGGTTTCACTGTCCCGGGAAAGTCTCTGCTAACACCCTGCAGAGCGCTGTGCCCAATATACAGAAACGTCTTGCGGTATCTCCTACAGGGAAAGTGCCAGGAGGAACTGTCGAGCTTGTTCTCAGTGTCTCTGAGAATTGCTCTGATTATCCCTGTGACCTCTTTGCTAAGACTCTCCAGAGAGCCGTCCTCAAAACAAACACACATCTTGACATATCTCCCACATTGATCGCAGGGTCTCCAGAAACGGCATTCAATGAGCCGGGAACTTTTCTGCCTACACTGTCCATTGAGTTGTCCTCAAAACCAGTATACATCCTGCTATATCTCCCACATGGAAAGTGCCTGGAGGGAAAAGTGAGGATTATGCTTAGACTTTCTCGGAACTGCTTCAAATCAACTAGATATCTTTGTGCTGTAAATCTCCCAACAGCCAAACGCAAAAGCAGCAAACATCTCGCTGTATGTCCCACATCGAAAGTGCCAAGAGAGTAATGTAGAGCTTGCTCTCCCTGTCTTTGAGTACTGTTTTCACTGTCCCGGTTACCTCTTTGCTAACATTCTCTTCAGAGCTGCAGTGAAACCAGGAACCACGTGGAGAAGGCACCCACACTGAAAATGCCTGGAAGGAACGTTGGGGCTTCTTCTCAGTGTCTCTGACATAGGGTTTCACTGTCCCGGGAAAGTCTCTGCTAACACCCTGCAGAGCGCTGTGCCCAATATACAGAAACGTCTTGCGGTATCTCCTACAGGGAAAGTGCCAGGAGGAATTGTGGAGCTTGTTCTCAGTGTCTCTGAGAATTGATCTGATTATCCCTGTGACCTCTTTGCTAAGACTCTCCAGAGAGCCGTCCTCAAAACAAACACACATCTTGACATATCTCCCACATTGATCGCGGTGTCTCCAGGAACGGCATTCAAGGAGCCAGGAACTTTTCTGCCTACACTGTCCATTGAGTTGTCCTCAAAACCAATATACATCCTGCTATATCTCCCACATGGATAGTGCCAGGAGGGAAAAGTGAGGATTATGCTTAGACTTTCTCGGAACTGCTTCAAATCAACTAGATATCTTTGTGCTGTAAATCTCCCAACAGCCAAACGCAAAAGCAGCAAACATCTCGCTGTATGTCCCACATCCAAAGTGCCAAGAGAGTAATGTAGAGCTTGCTCTCCCTGTCTTTGAGTACTGTTTTCACTGTCCCGGTTACCTCTTTGCTAACATTCTCTTCAGAGCTGCAGTGAAACCAGGAACCATGTGGAGAAGGCACCCACACTGAAAATGCCTGGAAGGAACGTTGGGGCTTCTTCTCAGTGTCTCTGACATAGGGTTTCACTGTCCCGGGAAAGTCTCTGCTAACACCCTGCAGAGCGCTGTGCCCAATATACAGAAACGTCTTGCGGTATCTCCTACAGGGAAAGTGCCAGGAGGAACTGTCGAGCTTGTTCTCAGTGTCTCTGAGAATTGCTCTGATTATCCCTGTGACCTCTTTGCTAAGACTCTCCAGAGAGCCGTCCTCAAAACCAACACACATCTTGACATATCTCCCACATTGATCGCAGTGTCTCCAGGAACGGCATTCAAGGAGCCGGGAACTTTTCTGCCTACACTGTCCATTGAGTTGTCCTCAAAACCAATATACATCCTGCTATATCTCCCACATGGAAAGTGCCAGGTAGGAAATGTAGAGCTTGTTCTCCCTGTCTTTGAGTACTGCTTTCTACTCTCCTGGTTACCTCTTTGCTAACGTTCTCTCGAGAGAGTTGTGCTCCAAACCAAAGCACAGCTTGACATATCTCCCACATGGAAAGTGCTATTAGGCAATTGTAGGATTTGATTGCAGTGTCTCTCCAGGAACGGCATTCAGTGAGCCAGGAACTTTTCTGCCCACACTGTCCACTGAGTTGTCCTCAAAACCGATATATATCCTGCTATATCTACTCCATGGAAAGTGCCAAGAGAATAATGTAGAGCTTGCTCTCCCTGTCTTTGAGTACTGTTTTCACTGTCCCGATGACCTCTTTGCTAACATTCTCTTCAGAGCTGCAGTGAAACCAGGAACCATGTGGAGAAGGCACCCACACTGAAAATGCCTGGAAGGAACGTTGGGGCTTCTTCTCAGTGTCTCTGACATAGGGTTTCACTGTCCCGGGAAAGTCTCTGCTAACACCCTGCAGAGCGCTGTGCCCAATATACAGAAACGTCTTGCGGTATCTCCTACAGGGAAAGTGCCAGGAGGAACTGTCGAGCTTGTTCTCAGTGTCTCTGAGAATTGCTCTGATTATCCCTGTGACCTCTTTGCTAAGACTCTCCAGAGAGCCGTCCTCAAAACAAACACACATCTTGACATATCTCCCACATTGATCGCAGGGTCTCCAGAAACGGCATTCAATGAGCCGGGAACTTTTCTGCCTACACTGTCCATTGAGTTGTCCTCAAAACCAGTATACATCCTGCTATATCTCCCACATGGAAAGTGCCTGGAGGGAAAAGTGAGGATTATGCTTAGACTTTCTCGGAACTGCTTCAAATCAACTACATATCTTTGTGCTGTAAATCTCCCAACAGCCAAACGCAAAAGCAGCAAACATCTCGCTGTATGTCCCACATCGAAAGTGCCAAGAGAGTAATGTAGAGCTTGCTCTCCCTGTCTTTGAGTACTGTTTTCACTGTCCCGGTTACCTCTTTGCTAACATTCTCTTCAGAGCTGCAGTGAAACCAGGAACCATGTGGAGAAGGCACCCACACTGAAAATGCCTGGAAGGAACGTTGGGGCTTCTTCTCAGTGTCTCTGACATAGGGTTTCACTGTCCCGGGAAAGTCTCTGCTAACACCCTGCAGAGCGCTGTGCCCAATATACAGAAACGTCTTGCGGTATCTCCTACAGGGAAAGTGCCAGGAGGAACTGTCGAGCTTGTTCTCAGTGTCTCTGAGAATTGCTCTGATTATCCCTGTGACCTCTTTGCTAAGACTCTCCAGAGAGCCGTCCTCAAAACAAACACACATCTTGACATATCTCCCACATTGATCGCAGGGTCTCCAGAAACGGCATTCAATGAGCCGGGAACTTTTCTGCCTACACTGTCCATTGAGTTGTCCTCAAAACCAGTATACATCCTGCTATATCTCCCACATGGAAAGTGCCTGGAGGGAAAAGTGAGGATTATGCTTAGACTTTCTCGGAACTGCTTCAAATCAACTAGATATCTTTGTGCTGTAAATCTCCCAACAGCCAAACGCAAAAGCAGCAAACATCTCGCTGTATGTCCCACATCGAAAGTGCCAAGAGAGTAATGTAGAGCTTGCTCTCCCTGTCTTTGAGTACTGTTTTCACTGTCCCGGTTACCTCTTTGCTAACATTCTCTTCAGAGCTGCAGTGAAACCAGGAACCACGTGGAGAAGGCACCCACACTGAAAATGCCTGGAAGGAACGTTGGGGCTTCTTCTCAGTGTCTCTGACATAGGGTTTCACTGTCCCGGGAAAGTCTCTGCTAACACCCTGCAGAGCGCTGTGCCCAATATACAGAAACGTCTTGCGGTATCTCCTACAGGGAAAGTGCCAGGAGGAATTGTGGAGCTTGTTCTCAGTGTCTCTGAGAATTGATCTGATTATCCCTGTGACCTCTTTGCTAAGACTCTCCAGAGAGCCGTCCTCAAAACAAACACACATCTTGACATATCTCCCACATTGATCGCGGTGTCTCCAGGAACGGCATTCAAGGAGCCAGGAACTTTTCTGCCTACACTGTCCATTGAGTTGTCCTCAAAACCAATATACATCCTGCTATATCTCCCACATGGATAGTGCCAGGAGGGAAAAGTGAGGATTATGCTTAGACTTTCTCGGAACTGCTTCAAATCAACTAGATATCTTTGTGCTGTAAATCTCCCAACAGCCAAACGCAAAAGCAGCAAACATCTCGCTGTATGTCCCACATCCAAAGTGCCAAGAGAGTAATGTAGAGCTTGCTCTCCCTGTCTTTGAGTACTGTTTTCACTGTCCCGGTTACCTCTTTGCTAACATTCTCTTCAGAGCTGCAGTGAAACCAGGAACCATGTGGAGAAGGCACCCACACTGAAAATGCCTGGAAGGAACATTGGGGCTTCTTCTCAGTGTCTCTGACATAGGGTTTCACTGTCCCGGGAAAGTCTCTGCTAACACCCTGCAGAGCGCTGTGCCCAATATACAGAAACGTCTTGCGGTATCTCCTACAGGGAAAGTGCCAGGAGGAATTGTAGAGCTTGTTCTCAGTGTCTCTGAGAATTGATCTGATTATCCCTGTGACCTCTTTGCTAAGACTCTCCAGAGAGCCGTCCTCAAAACAAACACACATCTTGACATATCTCCCACATTGATCGCAGTGTCTCCAGGAACGGCATTCAATGAGCCGGGAACTTTTCTGCCTACACTGTCCATTGAGTTGTCCTCAAAACCAATATACATCCTGCTATATCTCCCACATGGAAAGTGCCAGGAGGGAAAAGTGAGGATTATGCTTAGACTTTCTCGGAACTGCTTCAAATCAACTAGATATCTTTGTGCTGTAAATCTCCCAACAGCCAAACGCAAAAGCAGCAAACATCTCGCTGTGTGTCCCACATCGAAAGTGCCAAGAGAGTAATGTAGAGCTTGCTCTCCCTGTCTTTGAGTACTGTTTTCACTGTCCCGGTTACCTCTTTGCTAACATTCTCTTCAGAGCTGCAGTGAAACCAGGAACCATGTGGAGAAGGCACCCACACTGAAAATGCCTGGAAGGAACGTTGGGGCTTCTTCTCAGTGTCTCTGACATAGGGTTTCACTGTCCCGGGAAAGTCTCTGCTAACACCCTGCAGAGCGCTGTGCCCAATATACAGAAACGTCTTGCGGTATCTCCTACAGGGAAAGTGCCAGGAGGAACTGTCGAGCTTGTTCTCAGTGTCTCTGAGAATTGATCTGATTATCCCTGTGACCTCTTTGCTAAGACTCTCCAGAGAGCCGTCCTCAAAACCAACACACATCTTGACATATCTCCCACATTGATCACAGGGTCTCCAGAAACGGCATTCAATGAGCCGGGAACTTTTCTCCCTACACTGTCCATTGAGTTGTCCTCAAAACCAGTATACATCCTGCTATATCTCCACATGGAAAGTGCCAGGTAGGAAATGTAGAGCTTGTTCTCCCTGTCTTTGAGTACTGCTTTCTACTCTCCTGGTTACCTCTTTGCTAACGTTCTCTCGAGAGAGTTGTGCTCCAAACCAAAGCACACCTTGACATATCTCCCACATGGAAAGTGCTATTAGGCAATTGTAGGATTTGATGGCAGTGTCTGTCCAGGAACGGCATTCAGTGAGCCAGGAACTTTTCTGCCTACACTGTCCACTGAGTTGTCCTCAAAACCGATATATATCCTGCTATATCTACTCCATGGAAAGTGCCAAGAGAATAATGTAGAGCTTGCTCTCCCTGTCTTTGAGTACTGTTTTCACTGTCCCGATGACCTCTTTGCTAACGTTCTCTTCAGAGCTGCAGTGAAACCAGGAACCATGTGGAGAAGGCACCCACACTGAAAATGCCTGGAAGGAACGTTGGGGCTTCTTCTCAGTGTCTCTGACATAGGGTTTCACTGTCCCGGGAAAGTTTCTGCTAACACCCTGCAGAGCGCTGTGCCCAATATACAGAAACGTCTTGCGGTATCTCCTACAGGGAAAGTGCCAGGAGGAACTGTCGAGCTTGTTCTCAGTGTCTCTGAGAATTGCTCTGATTATCCCTGTGACCTCTTTGCTAAGACTCTCCAGAGAGCCGTCCTCAAAACCAACACACATCTTGACATATCTCCCACATTTATCACAGGGTCTCCAGAAACGGCATTCAATGAGCCGGGAACTTTTCTGCCTACACTGTCCATTGAGTTGTCCTCAAAACCAGTATACATCCTGCTATATCTCCCACATGGAAAGTGCCAGGTAGGAAATGTAGAGCTTGTTCTCCCTGTCTTTGAGTACTGCTTTCTACTCTCCTGGTTACCTCTTTGCTAACGTTCTCTCGAGAGAGTTGTGCTCCAAACCAAAGCACAGCTTGACATATCTCCCACATGGAAAGTGCTATTACGCAATTGTAGGATTTGATCGCAGTGTCTCTCCAGGAACGGCATTCAGTGAGCCAGGAACTTTTCTGCCTACACTGTCCACTGAGTTGTCCTCAAAACCGATATATATCCTGCTATATCTACTCCATGGAAAGTGCCAAGAGAATAATGTAGAGCTTGCTCTCCCTGTCTTTGAGTACTGTTTTCACTGTCCCGATGACCTCTTTGCTAACATTCTCTTCAGAGCTGCAGTGAAACAAGGAACCATGTGGAGAAGGCACCCACACTGAAAATGCCTGGAAGGAACGTTGGGGCTTCTTCTCAGTGTCTCTGACATAGGGTTTCACTGTCCCGGGAAAGTCTCTGCTAACACCCTGCAGAGCGCTGTGCCCAATATACAGAAACGTCTTGCGGTATCTCCTACAGGGAAAGTGCCAGGAGGAACTGTCGAGCTTGTTCTCAGTGTCTCTGAGAATTGATCTGATTATCCGTGTGACCTCTTTGCTAAGACTCTCCAGAGAGCCGTCCTCAAAACAAACACACATCTTGACATATCTCCCACATTGATCGCAGTGTCTCCAGGAACGGCATTCAAGGAGCCAGGAACTTTTCTGCCTACACTGTCCATTGAGTTGTCCTCAAAACCAGTATACATCCTGCTATATCTCCCACATGGAAAGTGCCAGGAGGGAAAAGTGAGGATTATGCTTAGACTTTCTCGGAACTGCTTCAAATCAACTACATATCTTTGTGCTGTAAATCTCCCAACAGCCAAACGCAAAAGCAGCAAACATCTCGCTGTATGTCCCACATCGAAAGTGCCAAGAGAGTAATGTAGAGCTTGCTCTCCCTGTCTTTGAGTACTGTTTTCACTGTCCCGGTTACCTCTTTGCTAACATTCTCTTCAGAGCTGCAGTGAAACCAGGAACCATGTGGAGAAGGCACCCACACTGAAAATGCCTGGAAGGAACGTTGGGGCTTCTTCTCAGTGTCTCTGACATAGGGTTTCACTGTCCCGGGAAAGTCTCTGCTAACACCCTGCAGAGCGCTGTGCCCAATATACAGAAACGTCTTGTGGTATCTCCTACAGGGAAAGTGCCAGGAGGAACTGTCGAGCTTGTTCTCAGTGTCTCTGAGAATTGCTCTGATTATCCCTGTGACCTCTTTGCTAAGACTCTCCAGAGAGCCGTCCTCAAAACAAACACACATCTTGACATATCTCCCACATTGATCGCAGGGTCTCCAGAAACGGCATTCAATGAGCCGGGAACTTTTCTGCCTACACTGTCCATTGAGTTGTCCTCAAAACCAATATACATCCTGCTATATCTCCCACATGGAAAGTGCCAGGTAGGAAATGTAGAGCTTGTTCTCCCTGTCTTTGAGTACTGCTTTCTACTCTCCTGGTTACCTCTTTGCTAACGTTCTCTCGAGAGAGTTGTGCTCCAAACCAAAGCACAGCTTGACATATCTCCAACATGGAAAGTGCTATTAGGCAATTGTAGGATTTGATTGCAGTGTCTCTCCAGGAACGGCATTCAGTGAGCCAGGAACTTTTCTGCCTACACTGTCCACTGAGTTGTACTCAAAACCGATATATATCCTGCTATATCTACTCCATGGAAAGTGCCAAGAGAATAATGTAGAGCTTGCTCTCCCTGTCTTTGAGTACTGTTTTCACTGTCCCGATGACCTCTTTGCTAACATTCTCTTCAGAGCTGCAGTGAAACCAGGAACCATGTGGAGAAGGCACCCACACTGAAAATGCCTGGAAGGAACGTTGGGGCTTCTTCTCAGTGTCTCTGACATAGGGTTTCACTGTCCCGGGAAAGTCTCTGCTAACACCCTGCAGAGCGCTGTGCCCAATATACAGAAACGTCTTGCGGTATCTCCTACAGGGAAAGTGCCAGGAGGAACTGTCGAGCTTGTTCTCAGTGTCTCTGAGAATTGCTCTGATTATCCCTGTGACCTCTTTGCTAAGACTCTCCAGAGAGCCGTCCTCAAAACCAACACACATCTTGACATATCTCCCACATTGATCGCAGTGTCTCCAGGAACGGCATTCAAGGAGCCGGGAACTTTTCTGCCTACACTGTCCATTGAGTTGTCCTCAAAACCAATATACATCCTGCTATATCTCCCACATGGAAAGTGCCAGGTAGGAAATGTAGAGCTTGTTCTCCCTGTCTTTGAGTACTGCTTTCTACTCTCCTGGTTACCTCTTTGCTAACGTTCTCTCGAGAGAGTTGTGCTCCAAACCAAAGCACAGCTTGACATATCTCCCACATGGAAAGTGCTATTAGGCAATTGTAGGATTTGATCGCAGTGTCTCTCCAGGAACGGCATTCAGTGAGCCAGGAACTTTTCTGCCCACACTGTCCACTGAGTTGTCCTCAAAACCGATATATATCCTGCTATATCTACTCCATGGAAAGTGCCAAGAGAATAATGTAGAGCTTGCTCTCCCTGTCTTTGAGTACTGTTTTCACTGTCCCGATGACCTCTTTGCTAACATTCTCTTCAGAGCTGCAGTGAAACCAGGAACCATGTGGAGAAGGCACCCACACTGAAAATGCCTGGAAGGAACGTTGGGGCTTCTTCTCAGTGTCTCTGACATAGGGTTTCACTGTCCCGGGAAAGTCTCTGCTAACACCCTGCAGAGCGCTGTGCCCAATATACAGAAACGTCTTGCGGTATCTCCTACAGGGAAAGTGCCAGGAGGAACTGTCGAGCTTGTTCTCAGTGTCTCTGAGAATTGATCTGATTATCCCTGTGACCTCTTTGCTAAGACTCTCCAGAGAGCCGTCCTCAAAACCAACACACATCTTGACATATCTCCCACATTGATCGCAGTGTCTCCAGGAACGGCATTCAAGGAGCCGGGAACTTTTCTGCCTACACTGTCCATTGAGTTGTCCTCAAAACCAATATACATCCTGCTATATCTCCCACATGGAAAGTGCCAGGAGGGAAAAGTGAGGATTATGCTTAGACTTTCTCGGAACTGCTTCAAATCAACTAGATATCTTTGTGCTGTAAATCTCCCAACAGCCAAACGCAAAAGCAGCAAACATCTCGCTGTATGTCCCACATCGAAAGTGCCAAGAGAGTAATGTAGAGCTTGCTCTCCCTGTCTTTGAGTACTGTTTTCACTGTCCCGGTTACCTCTTTGCTAACATTCTCTTCAGAGCTGCAGTGAAACCAGGAACCATGTGGAGAAGGCACCCACACTGAAAATGCCTGGAAGGAACGTTGGGGCTTCTTCTCAGTGTCTCTGACATAGGGTTTCACTGTCCCGGGAAAGTCTCTGCTAACACCCTGCAGAGCGCTGTGCCCAATATACAGAAACGTCTTGCGGTATCTCCTACAGGGAAAGTGCCAGGAGGAACTGTCGAGCTTGTTCTCAGTGTCTCTGAGAATTGCTCTGATTATCCCTGTGACCTCTTTGCTAAGACTCTCCAGAGAGCCGTCCTCAAAACCAACACACATCTTGACATATCTCCCACATTGATCGCAGTGTCTCCAGGAACGGCATTCAAGGAGCCGGGAACTTTTCTGCCTACACTGTCCATTGAGTTGTCCTCAAAACCAATATACATCCTGCTATATCTCCCACATGGAAAGTGCCAGGTAGGAAATGTAGAGCTTGTTCTCCCTGTCTTTGAGTACTGCTTTCTACTCTCCTGGTTACCTCTTTGCTAACGTTCTCTCGAGAGAGTTGTGCTCCAAACCAAAGCACAGCTTGACATATCTCCCACATGGAAAGTGCTATTAGGCAATTGTAGGATTTGATCGCAGTGTCTCTCCAGGAACGGCATTCAGTGAGCCAGGAACTTTTCTGCCCACACTGTCCACTGAGTTGTCCTCAAAACCGATATATATCCTGCTATATCTACTCCATGGAAAGTGCCAAGAGAATAATGTAGAGCTTGCTCTCCCTGTCTTTGAGTACTGTTTTCACTGTCCCGATGACCTCTTTGCTAACATTCTCTTCAGAGCTGCAGTGAAACCAGGAACCATGTGGAGAAGGCACCCACACTGAAAATGCCTGGAAGGAACGTTGGGGCTTCTTCTCAGTGTCTCTGACATAGGGTTTCACTGTCCCGGGAAAGTCTCTGCTAACACCCTGCAGAGCGCTGTGCCCAATATACAGAAACGTCTTGCGGTATCTCCTACAGGGAAAGTGCCAGGAGGAACTGTCGAGCTTGTTCTCAGTGTCTCTGAGAATTGATCTGATTATCCCTGTGACCTCTTTGCTAAGACTCTCCAGAGAGCCGTCCTCAAAACCAACACACATCTTGACATATCTCCCACATTGATCGCAGTGTCTCCAGGAACGGCATTCAAGGAGCCGGGAACTTTTCTGCCTACACTGTCCATTGAGTTGTCCTCAAAACCAATATACATCCTGCTATATCTCCCACATGGAAAGTGCCAGGAGGGAAAAGTGAGGATTATGCTTAGACTTTCTCGGAACTGCTTCAAATCAACTAGATATCTTTGTGCTGTAAATCTCCCAACAGCCAAACGCAAAAGCAGCAAACATCTCGCTGTATGTCCCACATCGAAAGTGCCAAGAGAGTAATGTAGAGCTTGCTCTCCCTGTCTTTGAGTACTGTTTTCACTGTCCCGGTTACCTCTTTGCTAACATTCTCTTCAGAGCTGCAGTGAAACCAGGAACCATGTGGAGAAGGCACCCACACTGAAAATGCCTGGAAGGAACGTTGGGGCTTCTTCTCAGTGTCTCTGACATAGGGTTTCACTGTCCCGGGAAAGTCTCTGCTAACACCCTGCAGAGCGCTGTGCCCAATATACAGAAACGTCTTGCGGTATCTCCTACAGGGAAAGTGCCAGGAGGAACTGTCGAGCTTGTTCTCAGTGTCTCTGAGAATTGCTCTGATTATCCCTGTGACCTCTTTGCTAAGACTCTCCAGAGAGCCGTCCTCAAAACAAACACACATCTTGACATATCTCCCACATTGATCGCAGGGTCTCCAGAAACGGCATTCAATGAGCCGGGAACTTTTCTGCCTACACTGTCCATTGAGTTGTCCTCAAAACCAATATACATCCTGCTATATCTCCCACATGGAAAGTGCCAGGTAGGAAATGTAGAGCTTGTTCTCCCTGTCTTTGAGTACTGCTTTCTACTCTCCTGGTTACCTCTTTGCTAACGTTCTCTCGAGAGAGTTGTGCTCCAAACCAAAGCACAGCTTGACATATCTCCAACATGGAAAGTGCTATTAGGCAATTGTAGGATTTGATTGCAGTGTCTCTCCAGGAACGGCATTCAGTGAGCCAGGAACTTTTCTGCCTACACTGTCCACTGAGTTGTACTCAAAACCGATATATATCCTGCTATATCTACTACATGGAAAGTGCCAAGAGAATAATGTAGAGCTTGCTCTCCCTGTCTTTGAGTACTGTTTTCACTGTCCCGATGACCTCTTTGCTAACGTTCTCTTCAGAGCTGCAGTGAAACCAGGAACCATGTGGAGAAGGCACCCACACTGAAAATGCCTGGAAGGAACGTTGGGGCTTCTTCTCAGTGTCTCTGACATAGGGTTTCACTGTCCCGGGAAAGTCTCTGCTAACACCCTGCAGAGCGCTGTGCCCAATATACAGAAACGTCTTGCGGTATCTCCTACAGGGAAAGTGCCAGGAGGAACTGTCGAGCTTGTTCTCAGTGTCTCTGAGAATTGCTCTGATTATCCCTGTGACCTCTTTGCTAAGACTCTCCAGAGAGCCGTCCTCAAAACTAACACACATCTTGACATATCTCCCACATTGATCGCAGTGTCTCCAGGAACGGCATTCAAGGAGCCAGGAACTTTTCTGCCTACACTGTCCATTGAGTTGTCCTCAAAACCAATATACATCCTGCTATATCTCCCACATGGAAAGTGCCAGGAGGGAAAAGTGAGGATTATGCTTAGACTTTCTCGGAACTGCTTCAAATCAACTAGATATCTTTGTGCTGTAAATCTCCCAACAGCCAAACGCAAAAGCAGCAAACATCTCGCTGTATGTCCCACATCGAAAGTGCCAAGAGAGTAATGTAGAGCTTGCTCTCCCTGTCTTTGAGTACTGTTTTCACTGTCCCGGTTACCTCTTTGCTACCATTCTCTTCAGAGCTGCAGTGAAACCAGGAACCATGTGGAGAAGGCACCCACACTGAAAATGCCTGGAAGGAACGTTGGGGCTTCTTCTCAGTGTCTCTGACATAGGGTTTCACTGTCCCGGGAAAGTCTCTGCTAACACCCTGCAGAGCGCTGTGCCCAATATACAGAAACGTCTTGCGGTATCTCCTACAGGGAAAGTGCCAGGAGGAACTGTCGAGCTTGTTCTCAGTGTCTCTGAGAATTGCTCTGATTATCCCTGTGACCTCTTTGCTAAGACTCTCCAGAGAGCCGTCCTCAAAACAAACACACATCTTGACATATCTCCCACATTGATCGCAGGGTCTCCAGAAACGGCATTCAAGGAGCCGGGAACTTTTCTGCCTACACTGTCCATTGAGTTGTCCTCAAAACCAATATACATCCTGCTATATCTCCCACATGGAAAGTGCCAGGTAGGAAATGTAGAGCTTGTTCTCCCTGTCTTTGAGTACTGCTTTCTACTCTCCTGGTTACCTCTTTGCTAACGTTCTCTCGAGAGAGTTGTGCTCCAAACCAAAGCACAGCTTGACATATCTCCAACATGGAAAGTGCTATTAGGCAATTGTAGGATTTGATTGCAGTGTCTCTCCAGGAACGGCATTCAGTGAGCCAGGAACTTTTCTGCCTACACTGTCCACTGAGTTGTACTCAAAACCGATATATATCCTGCTATATCTACTACATGGAAAGTGCCAAGAGAATAATGTAGAGCTTGCTCTCCCTGTCTTTGAGTACTGTTTTCACTGTCCCGATGACCTCTTTGCTAACGTTCTCTTCAGAGCTGCAGTGAAACCAGGAACCATGTGGAGAAGGCACCCACACTGAAAATGCCTGGAAGGAACGTTGGGGCTTCTTCTCAGTGTCTCTGACATAGGGTTTCACTGTCCCGGGAAAGTCTCTGCTAACACCCTGCAGAGCGCTGTGCCCAATATACAGAAACGTCTTGCGGTATCTCCTACAGGGAAAGTGCCAGGAGGAACTGTCGAGCTTGTTCTCAGTGTCTCTGAGAATTGCTCTGATTATCCCTGTGACCTCTTTGCTAAGACTCTCCAGAGAGCCGTCCTCAAAACCAACACACATCTTGACATATCTCCCACATTGATCGCAGTGTCTCCAGGAACGGCATTCAAGGAGCCGGGAACTTTTCTGCCTACACTGTCCATTGAGTTGTCCTCAAAACCAATATACATCCTGCTATATCTCCCACATGGAAAGTGCCAGGTAGGAAATGTAGAGCTTGTTCTCCCTGTCTTTGAGTACTGCTTTCTACTCTCCTGGTTACCTCTTTGCTAACGTTCTCTCGAGAGAGTTGTGCTCCAAACCAAAGCACAGCTTGACATATCTCCCACATGGAAAGTGCTATTAGGCAATTGTAGGATTTGATGGCAGTGTCTCTCCAGGAACGGCATTCAGTGAGCCAGGAACTTTTCTGCCCACACTGTCCACTGAGTTGTCCTCAAAACCGATATATATCCTGCTATATCTACTCCATGGAAAGTGCCAAGAGAATAATGTAGAGCTTGCTCTCCCTGTCTTTGAGTACTGTTTTCACTGTCCCGATGACCTCTTTGCTAACGTTCTCTTCAGAGCTGCAGTGAAACCAGGAACCATGTGGAGAAGGCACCCACACTGAAAATGCCTGGAAGGAACGTTGGGGCTTCTTCTCAGTGTCTCTGACATAGGGTTTCACTGTCCCGGGAAAGTCTCTGCTAACACCCTGCAGAGCGCTGTGCCCAATATACAGAAACGTCTTGCGGTATCTCCTACAGGGAAAGTGCCAGGAGGAACTGTCGAGCTTGTTCTCAGTGTCTCTGAGAATTGCTCTGATTATCCCTGTGACCTCTTTGCTAAGACTCTCCAGAGAGCCGTCCTCAAAACAAACACACATCTTGACATATCTCCCACATTGATCGCAGTGTCACCAGGAACGGCATTCAAGGAGCCAGGAACTTTTCTGCCTACACTGTCCATTGAGTTGTCCTCAAAACCAATATACATCCTGCTATATCTCCCACATGGATAGTGCCAGGAGGGAAAAGTGAGGATTATGCTTAGACTTTCTCGGAACTGCTTCAAATCAACTAGATATCTTTGTGCTGTAAATCTCCCAACAGCCAAACGCAAAAGCAGCAAACATCTCGCTGTATGTCCCACATCGAAAGTGCCAAGAGAGTAATGTAGAGCTTGCTCTCCCTGTCTTTGAGTACTGTTTTCACTGTCCCGGTTACCTCTTTGCTACCATTCTCTTCAGAGCTGCAGTGAAACCAGGAACCATGTGGAGAAGTCACCCACACTGAAAATGCCTGGAAGGAACATTGGGGCTTCTTCTCAGTGTCTCTGACATAGGGTTTCACTGTCCCGGGAAAGTCTCTGCTAACACCCTGCAGAGCGCTGTGCCCAATATACAGAAACGTCTTGCGGTATCTCCTACAGGGAAAGTGCCAGGAGGAATTGTGGAGCTTGTTCTCAGTGTCTCTGAGAATTGATCTGATTATCCGTGTGACCTCTTTGCTAAGACTCTCCAGAGAGCCGTCCTCAAAACAAACACACATCTTGACATATCTCCCACATTGATCGCAGTGTCACCAGGAACGGCATTCAAGGAGCCAGGAACTTTTCTGCCTACACTGTCCATTGAGTTGTCCTCAAAACCAATATACATCCTGCTATATCTCCCACATGGATAGTGCCAGGAGGGAAAAGTGAGGATTATGCTTAGACTTTCTCGGAACTGCTTCAAATCAACTAGATATCTTTGTGCTGTAAATCTCCCAACAGCCAAACGCAAAAGCAGCAAACATCTCGCTGTATGTCCCACATCGAAAGTGCCAAGAGAGTAATGTAGAGCTTGCTCTCCCGGTCTTTGAGTACTGTTTTCACTGTCCCGGTTACCTCTTTGCTAACATTCTCTTCAGAGCTGCAGTGAAACCAGGAACCATGTGGAGAAGGCACCCACACTGAAAATGCCTGGAAGGAACGTTGGGGCTTCTTCTCAGTGTCTCTGACATAGGGTTTCACTGTCCCGGGAAAGTCTCTGCTAACACCCTGCAGAGCGCTGTGCCCAATATACAGAAACGTCTTGCGGTATCTCCTACAGGGAAAGTGCCAGGAGGAATTGTGGAGCTTGTTCTCAGTGTCTCTGAGAATTGATCTGATTATCCCTGTGACCTCTTTGCTAAGACTCTCCAGAGAGCCGTCCTCAAAACAAACACACATCTTGACATATCTCCCACATTGATCGCAGTGTCTCCAGGAACGGCATTCAAGGAGCCAGGAACTTTTCTGCCTACACTGTCCATTGAGTTGTCCTCAAAACCAATATACATCCTGCTATATCTCCCACATGGAAAGTGCCTGGAGGGAAAAGTGAGGATTATGCTTAGACTTTCTCGGAACTGCTTCAAATCAACTAGATATCTTTGTGCTGTAAATCTCCCAACAGCCAAACGCAAAAGCAGCAAACATCTCGCTGTATGTCCCACATCGAAAGTGCCAAGAGAGTAATGTAGAGCTTGCTCTCCCTGTCTTTGAGTACTGTTTTCACTGTCCCGGTTACCTCTTTGCTAACATTCTCTTCAGAGCTGCAGTGAAACCAGGAACCATGTGGAGAAGGCACCCACACTGAAAATGCCTGGAAGGAACGTTGGGGCTTCTTCTCAGTGTCTCTGACATAGGGTTTCACTGTCCCGGGAAAGTCTCTGCTAACACCCTGCAGAGCGCTGTGCCCAATATACAGAAACGTCTTGCGGTATCTCCTACAGGGAAAGAGCCAGGAGGAATTGTAGAGCTTGTTCTCAGTGTCTCTGAGAATTGATCTGATTATCCCTGTGACCTCTTTGCTAAGACTCTCCAGAGAGCCGTCCTCAAAACAAACACACATCTTGACATATCTCCCACATTGATCGCAGTGTCTCCAGAAACGGCATTCAATGAGCCGGGAACTTTTCTGCCTACACTGTCCATTGAGTTGTCCTCAAAACCAATATACATCCTGCTATATCTCCCACATGGAAAGTGCCAGGAGGGAAAAGTGAGGATTATGCTTAGACTTTCTCGGAACTGCTTCAAATCAACTAGATATCTTTGTGCTGTAAATCTCCCAACAGCCAAACGCAAAAGCAGCAAACATCTCGCTGTATGTCCCACATCGAAAGTGCCAAGAGAGTAATGTAGAGCTTGCTCTCCCTGTCTTTGAGTACTGTTTTCACTGTCCCGGTTACCTCTTTGCTAACATTCTCTTCAGAGCTGCAGTGAAACCAGGAACCATGTGGAGAAGGCACCCACACTGAAAATGCCTGGAAGGAACGTTGGGGCTTCTTCTCAGTGTCTCTGACATAGGGTTTCACTGTCCCGGGAAAGTCTCTGCTAACACCCTGCAGAGCGCTGTGCCCAATATACAGAAACGTCTTGCGGTATCTCCTACAGGGAAAGTGCCAGGAGGAATTGTGGAGCTTGTTCTCAGTGTCTCTGAGAATTGATCTGATTATCCGTGTGACCTCTTTGCTAAGACTCTCCAGAGAGCCGTCCTCAAAACAAACACACATCTTGACATATCTCCCACATTGATCGCAGTGTCACCAGGAACGGCATTCAAGGAGCCAGGAACTTTTCTGCCTACACTGTCCATTGAGTTGTCCTCAAAACCAATATACATCCTGCTATATCTCCCACATGGAAAGTGCCAGGAGGGAAAAGTGAGGATTATGCTTAGACTTTCTCGGAACTGCTTCAAATCAACTAGATATCTTTGTGCTGTAAATCTCCCAACAGCCAAACGCAAAAGCAGCAAACATCTCGCTGTATGTCCCACATCGAAAGTGCCAAGAGAGTAATGTAGAGCTTGCTCTCCCTGTCTTTGAGTACTGTTTTCACTGTCCCGGTTACCTCTTTGCTAACATTCTCTTCAGAGCTGCAGTGAAACCAGGAACCATGTGGAGAAGGCACCCACACTGAAAATGCCTGGAAGGAACATTGGGGCTTCTTCTCAGTGTCTCTGACATAGGGTTTCACTGTCCCGGGAAAGTCTCTGCTAACACCCTGCAGAGCGCTGTGCCCAATATACAGAAACGTCTTGCGGTATCTCCTACAGGGAAAGTGCCAGGAGGAATTGTGGAGCTTGTTCTCAGTGTCTCTGAGAATTGATCTGATTATCCCTGTGACCTCTTTGCTAAGACTCTCCAGAGAGCCGTCCTCAAAACAAACACACATCTTGACATATCTCCCACATTGATCGCAGGGTCTCCAGAAACGGCATTCAATGAGCCGGGAACTTTTCTGCCTACACTGTCCATTGAGTTGTCCTCAAAACCAGTATACATCCTGCTATATCTCCCACATGGAAAGTGCCAGGTAGGAAATGTAGAGCTTGTTCTCCCTGTCTTTGAGTACTGCTTTCTACTCTCCTGGTTACCTCTTTGCTAACGTTCTCTCGAGAGAGTTGTGCTCCAAACCAAAGCACACCTTGACATATCTCCCACATGGAAAGTGCTATTAGGCAATTGTAGGATTTGATTGCAGTGTCTCTCCAGGAACGGCATTCAGTGAGCCAGGAACTTTTCTGCCTACACTGTCCACTGAGTTGTCCTCAAAACCGATATATATCCTGCTATATCTACTCCATGGAAAGTGCCAAGAGAATAATGTAGAGCTTGCTCTCCCTGTCTTTGAGTACTGTTTTCACTGTCCCGATGACCTCTTTGCTAACATTCTCTTCAGAGCTGCAGTGAAACAAGGAACCATGTGGAGAAGGCACCCACACTGAAAATGCCTGGAAGGAACGTTGGGGCTTCTTCTCAGTGTCTCTGACATAGGGTTTCACTGTCCCGGGAAAGTCTCTGCTAACACCCTGCAGAGCGCTGTGCCCAATATACAGAAACGTCTTGCGGTATCTCCTACAGGGAAAGTGCCAGGAGGAACTGTCGAGCTTGTTCTCAGTGTCTCTGAGAATTGATCTGATTATCCCTGTGACCTCTTTGCTAAGACTCTCCAGAGAGCCGTCCTCAAAACAAACACACATCTTGACATATCTCCCACATTGATCGCAGTGTCTCCAGGAACGGCATTCAAGGAGCCAGGAACTTTTCTGCCTACACTGTCCATTGAGTTGTCCTCAAAACCAGTATACATCCTGCTATATCTCCCACATGGAAAGTGCCAGGAGGGAAAAGTGAGGATTATGCTTAGACTTTCTCGGAACTGCTTCAAATCAACTACATATCTTTGTGCTGTAAATCTCCCAACAGCCAAACGCAAAAGCAGCAAACATCTCGCTGTATGTCCCACATCGAAAGTGCCAAGAGAGTAATGTAGAGCTTGCTCTCCCTGTCTTTGAGTACTGTTTTCACTGTCCCGGTTACCTCTTTGCTAACATTCTCTTCAGAGCTGCAGTGAAACCAGGAACCATGTGGAGAAGGCACCCACACTGAAAATGCCTGGAAGGAACGTTGGGGCTTCTTCTCAGTGTCTCTGACATAGGGTTTCACTGTCCCGGGAAAGTCTCTGCTAACACCCTGCAGAGCGCTGTGCCCAATATACAGAAACGTCTTGCGGTATCTCCTACAGGGAAAGTGCCAGGAGGAACTGTCGAGCTTGTTCTCAGTGTCTCTGAGAATTGCTCTGATTATCCCTGTGACCTCTTTGCTAAGACTCTCCAGAGAGCCGTCCTCAAAACCAACACACATCTTGACATATCTCCCACATTGATCGCAGGGTCTCCAGGAACGGCATTCAAGGAGCCAGGAACTTTTCTGCCTACACTGTCCATTGAGTTGTCCTCAAAACCAATATACATCCTGCTATATCTCCCACATGGAAAGTGCCAGGTAGGAAATGTAGAGCTTGTTCTCCCTGTCTTTGAGTACTGCTTTCTACTCTCCTGGTTACCTCTTTGCTAACGTTCTCTCGAGAGAGTTGTGCTCCAAACCAAAGCACAGCTTGACATATCTCCCACATGGAAAGTGCTATTAGGCAATTGTAGGATTTGATTGCAGTGTCTCTCCAGGAACGGCATTCAGTGAGCCAGGAACTTTTCTGCCCACACTGTCCACTGAGTTGTCCTCAAAACCGATATATATCCTGCTATATCTACTCCATGGAAAGTGCCAAGAGAATAATGTAGAGCTTGCTCTCCCTGTCTTTGAGTACTGTTTTCACTGTCCCGATGACCTCTTTGCTAACGTTCTCTTCAGAGCTGCAGTGAAACCAGGAACCATGTGGAGAAGGCACCCACACTGAAAATGCCTGGAAGGAACGTTGGGGCTTCTTCTCAGTGTCTCTGACATAGGGTTTCACTGTCCCGGGAAAGTCTCTGCTAACACCCTGCAGAGCGCTGTGCCCAATATACAGAAACGTCTTGCGGTATCTCCTACAGGGAAAGTGCCAGGAGGAACTGTCGAGCTTCTTCTCAGTGTCTCTGAGAATTGATCTGATTATCCCTGTGACCTCTTTGCTAAGACTCTCCAGAGAGCCGTCCTCAAAACAAACACACATCTTGACATATCTCCCACATTGATCGCAGTGTCTCCAGGAACGGCATTCAAGGAGCCAGGAACTTTTCTGCCTACACTGTCCATTGAGTTGTCCTCAAAACCAATATACATCCTGCTATATCTCCCACATGGAAAGTGCCAGGAGGGAAAAGTGAGGATTATGCTTAGACTTTCTCGGAACTGCTTCAAATCAACTAGATATCTTTGTGCTGTAAATCTCCCAACAGCCAAACGCAAAAGCAGCAAACATCTCGCTGTATGTCCCACATCGAAAGTGCCAAGAGAGTAATGTAGAGCTTGCTCTCCCTGTCTTTGAGTACTGTTTTCACTGTCCCGGTTACCTCTTTGCTACCATTCTCTTCAGAGCTGCAGTGAAACCAGGAACCATGTGGAGAAGGCACCCACACTGAAAATGCCTGGAAGGAACGTTGGGGCTTCTTCTCAGTGTCTCTGACATAGGGTTTCACTGTCCCGGGAAAGTCTCTGCTAACACCCTGCAGAGCGCTGTGCCCAATATACAGAAACGTCTTGCGGTATCTCCTACAGGGAAAGTGCCAGGAGGAACTGTCGAGCTTGTTCTCAGTGTCTCTGAGAATTGCTCTGATTATCCCTGTGACCTCTTTGCTAAGACTCTCCAGAGAGCCGTCCTCAAAACAAACACACATCTTGACATATCTCCCACATTGATCGCAGGGTCTCCAGAAACGGCATTCAATGAGCCGGGAACTTTTCTGCCTACACTGTCCATTGAGTTGTCCTCAAAACCAATATACATCCTGCTATATCTCCCACATGGAAAGTGCCAGGTAGGAAATGTAGAGCTTGTTCTCCCTGTCTTTGAGTACTGCTTTCTACTCTCCTGGTTACCTCTTTGCTAACGTTCTCTCGAGAGAGTTGTGCTCCAAACCAAAGCACAGCTTGACATATCTCCAACATGGAAAGTGCTATTAGGCAATTGTAGGATTTGATTGCAGTGTCTCTCCAGGAACGGCATTCAGTGAGCCAGGAACTTTTCTGCCTACACTGTCCACTGAGTTGTACTCAAAACCGATATATATCCTGCTATATCTACTACATGGAAAGTGCCAAGAGAATAATGTAGAGCTTGCTCTCCCTGTCTTTGAGTACTGTTTTCACTGTCCCGATGACCTCTTTGCTAACGTTCTCTTCAGAGCTGCAGTGAAACCAGGAACCATGTGGAGAAGGCACCCACACTGAAAATGCCTGGAAGGAACGTTGGGGCTTCTTCTCAGTGTCTCTGACATAGGGTTTCACTGTCCCGGGAAAGTCTCTGCTAACACCCTGCAGAGCGCTGTGCCCAATATACAGAAACGTCTTGCGGTATCTCCTACAGGGAAAGTGCCAGGAGGAACTGTCGAGCTTGTTCTCAGTGTCTCTGAGAATTGCTCTGATTATCCCTGTGACCTCTTTGCTAAGACTCTCCAGAGAGCCGTCCTCAAAACCAACACACATCTTGACATATCTCCCACATTGATCGCAGTGTCTCCAGGAACGGCATTCAAGGAGCCAGGAACTTTTCTGCCTACACTGTCCATTGAGTTGTCCTCAAAACCAATATACATCCTGCTATATCTCCCACATGGAAAGTGCCAGGTAGGAAATGTAGAGCTTGTTCTCCCTGTCTTTGAGTACTGCTTTCTACTCTCCTGGTTACCTCTTTGCTAACGTTCTCTCGAGAGAGTTGTGCTCCAAACCAAAGCACAGCTTGACATATCTCCCACATGGAAAGTGCTATTAGGCAATTGTAGGATTTGATTGCAGTGTCTCTCCAGGAACGGCATTCAGTGAGCCAGGAACTTTTCTGCCCACACTGTCCACTGAGTTGTCCTCAAAACCGATATATATCCTGCTATATCTACTCCATGGAAAGTGCCAAGAGAATAATGTAGAGCTTGCTCTCCCTGTCTTTGAGTACTGTTTTCACTGTCCCGATGACCTCTTTGCTAACGTTCTCTTCAGAGCTGCAGTGAAACCAGGAACCATGTGGAGAAGGCACCCACACTGAAAATGCCTGGAAGGAACGTTGGGGCTTCTTCTCAGTGTCTCTGACATAGGGTTTCACTGTCCCGGGAAAGTCTCTGCTAACACCCTGCAGAGCGCTGTGCCCAATATACAGAAACGTCTTGCGGTATCTCCTACAGGGAAAGTGCCAGGAGGAACTGTCGAGCTTGTTCTCAGTGTCTCTGAGAATTGCTCTGATTATCTGTGTGACCTCTTTGCTAAGACTCTCCAGAGAGCCGTCCTCAAAACCAACACACATCTTGACATATCTCCCACATTGATCGCAGTGTCTCCAGCAACGGCATTCAAGGAGCCAGGAACTTTTCTGCCTACACTGTCCATTGAGTTGTCCTCAAAACCAATATACATCCTGCTATATCTCCCACATGGAAAGTGCCAGGAGGGAAAAGTGAGGATTATGCTTAGACTTTCTCGGAACTGCTTCAAATCAACTAGATATCTTTGTGCTGTAAATCTCCCAACAGCCAAACGCAAAAGCAGCAAACATCTCGCTGTATGTCCCACATCGAAAGTGCCAAGAGAGTAATGTAGAGCTTGCTCTCCCTGTCTTTGAGTACTGTTTTCACTGTCCCGGTTACCTCTTTGCTACCATTCTCTTCAGAGCTGCAGTGAAACCAGGAACCATGTGGAGAAGGCACCCACACTGAAAATGCCTGGAAGGAACGTTGGGGCTTCTTCTCAGTGTCTCTGACATAGGGTTTCACTGTCCCGGGAAAGTCTCTGCTAACACCCTGCAGAGCGCTGTGCCCAATATACAGAAACGTCTTGCGGTATCTCCTACAGGGAAAGTGCCAGGAGGAACTGTCGAGCTTGTTCTCAGTGTCTCTGAGAATTGCTCTGATTATCCCTGTGACCTCTTTGCTAAGACTCTCCAGAGAGCCGTCCTCAAAACAAACACACATCTTGACATATCTCCCACATTGATCGCAGGGTCTCCAGAAACGGCATTCAATGAGCCGGGAACTTTTCTGCCTACACTGTCCATTGAGTTGTCCTCAAAACCAATATACATCCTGCTATATCTCCCACATGGAAAGTGCCAGGTAGGAAATGTAGAGCTTGTTCTCCCTGTCTTTGAGTACTGCTTTCTACTCTCCTGGTTACCTCTTTGCTAACGTTCTCTCGAGAGAGTTGTGCTCCAAACCAAAGCACAGCTTGACATATCTCCAACATGGAAAGTGCTATTAGGCAATTGTAGGATTTGATTGCAGTGTCTCTCCAGGAACGGCATTCAGTGAGCCAGGAACTTTTCTGCCTACACTGTCCACTGAGTTGTACTCAAAACCGATATATATCCTGCTATATCTACTACATGGAAAGTGCCAAGAGAATAATGTAGAGCTTGCTCTCCCTGTCTTTGAGTACTGTTTTCACTGTCCCGATGACCTCTTTGCTAACGTTCTCTTCAGAGCTGCAGTGAAACCAGGAACCATGTGGAGAAGGCACCCACACTGAAAATGCCTGGAAGGAACGTTGGGGCTTCTTCTCAGTGTCTCTGACATAGGGTTTCACTGTCCCGGGAAAGTCTCTGCTAACACCCTGCAGAGCGCTGTGCCCAATATACAGAAACGTCTTGCGGTATCTCCTACAGGGAAAGTGCCAGGAGGAACTGTCGAGCTTGTTCTCAGTGTCTCTGAGAATTGCTCTGATTATCCCTGTGACCTCTTTGCTAAGACTCTCCAGAGAGCCGTCCTCAAAACCAACACACATCTTGACATATCTCCCACATTGATCGCAGTGTCTCCAGGAACGGCATTCAAGGAGCCAGGAACTTTTCTGCCTACACTGTCCATTGAGTTGTCCTCAAAACCAATATACATCCTGCTATATCTCCCACATGGAAAGTGCCAGGTAGGAAATGTAGAGCTTGTTCTCCCTGTCTTTGAGTACTGCTTTCTACTCTCCTGGTTACCTCTTTGCTAACGTTCTCTCGAGAGAGTTGTGCTCCAAACCAAAGCACAGCTTGACATATCTCCCACATGGAAAGTGCTATTAGGCAATTGTAGGATTTGATTGCAGTGTCTCTCCAGGAACGGCATTCAGTGAGCCAGGAACTTTTCTGCCCACACTGTCCACTGAGTTGTCCTCAAAACCGATATATATCCTGCTATATCTACTCCATGGAAAGTGCCAAGAGAATAATGTAGAGCTTGCTCTCCCTGTCTTTGAGTACTGTTTTCACTGTCCCGATGACCTCTTTGCTAACGTTCTCTTCAGAGCTGCAGTGAAACCAGGAACCATGTGGAGAAGGCACCCACACTGAAAATGCCTGGAAGGAACGTTGGGGCTTCTTCTCAGTGTCTCTGACATAGGGTTTCACTGTCCCGGGAAAGTCTCTGCTAACACCCTGCAGAGCGCTGTGCCCAATATACAGAAACGTCTTGCGGTATCTCCTACAGGGAAAGTGCCAGGAGGAACTGTCGAGCTTGTTCTCAGTGTCTCTGAGAATTGCTCTGATTATCTGTGTGACCTCTTTGCTAAGACTCTCCAGAGAGCCGTCCTCAAAACCAACACACATCTTGACATATCTCCCACATTGATCGCAGTGTCTCCAGCAACGGCATTCAAGGAGCCAGGAACTTTTCTGCCTACACTGTCCATTGAGTTGTCCTCAAAACCAATATACATCCTGCTATATCTCCCACATGGAAAGTGCCAGGAGGGAAAAGTGAGGATTATGCTTAGACTTTCTCGGAACTGCTTCAAATCAACTAGATATCTTTGTGCTGTAAATCTCCCAACAGCCAAACGCAAAAGCAGCAAACATCTCGCTGTGTGTCCCACATCGAAAGTGCCAAGAGAGTAATGTAGAGCTTGCTCTCCCTGTCTTTGAGTACTGTTTTCACTGTCCCGGTTACCTCTTTGCTAACATTCTCTTCAGAGCTGCAGTGAAACCAGGAACCATGTGGAGAAGGCACCCACACTGAAAATGCCTGGAAGGAACGTTGGGGCTTCTTCTCAGTGTCTCTGACATAGGGTTTCACTGTCCCGGGAAAGTCTCTGCTAACACCCTGCAGAGCGCTGTGCCCAATATACAGAAACGTCTTGCGGTATCTCCTACAGGGAAAGTGCCAGGAGGAACTGTCGAGCTTGTTCTCAGTGTCTCTGAGAATTGCTCTGATTATCCCTGTGACCTCTTTGCTAAGACTCTCCAGAGAGCCGTCCTCAAAACAAACACACATCTTGACATATCTCCCACATTGATCGCAGGGTCTCCAGAAACGGCATTCAATGAGCCGGGAACTTTTCTGCCTACACTGTCCATTGAGTTGTCCTCAAAACCAATATACATCCTGCTATATCTCCCACATGGAAAGTGCCAGGTAGGAAATGTAGAGCTTGTTCTCCCTGTCTTTGAGTACTGCTTTCTACTCTCCTGGTTACCTCTTTGCTAACGTTCTCTCGAGAGAGTTGTGCTCCAAACCAAAGCACAGCTTGACATATCTCCAACATGGAAAGTGCTATTAGGCAATTGTAGGATTTGATTGCAGTGTCTCTCCAGGAACGGCATTCAGTGAGCCAGGAACTTTTCTGCCTACACTGTCCACTGAGTTGTACTCAAAACCGATATATATCCTGCTATATCTACTCCATGGAAAGTGCCAAGAGAATAATGTAGAGCTTGCTCTCCCTGTCTTTGAGTACTGTTTTCACTGTCCCGATGACCTCTTTGCTAACATTCTCTTCAGAGCTGCAGTGAAACCAGGAACCATGTGGAGAAGGCACCCACACTGAAAATGCCTGGAAGGAACGTTGGGGCTTCTTCTCAGTGTCTCTGACATAGGGTTTCACTGTCCCGGGAAAGTCTCTGCTAACACCCTGCAGAGCGCTGTGCCCAATATACAGAAACGTCTTGCGGTATCTCCTACAGGGAAAGTGCCAGGAGGAACTGTCGAGCTTGTTCTCAGTGTCTCTGAGAATTGCTCTGATTATCCCTGTGACCTCTTTGCTAAGACTCTCCAGAGAGCCGTCCTCAAAACCAACACACATCTTGACATATCTCCCACATTGATCGCAGTGTCTCCAGGAACGGCATTCAAGGAGCCAGGAACTTTTCTGCCTACACTGTCCATTGAGTTGTCCTCAAAACCAATATACATCCTGCTATATCTCCCACATGGAAAGTGCCAGGTAGGAAATGTAGAGCTTGTTCTCCCTGTCTTTGAGTACTGCTTTCTACTCTCCTGGTTACCTCTTTGCTAACGTTCTCTCGAGAGAGTTGTGCTCCAAACCAAAGCACAGCTTGACATATCTCCCACATGGAAAGTGCTATTAGGCAATTGTAGGATTTGATTGCAGTGTCTCTCCAGGAACGGCATTCAGTGAGCCAGGAACTTTTCTGCCCACACTGTCCACTGAGTTGTCCTCAAAACCGATATATATCCTGCTATATCTACTCCATGGAAAGTGCCAAGAGAATAATGTAGAGCTTGCTCTCCCTGTCTTTGAGTACTGTTTTCACTGTCCCGATGACCTCTTTGCTAACGTTCTCTTCAGAGCTGCAGTGAAACCAGGAACCATGTGGAGAAGGCACCCACACTGAAAATGCCTGGAAGGAACGTTGGGGCTTCTTCTCAGTGTCTCTGACATAGGGTTTCACTGTCCCGGGAAAGTCTCTGCTAACACCCTGCAGAGCGCTGTGCCCAATATACAGAAACGTCTTGCGGTATCTCCTACAGGGAAAGTGCCAGGAGGAACTGTCGAGCTTGTTCTCAGTGTCTCTGAGAATTGATCTGATTATCCCTGTGACCTCTTTGCTAAGACTCTCCAGAGAGCCGTCCTCAAAACAAACACACATCTTGACATATCTCCCACATTGATCGCAGTGTCTCCAGGAACGGCATTCAAGGAGCCAGGAACTTTTCTGCCTACACTGTCCATTGAGTTGTCCTCAAAACCAATATACATCCTGCTATATCTCCCACATGGAAAGTGCCAGGAGGGAAAAGTGAGGATTATGCTTAGACTTTCTCGGAACTGCTTCAAATCAACTAGATATCTTTGTGCTGTAAATCTCCCAACAGCCAAACGCAAAAGCAGCAAACATCTCGCTGTATGTCCCACATCGAAAGTGCCAAGAGAGTAATGTAGAGCTTGCTCTCCCTGTCTTTGAGTACTGTTTTCACTGTCCCGGTTACCTCTTTGCTAACATTCTCTTCAGAGCTGCAGTGAAACCAGGAACCATGTGGAGAAGGCACCCACACTGAAAATGCCTGGAAGGAACGTTGGGGCTTCTTCTCAGTGTCTCTGACATAGGGTTTCACTGTCCCGGGAAAGTCTCTGCTAACACCCTGCAGAGCGCTGTGCCCAATATACAGAAACGTCTTGCGGTATCTCCTACAGGGAAAGTGCCAGGAGGAACTGTCGAGCTTGTTCTCAGTGTCTCTGAGAATTGCTCTGATTATCCCTGTGACCTCTTTGCTAAGACTCTCCAGAGAGCCGTCCTCAAAACAAACACACATCTTGACATATCTCCCACATTGATCGCAGGGTCTCCAGAAACGGCATTCAATGAGCCGGGAACTTTTCTGCCTACACTGTCCATTGAGTTGTCCTCAAAACCAATATACATCCTGCTATATCTCCCACATGGAAAGTGCCAGGTAGGAAATGTAGAGCTTGTTCTCCCTGTCTTTGAGTACTGCTTTCTACTCTCCTGGTTACCTCTTTGCTAACGTTCTCTCGAGAGAGTTGTGCTCCAAACCAAAGCACAGCTTGACATATCTCCAACATGGAAAGTGCTATTAGGCAATTGTAGGATTTGATTGCAGTGTCTCTCCAGGAACGGCATTCAGTGAGCCAGGAACTTTTCTGCCTACACTGTCCACTGAGTTGTACTCAAAACCGATATATATCCTGCTATATCTACTACATGGAAAGTGCCAAGAGAATAATGTAGAGCTTGCTCTCCCTGTCTTTGAGTACTGTTTTCACTGTCCCGATGACCTCTTTGCTAACGTTCTCTTCAGAGCTGCAGTGAAACCAGGAACCATGTGGAGAAGGCACCCACACTGAAAATGCCTGGAAGGAACGTTGGGGCTTCTTCTCAGTGTCTCTGACATAGGGTTTCACTGTCCCGGGAAAGTCTCTGCTAACACCCTGCAGAGCGCTGTGCCCAATATACAGAAACGTCTTGCGGTATCTCCTACAGGGAAAGTGCCAGGAGGAACTGTCGAGCTTGTTCTCAGTGTCTCTGAGAATTGATCTGATTATCCCTGTGACCTCTTTGCTAAGACTCTCCAGAGAGCCGTCCTCAAAACAAACACACATCTTGACATATCTCCCACATTGATCGCAGTGTCTCCAGGAACGGCATTCAAGGAGCCAGGAACTTTTCTGCCTACACTGTCCATTGAGTTGTCCTCAAAACCAATATACATCCTGCTATATCTCCCACATGGAAAGTGCCAGGAGGGAAAAGTGAGGATTATGCTTAGACTTTCTCGGAACTGCTTCAAATCAACTAGATATCTTTGTGCTGTAAATCTCCCAACAGCCAAACGCAAAAGCAGCAAACATCTCGCTGTATGTCCCACATCGAAAGTGCCAAGAGAGTAATGTAGAGCTTGCTCTCCCTGTCTTTGAGTACTGTTTTCACTGTCCCGGTTACCTCTTTGCTAACATTCTCTTCAGAGCTGCAGTGAAACCAGGAACCATGTGGAGAAGGCACCCACACTGAAAATGCCTGGAAGGAACGTTGGGGCTTCTTCTCAGTGTCTCTGACATAGGGTTTCACTGTCCCGGGAAAGTCTCTGCTAACACCCTGCAGAGCGCTGTGCCCAATATACAGAAACGTCTTGCGGTATCTCCTACAGGGAAAGTGCCAGGAGGAACTGTCGAGCTTGTTCTCAGTGTCTCTGAGAATTGCTCTGATTATCCCTGTGACCTCTTTGCTAAGACTCTCCAGAGAGCCGTCCTCAAAACCAACACACATCTTGACATATCTCCCACATTGATCGCAGTGTCTCCAGGAACGGCATTCAAGGAGCCAGGAACTTTTCTGCCTACACTGTCCATTGAGTTGTCCTCAAAACCAATATACATCCTGCTATATCTCCCACATGGAAAGTGCCAGGTAGGAAATGTAGAGCTTGTTCTCCCTGTCTTTGAGTACTGCTTTCTACTCTCCTGGTTACCTCTTTGCTAACGTTCTCTCGAGAGAGTTGTGCTCCAAACCAAAGCACAGCTTGACATATCTCCCACATGGAAAGTGCTATTAGGCAATTGTAGGATTTGATTGCAGTGTCTCTCCAGGAACGGCATTCAGTGAGCCAGGAACTTTTCTGCCCACACTGTCCACTGAGTTGTCCTCAAAACCGATATATATCCTGCTATATCTACTCCATGGAAAGTGCCAAGAGAATAATGTAGAGCTTGCTCTCCCTGTCTTTGAGTACTGTTTTCACTGTCCCGATGACCTCTTTGCTAACGTTCTCTTCAGAGCTGCAGTGAAACCAGGAACCATGTGGAGAAGGCACCCACACTGAAAATGCCTGGAAGGAACGTTGGGGCTTCTTCTCAGTGTCTCTGACATAGGGTTTCACTGTCCCGGGAAAGTCTCTGCTAACACCCTGCAGAGCGCTGTGCCCAATATACAGAAACGTCTTGCGGTATCTCCTACAGGGAAAGTGCCAGGAGGAACTGTCGAGCTTGTTCTCAGTGTCTCTGAGAATTGATCTGATTATCTGTGTGACCTCTTTGCTAAGACTCTCCAGAGAGCCGTCCTCAAAACAAACACACATCTTGACATATCTCCCACATTGATCGCAGTGTCTCCAGGAACGGCATTCAAGGAGCCAGGAACTTTTCTGCCTACACTGTCCATTGAGTTGTCCTCAAAACCAATATACATCCTGCTATATCTCCCACATGGAAAGTGCCAGGTAGGAAATGTAGAGCTTGTTCTCCCTGTCTTTGAGTACTGCTTTCTACTCTCCTGGTTACCTCTTTGCTAACGTTCTCTCGAGAGAGTTGTGCTCCAAACCAAAGCACAGCTTGACATATCTCCCACATGGAAAGTGCTATTAGGCAATTGTAGGATTTGATTGCAGTGTCTCTCCAGGAACGGCATTCAGTGAGCCAGGAACTTTTCTGCCTACACTGTCCACTGAGTTGTCCTCAAAACCGATATATATCCTGCTATATCTACTCCATGGAAAGTGCCAAGAGAATAATGTAGAGCTTGCTCTCCCTGTCTTTGAGTACTGTTTTCACTGTCCCGATGACCTCTTTGCTAACGTTCTCTTCAGAGCTGCAGTGAAACCAGGAACCATGTGGAGAAGGCACCCACACTGAAAATGCCTGGAAGGAACGTTGGGGCTTCTTCTCAGTGTCTCTGACATAGGGTTTCACTGTCCCGGGAAAGTCTCTGCTAACACCCTGCAGAGCGCTGTGCCCAATATACAGAAACGTCTTGCGGTATCTCCTACAGGGAAAGTGCCAGGAGGAACTGTCGAGCTTGTTCTCAGTGTCTCTGAGAATTGCTCTGATTATCCCTGTGACCTCTTTGCTAAGACTCTCCAGAGAGCCGTCCTCAAAACCAACACACATCTTGACATATCTCCCACATTGATCGCAGTGTCTCCAGGAACGGCATTCAAGGAGCCAGGAACTTTTCTGCCTACACTGTCCATTGAGTTGTCCTCAAAACCAATATACATCCTGCTATATCTCCCACATGGAAAGTGCCAGGTAGGAAATGTAGAGCTTGTTCTCCCTGTCTTTGAGTACTGCTTTCTACTCTCCTGGTTACCTCTTTGCTAACGTTCTCTCGAGAGAGTTGTGCTCCAAACCAAAGCACAGCTTGACATATCTCCCACATGGAAAGTGCTATTAGGCAATTGTAGGATTTGATTGCAGTGTCTCTCCAGGAACGGCATTCAGTGAGCCAGGAACTTTTCTGCCCACACTGTCCACTGAGTTGTCCTCAAAACCGATATATATCCTGCTATATCTACTACATGGAAAGTGCCAAGAGAATAATGTAGAGCTTGCTCTCCCTGTCTTTGAGTACTGTTTTCACTGTCCCGATGACCTCTTTGCTAACGTTCTCTTCAGAGCTGCAGTGAAACCAGGAACCATGTGGAGAAGGCACCCACACTGAAAATGCCTGGAAGGAACGTTGGGGCTTCTTCTCAGTGTCTCTGACATAGGGTTTCACTGTCCCGGGAAAGTCTCTGCTAACACCCTGCAGAGCGCTGTGCCCAATATACAGAAACGTCTTGCGGTATCTCCTACAGGGAAAGTGCCAGGAGGAACTGTCGAGCTTGTTCTCAGTGTCTCTGAGAATTGCTCTGATTATCTGTGTGACCTCTTTGCTAAGACTCTCCAGAGAGCCGTCCTCAAAACCAACACACATCTTGACATATCTCCCACATTGATCGCAGTGTCTCCAGGAACGGCATTCAAGGAGCCAGGAACTTTTCTGCCTACACTGTCCATTGAGTTGTCCTCAAAACCAATCTACATCCTGCTATATCTCCCACATGGAAAGTGCCAGGAGGGAAAAGTGAGGATTATGCTTAGACTTTCTCGGAACTGCTTCAAATCAACTAGATATCTTTGTGCTGTAAATCTCCCAACAGCCAAACGCAAAAGCAGCAAACATCTCGCTGTGTGTCCCACATCGAAAGTGCCAAGAGAGTAATGTAGAGCTTGCTCTCCCTGTCTTTGAGTACTGTTTTCACTGTCCCGGTTACCTCTTTGCTAACATTCTCTTCAGAGCTGCAGTGAAACCAGGAACCATGTGGAGAAGGCACCCACACTGAAAATGCCTGGAAGGAACGTTGGGGCTTCTTCTCAGTGTCTCTGACATAGGGTTTCACTGTCCCGGGAAAGTCTCTGCTAACACCCTGCAGAGCGCTGTGCCCAATATACAGAAACGTCTTGCGGTATCTCCTACAGGGAAAGTGCCAGGAGGAACTGTCGAGCTTGTTCTCAGTGTCTCTGAGAATTGATCTGATTATCCCTGTGACCTCTTTGCTAAGACTCTCCAGAGAGCCGTCCTCAAAACCAACACACATCTTGATATATCTCCCACATTGATCACAGGGTCTCCAGAAACGGCATTCAATGAGCCGGGAACTTTTCTCCCTACACTGTCCATTGAGTTGTCCTCAAAACCAGTATACATCCTGCTATATCTCCCACATGGAAAGTGCCAGGTAGGAAATGTAGAGCTTGTTCTCCCTGTCTTTGAGTACTGCTTTCTACTCTCCTGGTTACCTCTTTGCTAACGTTCTCTCGAGAGAGTTGTGCTCCAAACCAAAGCACAGCTTGACATATCTCCCACATGGAAAGTGCTATTAGGCAATTGTAGGATTTGATGGCAGTGTCTCTCCAGGAACGGCATTGAGTGAGCCAGGAACTTTTCTGCCTACACTGTCCACTGAGTTGTCCTCAAAACCGATATATATCCTGCTATATCTACTCCATGGAAAGTGCCAAGAGAATAATGTAGAGCTTGCTCTCCCTGTCTTTGAGTACTGTTTTCACTGTCCCGATGACCTCTTTGCTAACGTTCTCTTCAGAGCTGCAGTGAAACCAGGAACCATGTGGAGAAGGCACCCACACTGAAAATGCCTGGAAGGAACGTTGGGGCTTCTTCTCAGTGTCTCTGACATAGGGTTTCACTGTCCCGGGAAAGTCTCTGCTAACACCCTGCAGAGCGCTGTGCCCAATATACAGAAACGTCTTGCGGTATCTCCTACAGGGAAAGTGCCAGGAGGAACTGTCGAGCTTGTTCTCAGTGTCTCTGAGAATTGATCTGATTATCTGTGTGACCTCTTTGCTAAGACTCTCCAGAGAGCCGTCCTCAAAACAAACACACATCTTGACATATCTCCCACATTGATCGCAGTGTCTCCAGGAACGGCATTCAAGGAGCCAGGAACTTTTCTGCCTACACTGTCCATTGAGTTGTCCTCAAAACCAATATACATCCTGCTATATCTCCCACATGGAAAGTGCCAGGTAGGAAATGTAGAGCTTGTTCTCCCTGTCTTTGAGTACTGCTTTCTACTCTCCTGGTTACCTCTTTGCTAACGTTCTCTCGAGAGAGTTGTGCTCCAAACCAAAGCACAGCTTGACATATCTCCCACATGGAAAGTGCTATTAGGCAATTGTAGGATTTGATTGCAGTGTCTCTCCAGGAACGGCATTCAGTGAGCCAGGAACTTTTCTGCCCACACTGTCCACTGAGTTGTCCTCAAAACCGATATATATCCTGCTATATCTACTCCATGGAAAGTGCCAAGAGAATAATGTAGAGCTTGCTCTCCCTGTCTTTGAGTACTGTTTTCACTGTCCCGATGACCTCTTTGCTAACGTTCTCTTCAGAGCTGCAGTGAAACCAGGAACCATGTGGAGAAGGCACCCACACTGAAAATGCCTGGAAGGAACGTTGGGGCTTCTTCTCAGTGTCTCTGACATAGGGTTTCACTGTCCCGGGAAAGTCTCTGCTAACACCCTGCAGAGCGCTGTGCCCAATATACAGAAACGTCTTGCGGTATCTCCTACAGGGAAAGTGCCAGGAGGAACTGTCGAGCTTGTTCTCAGTGTCTCTGAGAATTGATCTGATTATCTGTGTGACCTCTTTGCTAAGACTCTCCAGAGAGCCGTCCTCAAAACAAACACACATCTTGACATATCTCCCACATTGATCGCAGTGTCTCCAGGAACGGCATTCAAGGAGCCAGGAACTTTTCTGCCTACACTGTCCATTGAGTTGTCCTCAAAACCAATATACATCCTGCTATATCTCCCACATGGAAAGTGCCAGGTAGGAAATGTAGAGCTTGTTCTCCCTGTCTTTGAGTACTGCTTTCTACTCTCCTGGTTACCTCTTTGCTAACGTTCTCTCGAGAGAGTTGTGCTCCAAACCAAAGCACAGCTTGACATATCTCCCACATGGAAAGTGCTATTAGGCAATTGTAGGATTTGATTGCAGTGTCTCTCCAGGAACGGCATTCAGTGAGCCAGGAACTTTTCTGCCTACACTGTCCACTGAGTTGTCCTCAAAACCGATATATATCCTGCTATATCTACTCCATGGAAAGTGCCAAGAGAATAATGTAGAGCTTGCTCTCCCTGTCTTTGAGTACTGTTTTCACTGTCCCGATGACCTCTTTGCTAACGTTCTCTTCAGAGCTGCAGTGAAACCAGGAACCATGTGGAGAAGGCACCCACACTGAAAATGCCTGGAAGGAACGTTGGGGCTTCTTCTCAGCGTCTCTGACATAGGGTTTCACTGTCCCGGGAAAGTCTCTGCTAACACCCTGCAGAGCGCTGTGCCCAATATACAGAAACGTCTTGCGGTATCTCCTACAGGGAAAGTGCCAGGAGGAACTGTCGAGCTTGTTCTCAGTGTCTCTGAGAATTGCTCTGATTATCCCTGTGACCTCTTTGCTAAGACTCTCCAGAGAGCCGTCCTCAAAACCAACACACATCTTGACATATCTCCCACATTGATCGCAGTGTCTCCAGGAACGGCATTCAAGGAGCCAGGAACTTTTCTGCCTACACTGTCCATTGAGTTGTCCTCAAAACCAATATACATCCTGCTATATCTCCCACATGGAAAGTGCCAGGTAGGAAATGTAGAGCTTGTTCTCCCTGTCTTTGAGTACTGCTTTCTACTCTCCTGGTTACCTCTTTGCTAACGTTCTCTCGAGAGAGTTGTGCTCCAAACCAAAGCACAGCTTGACATATCTCCCACATGGAAAGTGCTATTAGGCAATTGTAGGATTTGATTGCAGTGTCTCTCCAGGAACGGCATTCAGTGAGCCAGGAACTTTTCTGCCCACACTGTCCACTGAGTTGTCCTCAAAACCGATATATATCCTGCTATATCTACTACATGGAAAGTGCCAAGAGAATAATGTAGAGCTTGCTCTCCCTGTCTTTGAGTACTGTTTTCACTGTCCCGATGACCTCTTTGCTAACGTTCTCTTCAGAGCTGCAGTGAAACCAGGAACCATGTGGAGAAGGCACCCACACTGAAAATGCCTGGAAGGAACGTTGGGGCTTCTTCTCAGTGTCTCTGACATAGGGTTTCACTGTCCCGGGAAAGTCTCTGCTAACACCCTGCAGAGCGCTGTGCCCAATATACAGAAACGTCTTGCGGTATCTCCTACAGGGAAAGTGCCAGGAGGAACTGTCGAGCTTGTTCTCAGTGTCTCTGAGAATTGCTCTGATTATCTGTGTGACCTCTTTGCTAAGACTCTCCAGAGAGCCGTCCTCAAAACCAACACACATCTTGACATATCTCCCACATTGATCGCAGTGTCTCCAGGAACGGCATTCAAGGAGCCAGGAACTTTTCTGCCTACACTGTCCATTGAGTTGTCCTCAAAACCAATATACATCCTGCTATATCTCCCACATGGAAAGTGCCAGGAGGGAAAAGTGAGGATTATGCTTAGACTTTCTCGGAACTGCTTCAAATCAACTAGATATCTTTGTGCTGTAAATCTCCCAACAGCCAAACGCAAAAGCAGCAAACATCTCGCTGTGTGTCCCACATCGAAAGTGCCAAGAGAGTAATGTAGAGCTTGCTCTCCCTGTCTTTGAGTACTGTTTTCACTGTCCCGGTTACCTCTTTGCTAACATTCTCTTCAGAGCTGCAGTGAAACCAGGAACCATGTGGAGAAGGCACCCACACTGAAAATGCCTGGAAGGAACGTTGGGGCTTCTTCTCAGTGTCTCTGACATAGGGTTTCACTGTCCCGGGAAAGTCTCTGCTAACACCCTGCAGAGCGCTGTGCCCAATATACAGAAACGTCTTGCGGTATCTCCTACAGGGAAAGTGCCAGGAGGAACTGTCGAGCTTGTTCTCAGTGTCTCTGAGAATTGATCTGATTATCCCTGTGACCTCTTTGCTAAGACTCTCCAGAGAGCCGTCCTCAAAACCAACACACATCTTGATATATCTCCCACATTGATCACAGGGTCTCCAGAAACGGCATTCAATGAGCCGGGAACTTTTCTCCCTACACTGTCCATTGAGTTGTCCTCAAAACCAGTATACATCCTGCTATATCTCCCACATGGAAAGTGCCAGGTAGGAAATGTAGAGCTTGTTCTCCCTGTCTTTGAGTACTGCTTTCTACTCTCCTGGTTACCTCTTTGCTAACGTTCTCTCGAGAGAGTTGTGCTCCAAACCAAAGCACAGCTTGACATATCTCCCACATGGAAAGTGCTATTAGGCAATTGTAGGATTTGATGGCAGTGTCTCTCCAGGAACGGCATTGAGTGAGCCAGGAACTTTTCTGCCTACACTGTCCACTGAGTTGTCCTCAAAACCGATATATATCCTGCTATATCTACTCCATGGAAAGTGCCAAGAGAATAATGTAGAGCTTGCTCTCCCTGTCTTTGAGTACTGTTTTCACTGTCCCGGTTACCTCTTTGCTAACATTCTCTTCAGAGCTGCAGTGAAACCAGGAACCATGTGGAGAAGGCACCCACACTGAAAATGCCTGGAAGGAACGTTGGGGCTTCTTCTCAGTGTCTCTGACATAGGGTTTCACTGTCCCGGGAAAGTCTCTGCTAACACCCTGCAGAGCGCTGTGCCCAATATACAGAAACGTCTTGCGGTATCTCCTACAGGGAAAGTGCCAGGAGGAACTGTCGAGCTTGTTCTCAGTGTCTCTGAGAATTGCTCTGATTATCCCTGTGACCTCTTTGCTAAGACTCTCCAGAGAGCCGTCCTCAAAACAAACACACATCTTGACATATCTCCCACATTGATCGCAGGGTCTCCAGAAACGGCATTCAATGAGCCGGGAACTTTTCTGCCTACACTGTCCATTGAGTTGTCCTCAAAACCAATATACATCCTGCTATATCTCCCACATGGAAAGTGCCAGGTAGGAAATGTAGAGCTTGTTCTCCCTGTCTTTGAGTACTGCTTTCTACTCTCCTGGTTACCTCTTTGCTAACGTTCTCTCGAGAGAGTTGTGCTCCAAACCAAAGCACAGCTTGACATATCTCCAACATGGAAAGTGCTATTAGGCAATTGTAGGATTTGATTGCAGTGTCTCTCCAGGAACGGCATTCAGTGAGCCAGGAACTTTTCTGCCTACACTGTCCACTGAGTTGTACTCAAAACCGATATATATCCTGCTATATCTACTACATGGAAAGTGCCAAGAGAATAATGTAGAGCTTGCTCTCCCTGTCTTTGAGTACTGTTTTCACTGTCCCGATGACCTCTTTGCTAACGTTCTCTTCAGAGCTGCAGTGAAACCAGGAACCATGTGGAGAAGGCACCCACACTGAAAATGCCTGGAAGGAACGTTGGGGCTTCTTCTCAGTGTCTCTGACATAGGGTTTCACTGTCCCGGGAAAGTCTCTGCTAACACCCTGCAGAGCGCTGTGCCCAATATACAGAAACGTCTTGCGGTATCTCCTACAGGGAAAGTGCCAGGAGGAACTGTCGAGCTTGTTCTCAGTGTCTCTGAGAATTGATCTGATTATCCCTGTGACCTCTTTGCTAAGACTCTCCAGAGAGCCGTCCTCAAAACAAACACACATCTTGACATATCTCCCACATTGATCGCAGTGTCTCCAGGAACGGCATTCAAGGAGCCAGGAACTTTTCTGCCTACACTGTCCATTGAGTTGTCCTCAAAACCAATATACATCCTGCTATATCTCCCACATGGAAAGTGCCAGGAGGGAAAAGTGAGGATTATGCTTAGACTTTCTCGGAACTGCTTCAAATCAACTAGATATCTTTGTGCTGTAAATCTCCCAACAGCCAAACGCAAAAGCAGCAAACATCTCGCTGTATGTCCCACATCGAAAGTGCCAAGAGAGTAATGTAGAGCTTGCTCTCCCTGTCTTTGAGTACTGTTTTCACTGTCCCGGTTACCTCTTTGCTAACATTCTCTTCAGAGCTGCAGTGAAACCAGGAACCATGTGGAGAAGGCACCCACACTGAAAATGCCTGGAAGGAACGTTGGGGCTTCTTCTCAGTGTCTCTGACATAGGGTTTCACTGTCCCGGGAAAGTCTCTGCTAACACCCTGCAGAGCGCTGTGCCCAATATACAGAAACGTCTTGCGGTATCTCCTACAGGGAAAGTGCCAGGAGGAACTGTCGAGCTTGTTCTCAGTGTCTCTGAGAATTGCTCTGATTATCTGTGTGACCTCTTTGCTAAGACTCTCCAGAGAGCCGTCCTCAAAACAAACACACATCTTGACATATCTCCCACATTGATCGCAGGGTCTCCAGAAACGGCATTCAATGAGCCAGGAACTTTTCTGCCTACACTGTCCATTGAGTTGTCCTCAAAACCAATATACATCCTGCTATATCTCCCACATGGAAAGTGCCAGGTAGGAAATGTAGAGCTTGTTCTCCCTGTCTTTGAGTACTGCTTTCTACTCTCCTGGTTACCTCTTTGCTAACGTTCTCTCGAGAGAGTTGTGCTCCAAACCAAAGCACAGCTTGACATATCTCCAACATGGAAAGTGCTATTAGGCAATTGTAGGATTTGATTGCAGTGTCTCTCCAGGAACGGCATTCAGTGAGCCAGGAACTTTTCTGCCTACACTGTCCACTGAGTTGTACTCAAAACCGATATATATCCTGCTATATCTACTCCATGGAAAGTGCCAAGAGAATAATGTAGAGCTTGCTCTCCCTGTCTTTGAGTACTGTTTTCACTGTCCCGATGACCTCTTTGCTAACGTTCTCTTCAGAGCTGCAGTGAAACCAGGAACCATGTGGAGAAGGCACCCACACTGAAAATGCCTGGAAGGAACGTTGGGGCTTCTTCTCAGTGTCTCTGACATAGGGTTTCACTGTCCCGGGAAAGTCTCTGCTAACACCCTGCAGAGCGCTGTGCCCAATATACAGAAACGTCTTGCGGTATCTCCTACAGGGAAAGTGCCAGGAGGAACTGTCGAGCTTGTTCTCAGTGTCTCTGAGAATTGATCTGATTATCTGTGTGACCTCTTTGCTAAGACTCTCCAGAGAGCCGTCCTCAAAACAAAGACACATCTTGACATATCTCCCACATTGATCGCAGTGTCTCCAGGAACGGCATTCAAGGAGCCAGGAACTTTTCTGCCTACACTGTCCATTGAGTTGTCCTCAAAACCAATATACATCCTGCTATATCTCCCACATGGAAAGTGCCAGGTAGGAAATGTAGAGCTTGTTCTCCCTGTCTTTGAGTACTGCTTTCTACTCTCCTGGTTACCTCTTTGCTAACGTTCTCTCGAGAGAGTTGTGCTCCAAACCAAAGCACAGCTTGACATATCTCCCACATGGAAAGTGCTATTAGGCAATTGTAGGATTTGATTGCAGTGTCTCTCCAGGAACGGCATTCAGTGAGCCAGGAACTTTTCTGCCCACACTGTCCACTGAGTTGTCCTCAAAACCGATATATATCCTGCTATATCTACTCCATGGAAAGTGCCAAGAGAATAATGTAGAGCTTGCTCTCCCTGTCTTTGAGTACTGTTTTCACTGTCCCGATGACCTCTTTGCTAACGTTCTCTTCAGAGCTGCAGTGAAACCAGGAACCATGTGGAGAAGGCACCCACACTGAAAATGCCTGGAAGGAACGTTGGGGCTTCTTCTCAGTGTCTCTGACATAGGGTTTCACTGTCCCGGGAAAGTCTCTGCTAACACCCTGCAGAGCGCTGTGCCCAATATACAGAAACGTCTTGCGGTATCTCCTACAGGGAAAGTGCCAGGAGGAACTGTCGAGCTTGTTCTCAGTGTCTCTGAGAATTGATCTGATTATCTGTGTGACCTCTTTGCTAAGACTCTCCAGAGAGCCGTCCTCAAAACAAACACACATCTTGACATATCTCCCACATTGATCGCAGTGTCTCCAGGAACGGCATTCAAGGAGCCAGGAACTTTTCTGCCTACACTGTCCATTGAGTTGTCCTCAAAACCAATATACATCCTGCTATATCTCCCACATGGAAAGTGCCAGGTAGGAAATGTAGAGCTTGTTCTCCCTGTCTTTGAGTACTGCTTTCTACTCTCCTGGTTACCTCTTTGCTAACGTTCTCTCGAGAGTGTTGTGCTCCAAACCAAAGCACAGCTTGACATATCTCCCACATGGAAAGTGCTATTAGGCAATTGTAGGATTTGATTGCAGTGTCTCTCCAGGAACGGCATTCAGTGAGCCAGGAACTTTTCTGCCTACACTGTCCACTGAGTTGTCCTCAAAACCGATATATATCCTGCTATATCTACTCCATGGAAAGTGCCAAGAGAATAATGTAGAGCTTGCTCTCCCTGTCTTTGAGTACTGTTTTCACTGTCCCGATGACCTCTTTGCTAACGTTCTCTTCAGAGCTGCAGTGAAACCAGGAACCATGTGGAGAAGGCACCCACACTGAAAATGCCTGGAAGGAACGTTGGGGCTTCTTCTCAGCGTCTCTGACATAGGGTTTCACTGTCCCGGGAAAGTCTCTGCTAACACCCTGCAGAGCGCTGTGCCCAATATACAGAAACGTCTTGCGGTATCTCCTACAGGGAAAGTGCCAGGAGGAACTGTCGAGCTTGTTCTCAGTGTCTCTGAGAATTGCTCTGATTATCCCTGTGACCTCTTTGCTAAGACTCTCCAGAGAGCCGTCCTCAAAACCAACACACATCTTGACATATCTCCCACATTGATCGCAGTGTCTCCAGGAACGGCATTCAAGGAGCCAGGAACTTTTCTGCCTACACTGTCCATTGAGTTGTCCTCAAAACCAATATACATCCTGCTATATCTCCCACATGGAAAGTGCCAGGTAGGAAATGTAGAGCTTGTTCTCCCTGTCTTTGAGTACTGCTTTCTACTCTCCTGGTTACCTCTTTGCTAACGTTCTCTCGAGAGAGTTGTGCTCCAAACCAAAGCACAGCTTGACATATCTCCCACATGGAAAGTGCTATTAGGCAATTGTAGGATTTGATTGCAGTGTCTCTCCAGGAACGGCATTCAGTGAGCCAGGAACTTTTCTGCCCACACTGTCCACTGAGTTGTCCTCAAAACCGATATATATCCTGCTATATCTACTACATGGAAAGTGCCAAGAGAATAATGTAGAGCTTGCTCTCCCTGTCTTTGAGTACTGTTTTCACTGTCCCGATGACCTCTTTGCTAACGTTCTCTTCAGAGCTGCAGTGAAACCAGGAACCATGTGGAGAAGGCACCCACACTGAAAATGCCTGGAAGGAACGTTGGGGCTTCTTCTCAGTGTCTCTGACATAGGGTTTCACTGTCCCGGGAAAGTCTCTGCTAACACCCTGCAGAGCGCTGTGCCCAATATACAGAAACGTCTTGCGGTATCTCCTACAGGGAAAGTGCCAGGAGGAACTGTCGAGCTTGTTCTCAGTGTCTCTGAGAATTGCTCTGATTATCTGTGTGACCTCTTTGCTAAGACTCTCCAGAGAGCCGTCCTCAAAACCAACACACATCTTGACATATCTCCCACATTGATCGCAGTGTCTCCAGGAACGGCATTCAAGGAGCCAGGAACTTTTCTGCCTACACTGTCCATTGAGTTGTCCTCAAAACCAATATACATCCTGCTATATCTCCCACATGGAAAGTGCCAGGAGGGAAAAGTGAGGATTATGCTTAGACTTTCTCGGAACTGCTTCAAATCAACTAGATATCTTTGTGCTGTAAATCTCCCAACAGCCAAACGCAAAAGCAGCAAACATCTCGCTGTGTGTCCCACATCGAAAGTGCCAAGAGAGTAATGTAGAGCTTGCTCTCCCTGTCTTTGAGTACTGTTTTCACTGTCCCGGTTACCTCTTTGCTAACATTCTCTTCAGAGCTGCAGTGAAACCAGGAACCATGTGGAGAAGGCACCCACACTGAAAATGCCTGGAAGGAACGTTGGGGCTTCTTCTCAGTGTCTCTGACATAGGGTTTCACTGTCCCGGGAAAGTCTCTGCTAACACCCTGCAGAGCGCTGTGCCCAATATACAGAAACGTCTTGCGGTATCTCCTACAGGGAAAGTGCCAGGAGGAACTGTCGAGCTTGTTCTCAGTGTCTCTGAGAATTGATCTGATTATCCCTGTGACCTCTTTGCTAAGACTCTCCAGAGAGCCGTCCTCAAAACCAACACACATCTTGATATATCTCCCACATTGATCACAGGGTCTCCAGAAACGGCATTCAATGAGCCGGGAACTTTTCTCCCTACACTGTCCATTGAGTTGTCCTCAAAACCAGTATACATCCTGCTATATCTCCCACATGGAAAGTGCCAGGTAGGAAATGTAGAGCTTGTTCTCCCTGTCTTTGAGTACTGCTTTCTACTCTCCTGGTTACCTCTTTGCTAACGTTCTCTCGAGAGAGTTGTGCTCCAAACCAAAGCACAGCTTGACATATCTCCCACATGGAAAGTGCTATTAGGCAATTGTAGGATTTGATGGCAGTGTCTCTCCAGGAACGGCATTGAGTGAGCCAGGAACTTTTCTGCCTACACTGTCCACTGAGTTGTCCTCAAAACCGATATATATCCTGCTATATCTACTCCATGGAAAGTGCCAAGAGAATAATGTAGAGCTTGCTCTCCCTGTCTTTGAGTACTGTTTTCACTGTCCCGGTTACCTCTTTGCTAACATTCTCTTCAGAGCTGCAGTGAAACCAGGAACCATGTGGAGAAGGCACCCACACTGAAAATGCCTGGAAGGAACGTTGGGGCTTCTTCTCAGTGTCTCTGACATAGGGTTTCACTGTCCCGGGAAAGTCTCTGCTAACACCCTGCAGAGCGCTGTGCCCAATATACAGAAACGTCTTGCGGTATCTCCTACAGGGAAAGTGCCAGGAGGAACTGTCGAGCTTGTTCTCAGTGTCTCTGAGAATTGCTCTGATTATCTGTGTGACCTCTTTGCTAAGACTCTCCAGAGAGCCGTCCTCAAAACAAACACACATCTTGACATATCTCCCACATTGATCGCAGTGTCTCCAGGAACGGCATTCAAGGAGCCAGGAACTTTTCTGCCTACACTGTCCATTGAGTTGTCCTCAAAACCAATATACATCCTGCTATATCTCCCACATGGAAAGTGCCAGGTAGGAAATGTAGAGCTTGTTCTCCCTGTCTTTGAGTACTGCTTTCTACTCTCCTGGTTACCTCTTTGCTAACGTTCTCTCGAGAGAGTTGTGCTCCAAACCAAAGCACAGCTTGACATATCTCCCACATGGAAAGTGCTATTAGGCAATTGTAGGATTTGATTGCAGTGTCTCTCCAGGAACGGCATTCAGTGAGCCAGGAACTTTTCTGCCTACACTGTCCACTGAGTTGTCCTCAAAACCGATATATATCCTGCTATATCTACTCCATGGAAAGTGCCAAGAGAATAATGTAGAGCTTGCTCTCCCTGTCTTTGAGTACTGTTTTCACTGTCCCGATGACCTCTTTGCTAACGTTCTCTTCAGAGCTGCAGTGAAACCAGGAACCATGTGGAGAAGGCACCCACACTGAAAATGCCTGGAAGGAACGTTGGGGCTTCTTCTCAGCGTCTCTGACATAGGGTTTCACTGTCCCGGGAAAGTCTCTGCTAACACCCTGCAGAGCGCTGTGCCCAATATACAGAAACGTCTTGCGGTATCTCCTACAGGGAAAGTGCCAGGAGGAACTGTCGAGCTTGTTCTCAGTGTCTCTGAGAATTGCTCTGATTATCCCTGTGACCTCTTTGCTAAGACTCTCCAGAGAGCCGTCCTCAAAACCAACACACATCTTGACATATCTCCCACATTGATCGCAGTGTCTCCAGGAACGGCATTCAAGGAGCCAGGAACTTTTCTGCCTACACTGTCCATTGAGTTGTCCTCAAAACCAATATACATCCTGCTATATCTCCCACATGGAAAGTGCCAGGTAGGAAATGTAGAGCTTGTTCTCCCTGTCTTTGAGTACTGCTTTCTACTCTCCTGGTTACCTCTTTGCTAACGTTCTCTCGAGAGAGTTGTGCTCCAAACCAAAGCACAGCTTGACATATCTCCCACATGGAAAGTGCTATTAGGCAATTGTAGGATTTGATTGCAGTGTCTCTCCAGGAACGGCATTCAGTGAGCCAGGAACTTTTCTGCCCACACTGTCCACTGAGTTGTCCTCAAAACCGATATATATCCTGCTATATCTACTACATGGAAAGTGCCAAGAGAATAATGTAGAGCTTGCTCTCCCTGTCTTTGAGTACTGTTTTCACTGTCCCGATGACCTCTTTGCTAACGTTCTCTTCAGAGCTGCAGTGAAACCAGGAACCATGTGGAGAAGGCACCCACACTGAAAATGCCTGGAAGGAACGTTGGGGCTTCTTCTCAGTGTCTCTGACATAGGGTTTCACTGTCCCGGGAAAGTCTCTGCTAACACCCTGCAGAGCGCTGTGCCCAATATACAGAAACGTCTTGCGGTATCTCCTACAGGGAAAGTGCCAGGAGGAACTGTCGAGCTTGTTCTCAGTGTCTCTGAGAATTGCTCTGATTATCTGTGTGACCTCTTTGCTAAGACTCTCCAGAGAGCCGTCCTCAAAACCAACACACATCTTGACATATCTCCCACATTGATCGCAGTGTCTCCAGGAACGGCATTCAAGGAGCCAGGAACTTTTCTGCCTACACTGTCCATTGAGTTGTCCTCAAAACCAATATACATCCTGCTATATCTCCCACATGGAAAGTGCCAGGAGGGAAAAGTGAGGATTATGCTTAGACTTTCTCGGAACTGCTTCAAATCAACTAGATATCTTTGTGCTGTAAATCTCCCAACAGCCAAACGCAAAAGCAGCAAACATCTCGCTGTGTGTCCCACATCGAAAGTGCCAAGAGAGTAATGTAGAGCTTGCTCTCCCTGTCTTTGAGTACTGTTTTCACTGTCCCGGTTACCTCTTTGCTAACATTCTCTTCAGAGCTGCAGTGAAACCAGGAACCATGTGGAGAAGGCACCCACACTGAAAATGCCTGGAAGGAACGTTGGGGCTTCTTCTCAGTGTCTCTGACATAGGGTTTCACTGTCCCGGGAAAGTCTCTGCTAACACCCTGCAGAGCGCTGTGCCCAATATACAGAAACGTCTTGCGGTATCTCCTACAGGGAAAGTGCCAGGAGGAACTGTCGAGCTTGTTCTCAGTGTCTCTGAGAATTGATCTGATTATCCCTGTGACCTCTTTGCTAAGACTCTCCAGAGAGCCGTCCTCAAAACCAACACACATCTTGATATATCTCCCACATTGATCACAGGGTCTCCAGAAACGGCATTCAATGAGCCGGGAACTTTTCTCCCTACACTGTCCATTGAGTTGTCCTCAAAACCAGTATACATCCTGCTATATCTCCCACATGGAAAGTGCCAGGTAGGAAATGTAGAGCTTGTTCTCCCTGTCTTTGAGTACTGCTTTCTACTCTCCTGGTTACCTCTTTGCTAACGTTCTCTCGAGAGAGTTGTGCTCCAAACCAAAGCACAGCTTGACATATCTCCCACATGGAAAGTGCTATTAGGCAATTGTAGGATTTGATGGCAGTGTCTCTCCAGGAACGGCATTGAGTGAGCCAGGAACTTTTCTGCCTACACTGTCCACTGAGTTGTCCTCAAAACCGATATATATCCTGCTATATCTACTCCATGGAAAGTGCCAAGAGAATAATGTAGAGCTTGCTCTCCCTGTCTTTGAGTACTGTTTTCACTGTCCCGATGACCTCTTTGCTAACGTTCTCTTCAGAGCTGCAGTGAAACCAGAAACCATGTGGAGAAGGCACCCACACTGAAAATGCCTGGAAGGAACGTTGGGGCTTCTTCTCAGTGTCTCTGACATAGGGTTTCACTGTCCCGGGAAAGTCTCTGCTAACACCCTGCAGAGCGCTGTGCCCAATATACAGAAACGTCTTGCGGTATCTCCTACAGGGAAAGTGCCAGGAGGAACTGTCGAGCTTGTTCTCAGTGTCTCTGAGAATTGATCTGATTATCTGTGTGACCTCTTTGCTAAGACTCTCCAGAGAGCCGTCCTCAAAACAAACACACATCTTGACATATCTCCCACATTGATCGCAGTGTCTCCAGGAACGGCATTCAAGGAGCCAGGAACTTTTCTGCCTACACTGTCCATTGAGTTGTCCTCAAAACCAATATACATCCTGCTATATCTCCCACATGGAAAGTGCCAGGTAGGAAATGTAGAGCTTGTTCTCCCTGTCTTTGAGTACTGCTTTCTACTCTCCTGGTTACCTCTTTGCTAACGTTCTCTCGAGAGAGTTGTGCTCCAAACCAAAGCACAGCTTGACATATCTCCCACATGGAAAGTGCTATTAGGCAATTGTAGGATTTGATTGCAGTGTCTCTCCAGGAACGGCATTCAGTGAGCCAGGAACTTTTCTGCCCACACTGTCCACTGAGTTGTCCTCAAAACCGATATATATCCTGCTATATCTACTCCATGGAAAGTGCCAAGAGAATAATGTAGAGCTTGCTCTCCCTGTCTTTGAGTACTGTTTTCACTGTCCCGATGACCTCTTTGCTAACGTTCTCTTCAGAGCTGCAGTGAAACCAGGAACCATGTGGAGAAGGCACCCACACTGAAAATGCCTGGAAGGAACGTTGGGGCTTCTTCTCAGCGTCTCTGACATAGGGTTTCACTGTCCCGGGAAAGTCTCTGCTAACACCCTGCAGAGCGCTGTGCCCAATATACAGAAACGTCTTGCGGTATCTCCTACAGGGAAAGTGCCAGGAGGAACTGTCGAGCTTGTTCTCAGTGTCTCTGAGAATTGCTCTGATTATCCCTGTGACCTCTTTGCTAAGACTCTCCAGAGAGCCGTCCTCAAAACCAACACACATCTTGACATATCTCCCACATTGATCGCAGTGTCTCCAGGAACGGCATTCAAGGAGCCAGGAACTTTTCTGCCTACACTGTCCATTGAGTTGTCCTCAAAACCAATATACATCCTGCTATATCTCCCACATGGAAAGTGCCAGGTAGGAAATGTAGAGCTTGTTCTCCCTGTCTTTGAGTACTGCTTTCTACTCTCCTGGTTACCTCTTTGCTAACGTTCTCTCGAGAGAGTTGTGCTCCAAACCAAAGCACAGCTTGACATATCTCCCACATGGAAAGTGCTATTAGGCAATTGTAGGATTTGATTGCAGTGTCTCTCCAGGAACGGCATTCAGTGAGCCAGGAACTTTTCTGCCCACACTGTCCACTGAGTTGTCCTCAAAACCGATATATATCCTGCTATATCTACTCCATGGAAAGTGCCAAGAGAATAATGTAGAGCTTGCTCTCCCTGTCTTTGAGTACTGTTTTCACTGTCCCGATGACCTCTTTGCTAACGTTCTCTTCAGAGCTGCAGTGAAACCAGGAACCATGTGGAGAAGGCACCCACACTGAAAATGCCTGGAAGGAACGTTGGGGCTTCTTCTCAGTGTCTCTGACATAGGGTTTCACTGTCCCGGGAAAGTCTCTGCTAACACCCTGCAGAGCGCTGTGCCCAATATACAGAAACGTCTTGCGGTATCTCCTACAGGGAAAGTGCCAGGAGGAACTGTCGAGCTTGTTCTCAGTGTCTCTGAGAATTGATCTGATTATCTGTGTGACCTCTTTGCTAAGACTCTCCAGAGAGCCGTCCTCAAAACAAACACACATCTTGACATATCTCCCACATTGATCGCAGTGTCTCCAGGAACGGCATTCAAGGAGCCAGGAACTTTTCTGCCTACACTGTCCATTGAGTTGTCCTCAAAACCAATATACATCCTGCTATATCTCCCACATGGAAAGTGCCAGGTAGGAAATGTAGAGCTTGTTCTCCCTGTCTTTGAGTACTGCTTTCTACTCTCCTGGTTACCTCTTTGCTAACGTTCTCTCGAGAGAGTTGTGCTCCAAACCAAAGCACAGCTTGACATATCTCCCACATGGAAAGTGCTATTAGGCAATTGTAGGATTTGATTGCAGTGTCTCTCCAGGAACAGCATTCAGTGAGCCAGGAACTTTTCTGCCTACACTGTCCACTGAGTTGTCCTCAAAACCGATATATATCCTGCTATATCTACTCCATGGAAAGTGCCAAGAGAATAATGTAGAGCTTGCTCTCCCTGTCTTTGAGTACTGTTTTCACTGTCCCGATGACCTCTTTGCTAACGTTCTCTTCAGAGCTGCAGTGAAACCAGGAACCATGTGGAGAAGGCACCCACACTGAAAATGCCTGGAAGGAACGTTGGGGCTTCTTCTCAGCGTCTCTGACATAGGGTTTCACTGTCCCGGGAAAGTCTCTGCTAACACCCTGCAGAGCGCTGTGCCCAATATACAGAAACGTCTTGCGGTATCTCCTACAGGGAAAGTGCCAGGAGGAACTGTCGAGCTTGTTCTCAGTGTCTCTGAGAATTGCTCTGATTATCCCTGTGACCTCTTTGCTAAGACTCTCCAGAGAGCCGTCCTCAAAACCAACACACATCTTGACATATCTCCCACATTGATCGCAGTGTCTCCAGGAACGGCATTCAAGGAGCCAGGAACTTTTCTGCCTACACTGTCCATTGAGTTGTCCTCAAAACCAATATACATCCTGCTATATCTCCCACATGGAAAGTGCCAGGTAGGAAATGTAGAGCTTGTTCTCCCTGTCTTTGAGTACTGCTTTCTACTCTCCTGGTTACCTCTTTGCTAACGTTCTCTCGAGAGAGTTGTGCTCCAAACCAAAGCACAGCTTGACATATCTCCCACATGGAAAGTGCTATTAGGCAATTGTAGGATTTGATTGCAGTGTCTCTCCAGGAACGGCATTCAGTGAGCCAGGAACTTTTCTGCCCACACTGTCCACTGAGTTGTCCTCAAAACCGATATATATCCTGCTATATCTACTACATGGAAAGTGCCAAGAGAATAATGTAGAGCTTGCTCTCCCTGTCTTTGAGTACTGTTTTCACTGTCCCGATGACCTCTTTGCTAACGTTCTCTTCAGAGCTGCAGTGAAACCAGGAACCATGTGGAGAAGGCACCCACACTGAAAATGCCTGGAAGGAACGTTGGGGCTTCTTCTCAGTGTCTCTGACATAGGGTTTCACTGTCCCGGGAAAGTCTCTGCTAACACCCTGCAGAGCGCTGTGCCCAATATACAGAAACGTCTTGCGGTATCTCCTACAGGGAAAGTGCCAGGAGGAACTGTCGAGCTTGTTCTCAGTGTCTCTGAGAATTGCTCTGATTATCTGTGTGACCTCTTTGCTAAGACTCTCCAGAGAGCCGTCCTCAAAACCAACACACATCTTGACATATCTCCCACATTGATCGCAGTGTCTCCAGGAACGGCATTCAAGGAGCCAGGAACTTTTCTGCCTACACTGTCCATTGAGTTGTCCTCAAAACCAATATACATCCTGCTATATCTCCCACATGGAAAGTGCCAGGAGGGAAAAGTGAGGATTATGCTTAGACTTTCTCGGAACTGCTTCAAATCAACTAGATATCTTTGTGCTGTAAATCTCCCAACAGCCAAACGCAAAAGCAGCAAACATCTCGCTGTGTGTCCCACATCGAAAGTGCCAAGAGAGTAATGTAGAGCTTGCTCTCCCTGTCTTTGAGTACTGTTTTCACTGTCCCGGTTACCTCTTTGCTAACATTCTCTTCAGAGCTGCAGTGAAACCAGGAACCATGTGGAGAAGGCACCCACACTGAAAATGCCTGGAAGGAACGTTGGGGCTTCTTCTCAGTGTCTCTGACATAGGGTTTCACTGTCCCGGGAAAGTCTCTGCTAACACCCTGCAGAGCGCTGTGCCCAATATACAGAAACGTCTTGCGGTATCTCCTACAGGGAAAGTGCCAGGAGGAACTGTCGAGCTTGTTCTCAGTGTCTCTGAGAATTGATCTGATTATCCCTGTGACCTCTTTGCTAAGACTCTCCAGAGAGCCGTCCTCAAAACCAACACACATCTTGATATATCTCCCACATTGATCACAGGGTCTCCAGAAACGGCATTCAATGAGCCGGGAACTTTTCTCCCTACACTGTCCATTGAGTTGTCCTCAAAACCAGTATACATCCTGCTATATCTCCCACATGGAAAGTGCCAGGTAGGAAATGTAGAGCTTGTTCTCCCTGTCTTTGAGTACTGCTTTCTACTCTCCTGGTTACCTCTTTGCTAACGTTCTCTCGAGAGAGTTGTGCTCCAAACCAAAGCACAGCTTGACATATCTCCCACATGGAAAGTGCTATTAGGCAATTGTAGGATTTGATGGCAGTGTCTCTCCAGGAACGGCATTGAGTGAGCCAGGAACTTTTCTGCCTACACTGTCCACTGAGTTGTCCTCAAAACCGATATATATCCTGCTATATCTACTCCATGGAAAGTGCCAAGAGAATAATGTAGAGCTTGCTCTCCCTGTCTTTGAGTACTGTTTTCACTGTCCCGGTTACCTCTTTGCTAACATTCTCTTCAGAGCTGCAGTGAAACCAGGAACCATGTGGAGAAGGCACCCACACTGAAAATGCCTGGAAGGAACGTTGGGGCTTCTTCTCAGTGTCTCTGACATAGGGTTTCACTGTCCCGGGAAAGTCTCTGCTAACACCCTGCAGAGCGCTGTGCCCAATATACAGAAACGTCTTGCGGTATCTCCTACAGGGAAAGTGCCAGGAGGAACTGTCGAGCTTGTTCTCAGTGTCTCTGAGAATTGCTCTGATTATCCCTGTGACCTCTTTGCTAAGACTCTCCAGAGAGCCGTCCTCAAAACAAACACACATCTTGACATATCTCCCACATTGATCGCAGGGTCTCCAGAAACGGCATTCAATGAGCCGGGAACTTTTCTGCCTACACTGTCCATTGAGTTGTCCTCAAAACCAATATACATCCTGCTATATCTCCCACATGGAAAGTGCCAGGTAGGAAATGTAGAGCTTGTTCTCCCTGTCTTTGAGTACTGCTTTCTACTCTCCTGGTTACCTCTTTGCTAACGTTCTCTCGAGAGAGTTGTGCTCCAAACCAAAGCACAGCTTGACATATCTCCAACATGGAAAGTGCTATTAGGCAATTGTAGGATTTGATTGCAGTGTCTCTCCAGGAACGGCATTCAGTGAGCCAGGAACTTTTCTGCCTACACTGTCCACTGAGTTGTACTCAAAACCGATATATATCCTGCTATATCTACTACATGGAAAGTGCCAAGAGAATAATGTAGAGCTTGCTCTCCCTGTCTTTGAGTACTGTTTTCACTGTCCCGATGACCTCTTTGCTAACGTTCTCTTCAGAGCTGCAGTGAAACCAGGAACCATGTGGAGAAGGCACCCACACTGAAAATGCCTGGAAGGAACGTTGGGGCTTCTTCTCAGTGTCTCTGACATAGGGTTTCACTGTCCCGGGAAAGTCTCTGCTAACACCCTGCAGAGCGCTGTGCCCAATATACAGAAACGTCTTGCGGTATCTCCTACAGGGAAAGTGCCAGGAGGAACTGTCGAGCTTGTTCTCAGTGTCTCTGAGAATTGATCTGATTATCCCTGTGACCTCTTTGCTAAGACTCTCCAGAGAGCCGTCCTCAAAACAAACACACATCTTGACATATCTCCCACATTGATCGCAGTGTCTCCAGGAACGGCATTCAAGGAGCCAGGAACTTTTCTGCCTACAGTGTCCATTGAGTTGTCCTCAAAACCAATATACATCCTGCTATATCTCCCACATGGAAAGTGCCAGGAGGGAAAAGTGAGGATTATGCTTAGACTTTCTCGGAACTGCTTCAAATCAACTAGATATCTTTGTGCTGTAAATCTCCCAACAGCCAAACGCAAAAGCAGCAAACATCTCGCTGTATGTCCCACATCGAAAGTGCCAAGAGAGTAATGTAGAGCTTGCTCTCCCTGTCTTTGAGTACTGTTTTCACTGTCCCGGTTACCTCTTTGCTAACATTCTCTTCAGAGCTGCAGTGAAACCAGGAACCATGTGGAGAAGGCACCCACACTGAAAATGCCTGGAAGGAACGTTGGGGCTTCTTCTCAGTGTCTCTGACATAGGGTTTCACTGTCCCGGGAAAGTCTCTGCTAACACCCTGCAGAGCGCTGTGCCCAATATACAGAAACGTCTTGCGGTATCTCCTACAGGGAAAGTGCCAGGAGGAACTGTCGAGCTTGTTCTCAGTGTCTCTGAGAATTGCTCTGATTATCTGTGTGACCTCTTTGCTAAGACTCTCCAGAGAGCCGTCCTCAAAACAAACACACATCTTGACATATCTCCCACATTGATCGCAGGGTCTCCAGAAACGGCATTCAATGAGCCAGGAACTTTTCTGCCTACACTGTCCATTGAGTTGTCCTCAAAACCAATATACATCCTGCTATATCTCCCACATGGAAAGTGCCAGGTAGGAAATGTAGAGCTTGTTCTCCCTGTCTTTGAGTACTGCTTTCTACTCTCCTGGTTACCTCTTTGCTAACGTTCTCTCGAGAGAGTTGTGCTCCAAACCAAAGCACAGCTTGACATATCTCCAACATGGAAAGTGCTATTAGGCAATTGTAGGATTTGATTGCAGTGTCTCTCCAGGAACGGCATTCAGTGAGCCAGGAACTTTTCTGCCTACACTGTCCACTGAGTTGTACTCAAAACCGATATATATCCTGCTATATCTACTCCATGGAAAGTGCCAAGAGAATAATGTAGAGCTTGCTCTCCCTGTCTTTGAGTACTGTTTTCACTGTCCCGATGACCTCTTTGCTAACGTTCTCTTCAGAGCTGCAGTGAAACCAGGAACCATGTGGAGAAGGCACCCACACTGAAAATGCCTGGAAGGAACGTTGGGGCTTCTTCTCAGTGTCTCTGACATAGGGTTTCACTGTCCCGGGAAAGTCTCTGCTAACACCCTGCAGAGCGCTGTGCCCAATATACAGAAACGTCTTGCGGTATCTCCTACAGGGAAAGTGCCAGGAGGAACTGTCGAGCTTGTTCTCAGTGTCTCTGAGAATTGATCTGATTATCTGTGTGACCTCTTTGCTAAGACTCTCCAGAGAGCCGTCCTCAAAACAAAGACACATCTTGACATATCTCCCACATTGATCGCAGTGTCTCCAGGAACGGCATTCAAGGAGCCAGGAACTTTTCTGCCTACACTGTCCATTGAGTTGTCCTCAAAACCAATATACATCCTGCTATATCTCCCACATGGAAAGTGCCAGGTAGGAAATGTAGAGCTTGTTCTCCCTGTCTTTGAGTACTGCTTTCTACTCTCCTGGTTACCTCTTTGCTAACGTTCTCTCGAGAGAGTTGTGCTCCAAACCAAAGCACAGCTTGACATATCTCCCACATGGAAAGTGCTATTAGGCAATTGTAGGATTTGATTGCAGTGTCTCTCCAGGAACGGCATTCAGTGAGCCAGGAACTTTTCTGCCCACACTGTCCACTGAGTTGTCCTCAAAACCGATATATATCCTGCTATATCTACTCCATGGAAAGTGCCAAGAGAATAATGTAGAGCTTGCTCTCCCTGTCTTTGAGTACTGTTTTCACTGTCCCGATGACCTCTTTGCTAACGTTCTCTTCAGAGCTGCAGTGAAACCAGGAACCATGTGGAGAAGGCACCCACACTGAAAATGCCTGGAAGGAACGTTGGGGCTTCTTCTCAGTGTCTCTGACATAGGGTTTCACTGTCCCGGGAAAGTCTCTGCTAACACCCTGCAGAGCGCTGTGCCCAATATACAGAAACGTCTTGCGGTATCTCCTACAGGGAAAGTGCCAGGAGGAACTGTCGAGCTTGTTCTCAGTGTCTCTGAGAATTGATCTGATTATCTGTGTGACCTCTTTGCTAAGACTCTCCAGAGAGCCGTCCTCAAAACAAACACACATCTTGACATATCTCCCACATTGATCGCAGTGTCTCCAGGAACGGCATTCAAGGAGCCAGGAACTTTTCTGCCTACACTGTCCATTGAGTTGTCCTCAAAACCAATATACATCCTGCTATATCTCCCACATGGAAAGTGCCAGGTAGGAAATGTAGAGCTTGTTCTCCCTGTCTTTGAGTACTGCTTTCTACTCTCCTGGTTACCTCTTTGCTAACGTTCTCTCGAGAGAGTTGTGCTCCAAACCAAAGCACAGCTTGACATATCTCCCACATGGAAAGTGCTATTAGGCAATTGTAGGATTTGATTGCAGTGTCTCTCCAGGAACGGCATTCAGTGAGCCAGGAACTTTTCTGCCTACACTGTCCACTGAGTTGTCCTCAAAACCGATATATATCCTGCTATATCTACTCCATGGAAAGTGCCAAGAGAATAATGTAGAGCTTGCTCTCCCTGTCTTTGAGTACTGTTTTCACTGTCCCGATGACCTCTTTGCTAACGTTCTCTTCAGAGCTGCAGTGAAACCAGGAACCATGTGGAGAAGGCACCCACACTGAAAATGCCTGGAAGGAACGTTGGGGCTTCTTCTCAGCGTCTCTGACATAGGGTTTCACTGTCCCGGGAAAGTCTCTGCTAACACCCTGCAGAGCGCTGTGCCCAATATACAGAAACGTCTTGCGGTATCTCCTACAGGGAAAGTGCCAGGAGGAACTGTCGAGCTTGTTCTCAGTGTCTCTGAGAATTGCTCTGATTATCCCTGTGACCTCTTTGCTAAGACTCTCCAGAGAGCCGTCCTCAAAACCAACACACATCTTGACATATCTCCCACATTGATCGCAGTGTCTCCAGGAACGGCATTCAAGGAGCCAGGAACTTTTCTGCCTACACTGTCCATTGAGTTGTCCTCAAAACCAATATACATCCTGCTATATCTCCCACATGGAAAGTGCCAGGTAGGAAATGTAGAGCTTGTTCTCCCTGTCTTTGAGTACTGCTTTCTACTCTCCTGGTTACCTCTTTGCTAACGTTCTCTCGAGAGAGTTGTGCTCCAAACCAAAGCACAGCTTGACATATCTCCCACATGGAAAGTGCTATTAGGCAATTGTAGGATTTGATTGCAGTGTCTCTCCAGGAACGGCATTCAGTGAGCCAGGAACTTTTCTGCCCACACTGTCCACTGAGTTGTCCTCAAAACCGATATATATCCTGCTATATCTACTACATGGAAAGTGCCAAGAGAATAATGTAGAGCTTGCTCTCCCTGTCTTTGAGTACTGTTTTCACTGTCCCGATGACCTCTTTGCTAACGTTCTCTTCAGAGCTGCAGTGAAACCAGGAACCATGTGGAGAAGGCACCCACACTGAAAATGCCTGGAAGGAACGTTGGGGCTTCTTCTCAGTGTCTCTGACATAGGGTTTCACTGTCCCGGGAAAGTCTCTGCTAACACCCTGCAGAGCGCTGTGCCCAATATACAGAAACGTCTTGCGGTATCTCCTACAGGGAAAGTGCCAGGAGGAACTGTCGAGCTTGTTCTCAGTGTCTCTGAGAATTGCTCTGATTATCTGTGTGACCTCTTTGCTAAGACTCTCCAGAGAGCCGTCCTCAAAACCAACACACATCTTGACATATCTCCCACATTGATCGCAGTGTCTCCAGGAACGGCATTCAAGGAGCCAGGAACTTTTCTGCCTACACTGTCCATTGAGTTGTCCTCAAAACCAATATACATCCTGCTATATCTCCCACATGGAAAGTGCCAGGAGGGAAAAGTGAGGATTATGCTTAGACTTTCTCGGAACTGCTTCAAATCAACTAGATATCTTTGTGCTGTAAATCTCCCAACAGCCAAACGCAAAAGCAGCAAACATCTCGCTGTGTGTCCCACATCGAAAGTGCCAAGAGAGTAATGTAGAGCTTGCTCTCCCTGTCTTTGAGTACTGTTTTCACTGTCCCGGTTACCTCTTTGCTAACATTCTCTTCAGAGCTGCAGTGAAACCAGGAACCATGTGGAGAAGGCACCCACACTGAAAATGCCTGGAAGGAACGTTGGGGCTTCTTCTCAGTGTCTCTGACATAGGGTTTCACTGTCCCGGGAAAGTCTCTGCTAACACCCTGCAGAGCGCTGTGCCCAATATACAGAAACGTCTTGCGGTATCTCCTACAGGGAAAGTGCCAGGAGGAACTGTCGAGCTTGTTCTCAGTGTCTCTGAGAATTGATCTGATTATCCCTGTGACCTCTTTGCTAAGACTCTCCAGAGAGCCGTCCTCAAAACCAACACACATCTTGATATATCTCCCACATTGATCACAGGGTCTCCAGAAACGGCATTCAATGAGCCGGGAACTTTTCTCCCTACACTGTCCATTGAGTTGTCCTCAAAACCAGAATACATCCTGCTATATCTCCCACATGGAAAGTGCCAGGTAGGAAATGTAGAGCTTGTTCTCCCTGTCTTTGAGTACTGCTTTCTACTCTCCTGGTTACCTCTTTGCTAACGTTCTCTCGAGAGAGTTGTGCTCCAAACCAAAGCACAGCTTGACATATCTCCCACATGGAAAGTGCTATTAGGCAATTGTAGGATTTGATGGCAGTGTCTCTCCAGGAACGGCATTGAGTGAGCCAGGAACTTTTCTGCCTACACTGTCCACTGAGTTGTCCTCAAAACCGATATATATCCTGCTAAATCTACTCCATGGAAAGTGCCAAGAGAATAATGTAGAGCTTGCTCTCCCTGTCTTTGAGTACTGTTTTCACTGTCCCGGTTACCTCTTTGCTAACATTCTCTTCAGAG